>NW_027286822.1:247500-303437 GCF_022747635.1 Hetaerina americana
ATATATTTAAGAACAATGTCCTTTTTTGAATTTAAACTTATTAATATATCGTATCGAATTATTTGAATATCATCATCCATTTATTTATATTTCGGTCTTCTTTTCCCATATATTTCCAAGAATAAATATAAAGTCAACCGTCCGTCGTATATGCCGTCGAACATTTATGACCCTTAGGCCATTTGTCATTTTAATTTTTTTAATCCGCCATTTTTATTTGAATTGGAATTTGTTTTTAACATTTTAATTACAAAACAGCATAGCGAATTTTTAAACTAAATTTGTGATTTTTGGTCGACCGTCCGTTGAAAAGGCCGTTGTTATGGTCCTTGTGTGTTTTTCTCGGATTCTTTTATTTGCTTATCTATTTTATTTTGATTAATTTTAACCTTTTTTTGAAGAACAATGTCAAATTGATTAACTATCGTACAGTCCGTATGGATATTTGACCCCTAGGCATTAAATTTATATTAAATTGCACTAAAATGTAAAATAAATGAACAACAAGTCAATTTTTACGCATTTATTTAATGTTTTAGTTAAAATTCTTAAATTTTTTACCGTCCGTCGAACAGTCCATTTGGGTTTATTACCCTTAGGTACATATTTAACATTTAAATCTTGTACAATTATTGGCAAACTTGGAAACCTACGAGAAATTCCTGTTCATATATATAGTCAATTCGCGGATAAAATGGTAATTTAAAGTGTTAGTCCGTTAAATAGACCGTCATAACTTGTTACCCTTGGGTGCTTTATAATTTATTTTAGTTCTAATTATTAGTAAATGCATTGCAATATTATAAAAAGATATTAAATCAACTTATTATATCCAATAAAGAGAGTTAACACCAATCCCCAGGGTATCACATCAACGGTCTGTTTGACGGACGGTTCAATGAAAATTCAAATTATTACGAAAGCATGCGACATTCTAGTCAAAAATCATTTTTATGAGAAGAATTGATGAGGCAAGATACCAGATGGCTACCTATAGGGATTATCAAACTAAGGATCATAACGATTCGACGGACTAATTGACAAACGTTAAACTTAAAACCAAAATTACATTAAAAGAACACACTGAACAATTAACAAATTTAGAACACCGCGATTATTCCGTTTTGAATGGTTTGTATACCTACGGATCAACATATTAAGACGGACTATTAGACGTACGGTTGACCTAAAATCAATAATATGGTGTAAAAACAGGAAACCTAACTCTCCAATCACACTATACAAGGTGGAAGGTATTGAAGTCAGCAAGATTTCTAAATTGCAAGGATTTAACGCCTAAGGGTAATAACATTTGACGGCCATATCGACGGACGATCAATTTAATTTAGCATTTTGATAACACAGTGGTGTATCCTATATATATGTGTGTGTATATATATATATATATATATATATATATATATATATATATATATATATATATATATATATATATATATATATATATATATATATATATATACATATATATATATATATATATATATATATATATATATATATATATACATATATATATACATATATATATAATTCTGGTGGTTCGTCCGGAAAATAAGTTTACTGACTACTGATTTTTTCCCGCCGCTCCAGGCGCGCCCAGCACCGCTCTGACGGGCTGCGATTGGAGGGGGGTATGTTGGCAAGCGACGCTGAAAAAGGCAGTCGGCTCTGAGCTGTGGTGTAGTGAGGAGCTCTGTTAACGCAAACCTTCACGCTCGACCCACGTCACAGAACGCGATGCCGAAGTTTTTGGAGCAGCGTTATTCCATCAAATTTGCGGTAAAGCTTGGGAAATCGTCTACCGAAACTGTCGGTATGATTAACCAGGCTTACGGGGAGTCA
Source organism: Hetaerina americana (assembly GCF_022747635.1). Lineage (NCBI taxonomy): Eukaryota > Metazoa > Arthropoda > Insecta > Odonata > Calopterygidae > Hetaerina > Hetaerina americana. The sequence goes on from NW_027286822.1 coordinate 249,367, forward strand.
GCCATGTCCAGAAACATGATCTTTCGGTGGCACAAGATGTTCGTGGAGGGCCGAGAAGAGGTCGACGACGAGTCTTCGAGAGGTTCCCGATGATGCCTTCGCGGGAGCGTTCCAGGAATGGGAACGCCGCTGGAACAAGTGTATCGACTCACAAGGGTCCTATTTTGAGGAATATTAGCTTAAGATATGTAAAAGTGTAATAAATTTTTTTTCCTGAGCTCAGTACACTTATTTTCCGGACGAACACTGTATATATATATATATATATATATATATAGTTATCATTCCAAGAAAGGGCATATATAATACGGACTGTTTGACGGACGGTTTACTTAAAAAATACATATTTCGCCAAAAATTACCATAAATTCAACTATTTGGTAATAGTAAATACATATAGTTTTTTAAATTATTTATTTTAATATCTTTAGAAACAATTTAAAATGCGATAAATTTGAATCAGGTTTCGGTATTTGTTAGAAATCATTATTTTCGTAAAAAATAGCCATCTTAATGAATTTTTAAAGATAAATATTTTAAATATCGTTTTATATTTAAATATATAACACTTTCAAGCGAATTTTAAAGTCTTTTGTAATAAAACGGGAAAGGAAATGAATTTTAAAATTTGCGAGTGACGTCACGACGGGCATGTGGTTGGGGCACGTCGCTCGGGAACACAAAGCACTCGACCACTCGAAGTGTTTGAACACATAGTACTCAACTTCCCCAACAGAGGCAGCACAATCTGTATCAATACTTGAGACACTTGTGAGTCAGCGCTAGCGAACGCCGGTCGAACCACGTCGACTCAAGTACGAAATACGAAAATCTAGTATTTTCACTCGATGTATTTCGCGAAAATGTCGACGGGAAATTATTTTCAGGATAAAAAACGAGAAAGACAGTTTTTTAAGGTAATTCAATACAACTGAAGGTCATTGAAACTAGACCGAGGCGGGTGATATTCGCTAATTATAGCAAAATCAATATAATCCCGACTATGGGAACCGATTGAGAATCCGAGTCTGGAATTTTGGAAAATTGAAAGAAACTCAGCTATTGGCGTAAGCAGAGAAAGCAGTTTCTATTCCTATATATGGAAAAAAATTTCTCCCTCATCACAGTTTAACACTTAATGGTCAGCAAATGAGCACAGACTGTCCCCTCTGAATAATAAAACTTCGTAAAAACCTAATATGACCTATCATTAAACCTCCCATACATCTATGAATACCTTAATATAGTCTATTTAATATATTTAAGAAAACCCCGAGAATCTAGTTATATTCCCCTTACCTATTAGAAGAACTATATAGACAAGATAGAACAAATATATGACGAAATTCTAGGATTTGCAGTAGTTTTAGAATTACGATAGCTCTAAGCCTAATTATTTTGTTATCATTACAATGTTAACATCGTATTACGAGTCCCGTAAATTCACACTTGAAGAAGTATGATGTATTCTTTCGTCATCCATTGCGATCAGGGTTTTATATACGATAACGCGAGTGTGTTTCTGTGGATACCCTGTTCCTCAGAGATGGCTCTAAGCACACCTGGTATCAATATAAGAGGTTAACTGATTTAGGCAAATCATATCTTTAATTTAAAATCGATTTATTCCCAGCGATAGTCCAATTTTGTTAAGTAAAAATATGAAAAAAAACATTTTCATTGTTAAAAAATTTTCCCACCTGCCGCTCTTCTCAGGGAACTAATAAACTGTAAAATTCAGAAGCCAATCTTTTAGCTAAATTCATTCTTTTTCGCTGAAACACAAAAAATTAAGACTAATCGATTCATATTTCGTTTAGACGAATTCTTCAGCTGTTGTAGCAGGGAAAGGGAACTGGATTTAAATATGGAACAGAGTGGAGACTTGACCTCTCAATATTAACAGAGATTATAATAAAAACATAACAGTTTAAGGGGAATAACTTTGTTGGGGTGGATTCCTTCTTGATGAGGGTAAGGATAAGAAAGGTTTCAATTTCCACGTAAAGATATATAATACCACTATTGTAACCGAGCTTCGGAAAAACATCTGTTTTTATAGATTTAGAAATTCTCAATCCTATCTGGATGGTTCAAAAGATTTCTGAGTCTTTTATGAAGATAAGGAAAGGGGGTGGAACAGGAGTGGTCTATCCTTTCGTTGACAACCACATATCTGTCAGACTGAAGGGATTGTCAATTTTCCACTTCCTACAAAGAATTCAAACCCTGAGTCCTTTCTTTTACGTGTGCAGAATGTCCTTTGGGAAGTAACTATAATGATTCTAGCTTAACCCTTATAAAACCTGGTCAAGAAGTGGAATTTTTACACTGCTCGTCAGGTTTAGACGTATGTTATAACAATTTTCTAGGTTTTCTGCTGTTTTTTATGTTGTAAGTGTTGGTCAATCATTTATTCCGCTGTACCCAGAGTTGATTGCAATTATTTTATGATACGTATTAACCCTATTTTGTTGCCTTGGTGACAATTGGAGTACTCCTCGTAGTGATGGAGTGATAGGTCGCAGGTTTTCGTGAATGGTGAATGCTCAGATTTGGTCAGATTAAGACTTTTTGCCATACAAACAGAAAGATCGAAGCATTCATAAATTATTTCCAAGGTCAAATCCAGTTAATTCAATGCACCGTCCGTTCACAACTCACTCGTGACCTGTATACATTCATCTTAAGTACTAAACCAAGTCAAAAAATTGTCCTACTGTCTTCTGGATGCAGTCCAAGCCCAGAAGATATCTTGAAGACGTGGGAACCAAGATAAAAAAATCTTTCGTAGGATAAAGTTTAAAGGAAATTACTCTCTTCCCCAATTTTTCATATATAAGTCCGTCAAGCCACCCAAAAAACGTCATAACAACGGCCTCTTTGACGTACGGTTCGAGTGAAAACTCAAAATATGACCCAAAAAACACGATATTCCAGTGTAAAACCATGATTAAAAGAATAATTAATAAGCGCTATTCACAAGATGTCTATTGAAATGATATTTCACTAAAGGATCGTTAGAATTTGACGGACTCTTAGACGGACGTTCAATTGATAATAAATATTATGTTATCAGAACACTATAGTTTACTCTCTAAACGCACTAAATTAAGTGGGAAAGGTAGAATACATCTGTATTGAAAAGTTTTGTCGGCTAAAGGTCAAAATGTTTTGATGTCCTAATCGACGGACGATAAATTTAAATTTTTACGATTTCGAAATCAAAGAGATATCCAACCACACTGAGCCCATTGCTTGACCTACTAATTGTCGATAATAATGACCTTTGAAGACGAAAATCATTCACATCATAAGTCAAACAGTTCTCTCATCATAGGAGGAGGTGATTTAGACTTTATGAGGGATATCTCAGCTTGTTCCAGGGCCTCCTTTCATCAGGATGCTTCTGAACAAGTTGGCTACATCGGAGGACAACGTGAAACACTTTGATGTCAGAACTATATCCGACAGCCCACTCGAGAGCCCACGCATGAGTTCTTCCTATTGTGTTTTGTTGAGAAAACTGAGCCTTTTTTTGTAAGAGAATAGGTTGTTTTTCAACCTATTGCCCAAGTAGGTGGGTTGGGGCGTATGGAATAGATAGCACTGGTCGGATAGGGTTATCAGTTTCGTGTTTGTTAGGGAGACGAATGAATCTGGGCGACCTGGGGTTCATTTTTTACTGGGATGATGGTATCCCTCGGCTTAAAAAACCTTTTCCACGTGGAGAAGACTGTCTCGACTTCCATTTGTTGTCCTGCAATGTGGGAAGACGGCGGAAGGCTGGCTTTTTTATTATAGAAATCCTATTGATCACGTCTTATAAGCATATCTCACTCATGGTATCCAAGTAACACCCGTCTTTTGTCAATTTCTCATCGGAGTTGAACTCTTTCCGGTCCAGAGTTTCCATTCCAGAGGGCTGAATCACAATCTCCCGCGAGATTGTATTTCAGGTCCTTATTTGGTTTCACTTCCTTCTCTCGTTCTACGCTATCAATGCTTACTGCTTTTTGAGTTAAAAACTCGATAGCTTGTAGCAGATATTATAGTGTAAAGAATTCAACTCATTATCATAAAAAATAAAGACAAAAGTTCAAAGAAATAAACGGACCATAAGACGGACGGTTAATGAAATCGTAATTATTTACTTAAAAATGGAATTTTTTGAATTTTTTTAAAAAAAGAGATAACACTATGAAAAACCACTCAAGTCTAATTAAAGAAATAAGCATCCAAAGGGTAATGTTGTATCACGGCCTTTTTGATGGACTATCTATTTAAATCTTCCTGTTTATGCTTTGCAAATGAATTTATCCGTGTAGAAAATAATACTTAGCATAGGTAAACCAATATTTCAGTGTTATTACTCAATTTATGAGCTCCTAAGGGTAAAATCCCAATGGACACCTTAACAGACGGGAAACTACAATGAAATGTTCCTAAATACGAAACTATATATATATATATATATATATATATATATATATATATATATATATATATATATATATATATATATATATATATATATATATATATATATATATATATTTCTACATATATACGCGGAAATTATGAATTTCATTATTAATTTAATATTTTTAAAGTAAGAACAACCTAACTCTCTTTGAAAGAATGATTGAAACATTTTCACTTTATCCAAAACCAAAAAACTATAGGAAAAAAGGTTACGACCCCTAAGGGTCAAAACGTTTCGACGGCCTATACGACGGACGTTATACGGTATTATTATTTTGAATTGGGAAAACACGAAAGCATAACAATATTTTCGATATAAAACGATTGGAATATTTTAAAGGAAAGAAGATTAAGATATACTTTTGAATCACCTAAAACTTCTCGTATGAAAATAATTTTAATAAAATTACGAATAAAAGTAATTACAATGATACAAATTAGCCATTATTAAGAATGATGCTCGGATGAATTTGATTAATTAAATTCAATATTTTAATATACCAAACTGAAAATCCATTTGTAAAGTTAACTACGTGTTGAAAAACGCACAGAAAAAAAGCAGAATTTTAAATATTGGCGAGTGGCGTCATGAGGGGGCGGAGAGTGTGAGTGCGTTGGTCGCGAAGGGAACACGGCACTCGAACACTCGATGGGATTGAACACGGAGTACTCTAATACTCCACCAGAGGCAGCACAATCAGTACCCGTACATCATACCACCGTAAGTCAGCGCTAGCGGACTCCGAACTAACTACGTCCAAACAACCCCGAAATACGAATGACATTTTGAATTTAAACTGTTCTTATAATATTATTTTAACGCACTTTCCATTATTATTTCAAATTAATTCATTAAAGTATCTTTTTAAGGAATTCTTATTACTTCTAAGAATATGGCTAAGAAATAGCACCAATCTATTAGCATTTGAAAAATGTTGGGAAATATGCCTAAAATACGATTTTTGAGAAAATTAAAAAACGATGTATTTCGCGAAAATATTGACCGGAACTACATTTTTAGGGATAAAAACTACCTAAAATAACTAAATTATCCGAAATAAAACAAAAGGATTTTTTAGGAAACAAATTAATAACATGTAAAGTCATTAATTCATGACCAAGGCGAGTGTTTTTCACACATATATACACGCGATACGACTCTTAAATACGGATTGATTTCATTTTTTATTTCCCTACGTATTGTAGTTCAACTGGAGGAATCGTTTGGCATTCATTTAATTACTAACTGGTCTTATAATAATTAGTTCTCCCGATTTAAACCGGAGGTCAAAGTTAAATAGATTATCCGGCCTTAATATTATAACCCTTCGCCATTGAATTAACTTCAAATAGTAATTATAACATTGAATAGATATTATTCCATCTCTTCGCATTTATTTCGTTTTCTTTTTATTGAATGTTGAATTAATTGAATTTTTTTGTCTGGGTGATTTATAATCGCGGTCATCGTAAGCTGTGTATAACATCTAAAAACACAGGTGTTGGCGAACCTAATATATATATATATATATATATATATATACACATATATATATACACATTCAAACACGAAATCCCGCCAAACGGCGAATAAATACTCATATACTATATATAGAAACATATATAAGGAAAAGGGATAGGAACACGTATAAAGGACGAACACAATAGAGGTGGGGAAGGCGGAATCGAACGGATCACAAGAGTAAAAATATCTCCTCAACCGGGACTCGAACACCGGATCTTTCCACTTGCCGGGCGGATGCTCTTAACCACTTGAGCTATCGAGGATATGTAATTTACCCTGAGATATATATATATATATATATATATATATATATATATATTAGGTAATCTACCGGTTAAGGTAGGTTTTTGAATAGTCACCGAACATTTTGTTATTCCCAACAAAACACAAAATCCAGCATCCTACTCTACATCGGGTCCCTCTTCATCTCTGAGTACTTCCTTCCTCCCTTCATCCCCTATCCAAGACATCCCTATCCCCTGTTCCTTCACTGTCCTCCTTTGCCATTAACATTCTCCCCTCTATTACACTCTTCTACATCCCACTATTGCCGGTCAATACCGCCTTCATCCACTTTTCCTGCCTCCTTAGTATTATCTCCCACCAAGTCCCTCTCTTCGCCCACCATGCCAAGTACTTCCTCAGTTGTTTTCTTCTCTGTCCATTTCATTTTCTCCATTCTTCTCCACACCCACATATCTACAATGGCCTCCAGTCTATTACGTCTATCCTCCTGCTTCAATGACCACGTTTCCATAGCCACATATAGAACTATCTTCCAAATTTTTCACTTCCCGATAGTGTTTAAAAACCTCTTCGCAATAAATTGCGTAATTTGAATTTCTCCTTTCATTTGTTGCAACTTCCAATGTACTCGCACTGCGTCTCTTCCAACAATTGCATCCTTTTTTGCAATCACGAGAAACAAAAACACATCGCCTACCGCAATTATTTTTACATGAAATTTTAAATAGTATTACTATATGATTTCCTTATCTAGGCGCAACAGAATTGAAAAGAATTGAACACTAAACCATTATTCTTATTCTAGCCGTAATGAACTCTGAATCAAGGAATTTAAATCACAAAAAAATCGTTTGAAAATAATAAAAAACAATTTTTACACGATAAATTTTTTTATTAACTTTTAAAACGTAAAACAAAGGTTTCCAAAAATAGCATTTCCCTTATATGTCGGCTTTTTTGTCTGTTAATGCTACTATAAGCCATTTCAGTAGTAGTAAACATTTTCTTTATGCTTTGCAAAGCACAAAAAATGACGGTTTTCAACTTAAAAACATTATATTAACTCCTCCGATGTTTTTAATGTGTTTTACGCCCACTGCCATACGCCTTATCATGGTGTCCTACATGTCTTATTGTAGCTTGTAGTTCGATTCATTCGGTAATCTTGTAATAACACCCTCCTTTCTTTTTCACCCTACTGCCATGCATTCTGCGATTTCTATTAAACTATTTTATAATTGATGCTCAAAATCCTCATTGTTGAAGATCTATTCTTTGACTAGACGAATATATAATCATTATGGATATTATTCACATTTTAACCCCAGAAAACGAAAAGTTTAATGTCGGTTACAATTCACAATAGCATAGTACTGGTTACAACATTAGTTGTTCGTTGTCAGGGTGTTTCTATATATATATATATATATATATATATATATATATATATATATATATATTCCCACGGAGCTAAAGTTGTTCTCAGGATCATAAACTAAAGGATAGAGAGTAGGGCAAGTGATTACTTAGGGGATGATCAGTTTGGGTTTAGGAAGGGGAGAGGTGCGAGTGATGCCATTGCAGTAATGAGATCACTAATCGAAAGAGGAATATAGAACACAACCAGGAGGTATTTGCCTGTTTCGTAGATTTCGAAAAAGCGTTTGATAGAGTAAATTGGGAAAAACTAATGAGTATATTGCAGATAATAGGAATAGATTGGAATAGGGAAAGGAGGCTAATCCGCAACCTGTACATGTCTCAGACTGCTCAGGTGCGGGTGGGAAACGGGGAGTCAGGATGGGCAGTGTTAGGAAGGGGAGTAAGGCAGGGTTGCCCATTATCACCGTTGCTGTTCAACCTGTATGCAGAGGAAATGATCAAAGAGGCATGGGAAGAACTGGATGTAGGAATGAAAGTGGGCGGGGAATTCTTTAAATCAGTTAGGTTTGCTGATGACCAAGCTTTAGTTTATCAGACAGCCAAGGGGCTGCAAGCATTGCTTAGTGATTTGGAAATTCAGTGCGACAGGTATGGGATGAGAATCACTATTAACAAAACAAAGGTTTTCCCATTTTCTAGAAAGAAAAAGGCTAAGCCTAACATTAAAATAGGAAGGCAACAACTAGGGCAGGTAGAACAGTCAACGAATCTCGGTAGTGTTTTGGACCAACACGGTCAAAGTAGTAGGGACGTAAAAAGAAGAATTGCGCTAGGCAAAGAGGCTTTCACAAGGAGGAGGGAGTTGATGACGGGGACTTTGAGTAAGGATGTTAAGAAAAGACTCGTAAAAACTTTGATATGGAGCGTAGCTATGTACGGCGCGGAAACGTGGTCATTGAAGCAGGAGGACAGACGTAGACTGGAGGCTTTTGAAATGTGGGTGTGGAGAAGAATGGAGAAGGTGAAATGGACCGAAAGAAGAAAACAAATGAGGAAGTACTTGGTATGGTGGGCGAAGAGAGGGGTTTGTTGGGAGCAATCCTATGGAGGCAGGAAAAGTGGATGAAGGGGGTGTTGACCGGCAGTGGGATGTTGAAGACTGTGATAGAGGGTAGTATGTTGGGCAAAAGAGGAAAGGGAAGGAACAGGATAGGGATGTTGGACGGGATGAAGGGCGGAAGAAAGTACTCTTGAGATGAAGAGGGACCTGATATAGAGTAGGATGATAGATTTTGTGTTTTGTTGGGAGCAATAAAATGTTTGTTTGGTAGTTGTGTCCATCCAAAAACCTACCTTAACCGGTAGATTACCTTTAAAAAAAAATATATATATATATACGAGGGTCATCTGGAAAGTAGTACCCGTTCGTGCCGCATGAAGTGCTGACGACGCGAGTAGCCGCTGGACGAGGTCAGATAGCTTCAGTGGCTTGTCTGCCTTCTCTGAGCCAAGTTGCGTGACGCTAGCATTGCCTGTGTTGTTTCTGTGATTGTTTACAATGTTTAAAAAAATTGAGAACGCCGCCAGTTGTGAAGTGAGGGCAGTGATTAAATTCCTCAATGCAAGAAACGTTCGCCCATGTGATATTCATCGCCAATTAAAGGAGGTGTATGGAGACAATGTAATGGACGAGTCGTCTGTTCGGCGGTGGTGTCGCAACTTCAACATGGGGAGGGGGAACACACACGACGATGAGCGTTCGGAGAGACCGTCTGTCATTACAGACCAACTGGTGAGCTCAGTTGACGAATTCGTGAGGAACGATCGGCGCGTCACAATTGATGACATCTGTGAGAATTTTCCCAATGTTTCTCGAACAATTGTTCATGAAATTGTTAAACACCATATGCATTATGCAAAAATTTGTGCAAGATGGGTCCCTCGCGTATCTCAATGAGCTGGCGGCGAAGGACTATGCAGCAGGAATACAGAAACTTGTCACACGTTATGACAAATGCCTTAATTTGCTTGGAGATTATGTTGAGAAGTAGTTTAAAGTATCCTCTTTCAAATAAAATTTTTTATGTTTGTTAATATTTACTTTTGTGTCTTTATTTCACGAACGGGTACTACTTTCCGGATGACCCTCGTATATATATATATATATATATATATATATATATATATATATATATATATATATATATATATATGGGTTTTTGAATTGTCAAAAATACCAAATAAATATTTATAACTCATAACAAAACGCAAAATCCAGCATCCTACTCTACATTAGGTCCCTCTTCATCTCTGAGTACTTCCTTCCTCCCTTCATCCCCTTTCTAAGACATCCCTATCCTGTTCCTTCAATTTCCTCATCTGTCATTAACATTCTCCCCTCTATCACAGTCTTCTTCAACATCCCACTATTGCCAATCAATACCCCCTTCATCCACTTTTCCTGCCTCCTTAGTAATATCTCCCAACAAACCCCTCTCTTCGCCCCTCACCATTCCAAGTACTTCCTCGTTTGTTTTCCTTCCTTCGGTCCAGTTCACCTTCTCCATTCTTCTCCACATACCCACATATCTACAATAGCCTTCAGTCTATGTCTATTATCCTCCTGCTTCAATGACCATGTTTCCATAGCCACACATAGCTACGGTCCATGTTTCCTAACGAGTCTTTTCTTAACATCGTTACTCAACGTCCCTCTCATTTTAACTCCCTCCTCCTTGTCTGTGAAAGCCTCTTTGCCTAATGTGACGCAATTTATTTTATATATTTATAATCACTAAGGCATAAGTTAATATGTGTGGAGAAGAGACAGAAAATAAATAAGTATAAATAATAAAGCAAAGAAGAAACGACGATATAGAAAACTACTACAACTGATAATTAAATAAGAAGAATAGCTTAATAAGAACTGAACTGCCTTTAAATAAGAGGAGAAGGACTTCCAAAGGGAAGGGTGCTTTATTATTATTAAACAGTGGAAATGAATATAAGAAGAAGAAAAAATGGAATTTATTTAATAATAAGAAGAAGGCAAAGATAGCCATTACTACGAATTGGGACAGAGAGAGTACTTTGAAGAAGGTATACACAGGAAAATCATTGAGATGTGTATAGAAGACTAATATCTTAAGGAATATATAAGTTTTTAATGACCCCAGATCGGGTTTTAATTGTATAAAAATCGCATTTTCCTGTTATTTTGGTTACTGTGGTTCAAATTCAGAGATATTGCAATAAAATCTTGATGTAAAACATTCTCCAAATGCTAGATTCGTCATTTATAAGGTTCTGTGGGTATTGACTCAAGGAACTTAGCCAAAATTAGACTATAAAATATATAATATACATCATTTAAGAATAGTTTCTAGATTTCTGAGAAGTTTATATCCCTACGAAAGATAGTAGGGACCATAGAAAAAGTAACAGAACTGAATTGTGGGTCGAAGAACCATTTCGAAAGAAAGAAAGATATTATCGAAATAAGATGAGACATTTTAAGAAAATTTCCTTACGGCTCGGATACCTGGTCGTCAGTTATGTCCGAGTTCTAGCTAACCTAACTATAAAGGTATGAAGGTATAAATGTAGTAAAAGTTTTTAATTTTCGCGTATATAGAATTTCCCAACATCTATACTAAAATGCTAATAGGTTGGTGCTATTTCTTAGCCAAATTCTTATAAGCGATAAGAATTTCTAAAGAAGACTTGAATGCAATAATTTTGACATTCAAAATCATGGAAAGTGTGTTAAAATAATATTTTAGGAACCCTTTAAATTCAATTTGACATTCACATTTCGGAGTTGCGTCGAAGTAGTTAGTCCGGAGTCCGCTAGCGCTGACTTACGGTGGTATGATGTACGGGTACTGATTGTGCTGCCTCTGATGGAGGATTTGAGTACTCCGTGTTCAATCCCATCGAGTTGTCGAGTGTGGAGTGTTCCCTTCGCGACCAACGCACTCAATTTTCGAGAGGCAAAATCTCCGCCCCTCGTGACGTCAATCCTCGCCAATTTTTAAAATTCTCCTTTTCCTGTGCGTTTTTAAACACGAAAATAACTTAATGAATGGGTTTTTAGTGTTCCTCAATAAATAAATTAAATTAATCAAATTCATGCGAGTATTATTCGTAATAATGGCTAATTTAAACCATTTAAATTAATTTTATTCATAATTTTATTAAAAAATAATTTTATGCGAGAAAGTTTAAGTGATTGAATGTTTGTCTTCTTCCTTTTAAGTATTCCAATAGTTTTATATTGCAAATATTGTTATGCTTTCGTATTTTCCTATTTTAAAATAAAATACCCTATACCGTATCCTATATATATATTTAATGCTCATGTCTTGAGCATTAAATATAAAGTTATATGAGTTATGTCAGCATGCCAGTAAGTTATTAGGACGAAATAAACATTCTGTCTAGGTAACAATGTTGAATTATATAATCCTTCCTTTCAACCGCGAATAGGTCACTCCACCAATAAATTGATGCCCTCTTGGAAAGTAAATTGAAATGAACAATACATATATTAGAAAAACGCATTGCTGACGATATTGCTGTTGAATGGATTACGTAAAATTATGAGACATTTTATGGGGAGATAATAATCTCGTATCTCTTATGCGCAATGTAATTAGAATTCGAGTAATAGCGACTCGCAGAATAAGTAAAAAGTAATCATAGCGTAATTATTAAAAAGGGTCCAACGTGAATAATACCATTCTTATTTATCAAATACCACTTAACACTTACACGTGTCCACTACGTGAAATATGATCGAAATTCTAACGGCAGTATAAGAGACGTTCATCAAGAAATCACGAAAGTTATGTCAGCATAAATGCTATAGTTATTAGGAGGTTATTCACAAAATCTCTACATGCTTCTGTCTTGTATCCCTAAAACATCCTTCTTATTTATCCGTGACAACCGAATCCCAATTGCGAATGTCGCGGAGAGTCGTTCGGAATCATGCACTCGTGAAAAATCGAAAAAATAAGTTTTTTTTAAAGCGAATTTACCCTGTATTCCAGATTGCGGACTTGCTGACGTAATATTTCCTTATATACGTACATTTATAAGAGTGATTTTATCAAAGAGAAGAAACAATATCAACTAATCTAATACTATAAGTAATCTAAACTCGATTAACAGGCATACTACTAGCAGAGAGGGCTCCCCCTAGGTTATGCGTGTGGTGACCACGTCCGCCCTTCCATACACCCTTCCTTTCCGACAGACGAGCGCTCTGCTTAGGTTATGCGTGTGGTGACCGCGTCCGCCCTGCCATACTCCCTTCCTCCCCGACGAACGAGGGCTCTGCCTAGGTTATACGTGTTGTTACCGCGTCCGCCCTGCCATACTCCCTTCCTTCCCGACGGACGAAGGCTCTGCCTTGGCTATGCGTTTTGTTACCGCGTCCGCCCTGCCATACTCCCTTCCTTCCTGACGGACGAAGGCTCTGCCTTGGCTATGCGTGTCGTTACCACGTCCGCCCATATTCATATACCATAAACACAGGAAGTCGGTTGTGACAACTGCCTGTTTGGCGGACTGTGGACTGGAAATTCAAAATATTATAATAAAACATATTCTAGTCTAAAATCATCATTTATAAGAAGAGTTGATAGGAACGAGATGAATTACGGCTACTTAAATTACCTTAAACACACCTCATTATGTTTAGACAGACTATTAAGCAAACGGTCAATAGATTTTAGTCGATTCCTCAGAATTCCCTGTTCTATAGACCCACGTCATCTCATATACCAATGGTTGCCATTCATATATATATTATTACTATTATGTCGTCTAAAGAATGAAAAGACGGTATTATATCGTATTGAAACGACTTTATTCTTTCTTCAAAGTATTCTCCAATGATAATCAGTACAATTTTGCAATTCACCCGTAGCAATTTTTGTAAAAAAACTTCTACCTAATCCAAACGAGATGTCTCCGATAAAAAAACCAATGTTTTTTTCTCAGAATTCAACATTAGGCTTCTTCATTTGCCCTAACAACGTTGGCCACGCAATTTTAACTTGATAAACTGGATTGTAAAAAGAATTTTCATATTGTTACTAAACCACGGATGTACGGAGGATGGATGGACCAAATCAATTCTAAGACGGTTTTAGGCCAGTCAACAACAATAGGAGGTAGTTTAGCTGTTAAAATCACCTATCTTTGAGAGTTTGCCCCAATTGTCATCCTGATTGAATAACGATTCTCCGTTGCCGGTTCTTTCATTCCGGTATTTCACCAAAAAGCACTTCTGTTGGCAAACAGAAGCTCGTGTACCAATCAGAATACACGGTTCTACTTTGCCCTAATGTTGCTCTGAATGCCCAGTTTATATTCAATGAGGAAACAGGCGATCATTTGCTTCTATGTGCTTTTGTGCACGATAGTATATTTGGTGGGTTTTCGTTCGTCTTGGAAGACCCATTAAGTGGATTTGTAGTCTTGTTTCGGGCTAATACGCATATGTATAAGATTCTTCACCAGTTTAAGATGTTATACACAGCTTTCGATGGACCGCGATTATAAATCACCTGGACAACAAATCCCTTAATTCAATATTCAATAAAAAGAACAAGAAATAAATACGTTAAGATGGATTTGTTTAATATTTATTAGATGTTACAATTACTATTCGATGTTAATTTAATGGCGAAAGGTTATAATATCAATGCCGGATAATCTATTTAACTTTGACCTCCGGTTTAAATTTGGAAAACTAATTATTATAAGACCAGTTATTAATTAAATGAACGCCGGACGATACCTCCAGTACTCCAACTATGATACGTCGGGAAATTCTAAATGAAATCAATCCGTAGCTAAGCGCCGTATCGCGCATATGTATATATATATATATATATATATATATATATATATATATATATATATATATATATATATGTGTGTGTGTGTGTGTGTGTGTGTGTTTGTGTTTGTGTGAAAAACACTCGCCTTGGTCATGTTTTCCTGACTTTACATTCTATTATTTTTTTTACTAAAAAATCCTTCCCTTTTATTTCTGATAATTTAGTTACTTTAGTTAGTTGTAATTTGTAAAAATGTAGTTACGGTCATTAATTTCGCCGTTTTTTTTAATTTTCGGAAAAATCATATTTCACGCATTTAAAGAATTTCCCAACATCTATACTATAAGGCTAATAGAATGGTCCTATTTCTCTGTCATATTCTTAGAAGTAACTGAAAGTTTTTAAAAGGTATTTTAATGTAATAATTTGGGCATTAATAATGTGGAAAGTGCGTTGAAAAAATATCTAAGGAAACCCTTTAAATTCAATTTGACATTCACATTTCGGAGTTGCGTCGAAGTAGTTAGTCCGGAGTCCGCTAGCGCTGACTTACGGTGGTATGATGTACGGGTACTGATTGTGCTGCCTCTGATGGAGGATTTGAGTACTCCGTGTTCAATCCCATCGAGTTGTCGAGTGTGGAGTGTTCCCTTCGCGACCAACGCACTCAATTTTCGAGAGGCAAAATCTCCGCCCCTCGTGACGTCAATCCTCGCCAATTTTTAAAATTCTCCTTTTCCTGTGCGGTTTTTAAACAGAAAATTAACTTTTTAAATGGGTAAACTAAAACATAGACTTTATTCTAACGTATTCATTGAGTGTGATTCGTAATAATGGCTAATTTGTATCATTGTAATTACTTTTATTCATAATTTTATTCAAATTATTTTCATTCGAGACGTTTTAAGTGAATGAAAGTATGTCTTCGTCTTCTTTCGTTTAATTATTCCAATCGTTTTATATCGCAAATATTGTGATGCATTCATGTTTTCCAATTTTAAAATTTTAATACCGTATACCATCCGTCGTATAGGCCGTCGAAACATTTTTACCCTCAGGGGTCGTAACCCTTTTGTTTCTTTAATTCTTTGGATTTGGATAAATTAAAATGTTTCGATCATTCCTTAAAGAGATTAAACTCAGTCATGTTTAAAATTATTTTTAGGCTTATTTATATATATATATATATATATATATATATATATATATATATATATATATATATATATATATATATATATATTATTGCTTAATGGTTTAAAGTGAAATATATATATATTTCACTTTTACAGGGTTCGTCCCGAAAATAAGTGTACTGACTCCTGGGCTGGGCGCGCCGCTCCAGGCGCGCCCAGCACCGCTCTGACGGGCTGTGATTGAAGGGGGGTATGTTGGCAAGCGACGCTGAAAAAGGCAGTCGGTTCTGAGCTGTAATGTAGTGAGGAGCTCTATTAATGCGAACCTCCACGCTCGACCCACGTCACGGAAGGCGATTCCAAAGTTTTTGGAGCAGCGTTATTACATCAAATTTGCGGTAAAGCTTGGGAAATGGTCTACCGAAACTGTCGGGATGATTAACCAGGCTTACGGGAGGTCAGCCATGTCCAGAAACATGATCTTTCGGTGGCACAAGATGTTCGTGGAGGGCAGAGAAGAGGTCGACGACGTGTCTTCGAGAGGTTCCCGATGATGCCTTCGCGGGAGCGTTCCAGGAATGGGAACGCCGCTGGAACAAGTGTAGCGACTCACAACGGTCCTATTATGAGGAATATTAGCTTAAAATATGTAAAAGGGTAATAATTTAAATTCCTGAGCTAAATACACTAATTTTCCGGACGAACCCTGTATATATATATATATATATATATATATATATATATATATATATATATATATATATATATATATATATATATATCCCTCCCCGGACTACAACCTTGACGTGGTGGAAGGGCTTGTGCGTTCCGATGACCCCTAGAGCTGTACTGGCGGGAGTAATAATTATTGCTCCTGGTAGGGTCACCCATGCCAGATAGGTCGAAGGTTAGGAGCCAGACGAAAGGTAGTCCACGCAGCGTCTGTTCCTCAGTGAGGCGGCTGCAATGGCGTCTGACCCCAGTGGGGCGGCCAGTAAGTGATGGTGTCACGTTAAAAACACTATTGAGGAAGGCAACGGGAAACCACCTCAATTATCATTCCCTAGAAAAATATGATGGACAATAGAGATATTTTGAGTCCTGGCAACCACGGGGCTCGGCCCAATCGGCCGTGTGTCGTGCCCGGCAGCGGGGGAGGCAAGGCTTCCGCGGTCGTCATCCCACGAAACCCTTGCAAGGGAAAACCAGCAGCAGCAGGACAGAAGACGCAGGAGAAGAAGACAAAATTAGTTAGAATAGGAACGTGGAATGTTAGGACAATGATGAGGACAGGGAAATTGGAGAATGTTAAGCGAGAGATGGAAAGGGGAAATATAGATATTTTAGGTCTATGCGAGGTGAGATGGAAGGATAGCGGGGATTACTGGAGTGATAAGTATAGAATAATATACAGCGGTGGGGACGAGAGCCAACGAGGGGTTGCCATAGTATTAAATGAAGAGGTAGGAAGAAGCGTAGTCAACATAGAGCAGGTAACGGATAGAATACTACTAGTGGAGATAAAAGCAGAACCGACGAACTTAGTTATTATTCAGGTATACATGCCACCGAGCAACCATAAGGAAGAAGAGGTCGATAAGATATACGATCAGTTAGAGGACATGATCGCGTGTGTTCCAGCAGGGAAACATTTGAGAGTGATGGGGGACATGAATACGACGGTAGGCGAAGGAAGAGATGGTGATGAGGTGGGCGACTACGGTTTAGGCACGAGGAATGACCGCGGGGAGAAAGCAGTTGAGTTTGCAGGAGGCAGGGGTTAGTCATCACCAACACTTGGTTTAGACACCACAAGATGCAGGTATACATGGAAAATGCCAGGTGACTCAGGAAGATATCAGCTAGATTATATCCTGGTTAGACACAGGTTTAGGAATAGTGTGATAAATTCCCACAGCTTTCCGGGAGCGGATGCGGACTCAGACCACAATTTAGTTGTTATGAAATGTAGCGTACGTTTCAAAAAGATAAGGCAGGGGCGGCGAGTTAGAAAATGGAATGTAGAAGCATTAAATGGGTTGAAAAGGAAGGAATACAAACATGCGGTAGAGAAAATAATGGAGGATGGTAAAGGGCTTATTACTATCGAAGAAAAATGGGAAATGATCAAAAAAGGATTGTCTAAAGCCGCAAAAGACACTATTGGAACCGTTAACGCTAAAAGGACTAGGAAACCATGGATCACGGATGAGATGATTACAAAGATGGACGAGCGGCGAAAATGGAAGAATATAAATACAGAATTAGGCGAAATGAAGTACAAAGAATTGAACAATAAATTGAGGCGGGCAACAAATAAGGCAAAAGACGCATGGTGGAAGACGCAGTGCGAGGATATGGAAAGTCTCCAGAGGAAGGGCGAAATCGGTGCGCTGTACAGCAAAGTTAAATCGTTATCGGGAAGTAAGAAAGGAAGAGCTATGCTAATAGTTAGAGATAAAGCGGGTAATGTAATAGTTGACGCAGGAAAGATCCAAGAGAGATGGAAGGAGTATATAGAAGAACTGTATAGTAAAGAACTCAGACCAACACAGTTAGACATTGAAAAAGAAAATGACGTAGAGGAAGACAGCTTAGGTCCAGGCATACTAGACAATGAGATAGAAAGGGCATTAAGGGAGATGAAACTAAATAAGGCCGTGGGGGTAGATAACATTCCCGTGGAACTTTTAAAATGCTTAGGAAAATGTGGGAGGAAGAGGCTATATGGGCTGATCCGTAGCATTTATGAGGAGGGAATCTGGCCGGAAGACTTTGTGAGAGCAGTTTTAGTTCCGATTCCGAAAAAGGTAAAGGCCACGTCATGTGAGGACTATAGGACAATTAGTTTGATATCCCACGCAGCTAAAACTGTTCTCAGGATCATAAACAAACGGATAGAGAGTAGGGCAAATGATTACTTAGGGGATGATCAGTTTGGGTTTAGGAAAGGGAGAGGTACGCGTGATGCCATTGCAGTAATGAGATTATTAATCGAGAGGAATATAGAACACAACCAGGAGGTATTTGCCTGTTTCGTAGATTTCGAAAAAGCGTTTGATAGAGTGAATTGGGAAAAACTAATGAGTATATTGCAGAAAATAGGAATAGATTGGAGGGAAAGGAGGCTAATCCGTAACCTGTACATGTCTCAGACTGCTCAGGTGCGGGTGGGAAACGGGGAGTCAGGATGGGCAGTGTTAGGAAGGGGTGTAAGGCAGGGTTGCCCATTATCACCGTTGCTGTTCAACCTGTATGCAGAGGAAATGATCAAAGAGGCATGGGAAGAACTCGAGGTAGGAATGAAAGTGGGCGGGGGATTCGTAAAATCAGTTAGGTTTGCTGATGACCAAGCTTTAGTTTGTCAGTCAGCCAAGGGGCTGCAGGCATTGCTTAGTGAATTGGAAATTCAGTGCGACAGGTATGGGATGAGAATCAACATTAATAAAACAAAGGTTATGCGATTTTCTAGAAAGAAAAAGGCTAATCTTAACATTAAAGTAAGAGGGCAAAAACTAGAGCAGGTAGAACAGTTTACGTATCTCGGTAGTGTTTTGGACCAACACGGTCAAAGTAGTAGGGACGTAAGGAGAAGAATTGCGCTAGGCAAAGAGGCTTTCACGAGGAGGAGAGAGTTGATGACGGGGACTTTTAGTAAGGATGTTAAGAAAAGACTCGTAAAAACTTTGATATGGAGCGTAGCTATGTACGGCGCGGAAACGTGGTCATTGAAGCAGGAGGATATACGTAGATTGGAGGCTTCTGAAATGTGGGTGTGGAGAAGAATGGAAAAGGTGAAATGGACAGAGAAGAAAACAAATGAGGAAGTACTTGGTATGGTGGGCGAAGAGAGGGGTTTGTTTGGAGCAATCCTATGGAGGCAGGAAAAGTGGATGAAGGGGGTGTTGACCGGCAGTGGGATGTTGAAGACTGTGATAGAGGGTAGAATGTTGGGCAAAAGAGGAAAGGGAAGGAACAGGATAGGGATGTTGGACGGTATGAAGGGAGGAAGAAAGTACTCAGAGATGAAGAGGGACCTGATATAGAGTAGGATGATGGATTTTGTGTTTTGTTGGGAGCAATAAAATGTTTGTTTGGTAGTTGTGTCCATCCAAAAACCTACCTTAACCGGTAGATTACCTTAACAAAAAAAAAAAAAAAAATATATATATATATATATATATATATATATATATATATATATATATAATTATATATATGTATATATATATGTATACTTGTTATATATACATATGTATATATATACAATTTTATATATATATAATTATATATATGTATATATATATATACTTGTTATATATACATATGTATATATATACAATTGTATATATATATGTATATATATATGTATATATGTATATATATATGAATATATAATATATATATATATATATATTTATTTATTTATTTATATTTATATATATATATATTTATATTTATATATATATATAATAAGTGATAATGTTGACCTTTCTCTCGTCGTGGAAAGGGATAAGGGCAAGAAACTGAATGCGAAGGACGATTACTGAAAGAATTCAAATGTGTCCGTTGGGATTTTACCCTTAGGGGCTCATAAATGTACTTATAACACTGAAATATTGGTTTACTGAAGCCAAAAATTATTTTTCACACGAACATATTCATTTGCTAGGTATAAACATTAAGATTTAAATAGATAGTCCATCAAAAAGGCCGTGATACAACATTACCCTTTGGATGCTTATTTCTTTAATTAGACTTGAGTGGTTTTTCATAGTGTTATCTCTTTTTTAAAAAATTACAAAATTTCCCATTTTTTAAGTATATCATTACGATTTCATTAACCGTCCGTAATATGGTCCGTTTATTTCTTTGAACCTTAGGCGTCACTTTTTATGATAATGAGTTGAATTCTTTACACTATAATATCTGCTAAAAGCTATCGAATTTTTAACTCAAAAAGCAGTAAGCATTGATAGCGTAGACCGAGAGAAGGAAATGATACCAAAGAAAGACCTGACATACGATCTCGCTGAAGATTCTGATTCAGCCCTCTGGAATGGAAACTCTGGACCAGAAAGAGTTCAACTCCGATGAGAAATTGACAAAAGACGGGTGTTACTTGGATACAATGAGTGAGATATGCTTATAAGACGTGATCAATAGGATTTCTATAATAAAAAAGCCAGCCTTCCGCCGTCTTCCAACATTGCAGGACAACAGATGGAAGTCGAGACAGTCTTCTTCACGTGGAAAAGGTTTTTTAAGTCGAGGGATACCATCATCCCAGTAAAAAATGAACCCCAGGTCGCCCAGATTCATTCGTTTCCCTAACAAACACGAAACTGATATCCCTATCCGAGCAGTGGTATCTATTCCCTGCGCCCCAGCCCACCTACTTGGGCAATAGGTTGAAAAAAAACCTAATCTCTGACAAAAGGCTTAGTTTTCCCAACAAAACACGGTATCCAGAACCCATACGTGAGCTTGCGAGTGGGCTGTCGGATACAGTACTGACACCAAAGTGTATTACTGTGTCCTCCGATGTAGCCAAATTGTTCAGAAGCATCCTGATGAAAGGAGGCCCTGGAACAAGCTGAGATATCCCTCGTAAATTCTAAATTACCTCCTCCTATGATGAGAGAACAGTTTGACATTAGGTGGAAATGAATTTCGTGTTCCAAGGTCAACATTATCGACAATTAGAAGGTCTAGCAATGGGCCCAGTGTGGTTGGATAACTCTTTGATTCCAAAATCTTATTTTAAATTGACCGTCCGTTGATTAGGCCATCAAAACATTATGAACCTTAGGCGACAAAACTTTTCAATACAGATGTATTCTACAATTTGCAATTAAATTAGTGCGTTTAGAGAGTAAACTATAGTGTTCTGATAACATAATGTTTATTTTCAAATGATCGTCCGTCTAAGAGTCCGTCAAAGCCTTATGACCCTTTGGTGAAAATATCTTTTACATAGACATCTTGTCATTAGCGCTTATTAATTATTCTTTTAATCATGATTTTATAGTAGAACATCATGTTTTTTGGGTGATATTTTGAGTTTTTATTCGAACCGTCCGTCAAACAGGCCGTTGATATGAAGTTTTTGGGTGGTTAAGCAGACTTATGTATCGACAATTGGGAAATAGAGTTATTTCCTTAAAACTTTATCCAACAAAAGAAGTTTTTATCTTGGTTCCGACGTCTTAAAGAAATCGTCTGGGCTTGGACTGCTTCCAGGAGACAGTAGGACAATTTCAATGCAACAATTTCAGAGCGTAAAAATCATTCGCCTTGACTGGGACTCGAACCCAGATCCCTCAATATCCGGTCGAGTGCTTTAGCCACTTAAGCTACCGAGGCGTCCTCTTAAACCCTGAAATTTTGGGGGTTTTAAAGGAACTAGATGTTATGACGAAATACCGTACATAGGACAATAGTTTGTCATGGTTTAGTTCATAAGATGAATGTATACAGGTCACGAGTGACTTGGGAACGGACGGTGCATTGAATTAACTGGATTTGACCTCAGAAATAATTTATTAATGCTTCGACCTTTCTGTTTATATAGGAAAGCCTGCGGTCTATCATTCCATCACTACGAGGAGTATCCCAATTGTCACCAAGGCAACAAAATAGGGTTAATACGCATCATAAAACAAATGCAATAACTCTGAGTATAGGCGAGTAAATGATTGACCAGCGCTTAAGACAGAAAACAAAAGCAGAAAGCGTAGAAAATTTTATAACCTTCGTCTAAACCTAACGTGCAGCTAAAAAATTCCATTTCCTGACCACGTTTTATAACGGCAAAGCTAGAATCATAATCGTTACTTCCCAAAGGACATTCTGCACTCGTAAAAGAAAGGACTCAGGGTTTGAATTCTTTGGAGGAGATGGAAAATTGGAAATCCCTTCAGTCTGACAGAAACGTGGTTGTCAACGAAAGGATAGACCACTCCCGTTCCACCCCCTTTCCTTATCTTCATAAAATACTCCTAAATTCTATAAGCAACCAAGCCAGGATTGAGAATTTCTAAATCTATAAAACCAGATTTTTTTGCGAAGCTCAGAAACCTTGGTGGTATCATATCTTTACGTGGAAATTAAAACCTTTCTTATACTTACCCTCATCAGGAAGGAATCCCCTCCTACAAAGTTATTCCCCTTAAACTGTTATGTTTTTATAATAATCTCTGTTAATTTTGAGAGGGAACTCTGATTTTGAATTTGATGTACCGCCTCTGGGTCAAAATGTTTCAGCGGACTATGCGACGGACGGTATATTTTCTAAATTATAATCCAAGATACTAATTGATAATGAAACGAAATAAATACGTATATTTATTGAAATTATTTATTTTAATGTATTAAGAAACTATTTAAAGCCTCGATAAATATATTAAATATAGTTTAATATATATAAATATATAACAGTTTCAAAGGAATTATTAAGTATTTTTGGAATAAAACGGAAAAGAAATGAATTTTAAAATATGCGACTGACGTCACGATGGGGATGTGATGTGCGCTCGTCGCTCGGGAACACTCGACCACTCGAAGGGATTGAAAGCGGAGTACTCAAATACTCCGCCAGAGGAAGCACAATCGGTACCAATACTTGAGACACCCGTGAGTCAGCGCTTGCGGACGCCGGACAAACTACGTCGACGTGTCTCCGAAATACGAATATGAATTATTTTAAAATGCGGTCAAAAAATTATGAATATTTATTGCCAAAATTAAGCATTTTAAATCTTTTTTTATGAACTGCTATAAGTTTAAAACAGATATTTTTAAGATAGGCCAGCAATTTATTCGCATTATGAAGATGTCTGGATATATTTTGGGTTTTTGGAAAAATACGTTTTTAAAAGAAAAATCCGCGATATTTTTTAAAAGGAATTTTTCTTTAAAAAATGATAGTTTACATTAAAAACCAAATTATTACAACTTATTCCCAATAAACATAACCCTTGCCTGCTTAGTGCGTGGTCATTAGGGATTTAAATTCATTTGAATTAGGTCAAAATATATATTACCAACGCGCTTTCGGCGAAATTAAACGGAAATTATGTTTGAGAAGGCGTCTTTTTCATCAAGATTGAAGACTCCAAACTATTTTTTTACATGAATGCAATGTATATCCCACTAAAAAATTGCAAAAAAATGTTAAATATATATAGTTATTTATTTAATTATGTAAGTCTATAGAATTGCATTATTCTATAGAATAATGCAATTTAATAAAACTTTAATACCTAGGGGTCAAAGATTAACACGGACTGTACGATAGTTAATAAATATGACATTTTTCTCCAAAAACAATTATAAAATTAATCAAAATAAGATAGATTAGCAAATTACAGAACCAGAAAAAAACAGCCAAGGACCATATCTACGGCCTTTTCAACGAATGGTCGACCAATATTACAAATTTAGTTTTGAAAAATTTATATTTTCCACTTAAAATTAAAAAAAAAACTAATTCAAATTATAAATGGTGGATTAACCAAAATTAAAATGACAGATCGCCTAAGGGTCATAAATTTTCGACGGCCTATACGACAGACGGTTGAATATATGTTTATTTTTGGAAACAAATGCGAAAAGCAGAGCGAAATGTATATAAATGAATTATGCCATTCAAATAATTCGATTCGATATATTAATAAGTTTAACGACAAAGAGGGACATTGTTCTTATATATATATATATATTATAACTAGATATAATTGTAGTTATATTAAATCAGGATCAGAGATATCAACGGCCAATGTGACGGACGGTACGTAAAATCCATAAAAAGGCTAACAAGGACCTATAATCTTATGAAAAATACCAAAAGCACATTTAAAACAACCTATATTCACCTATTTTTTCCTATTAGTAAAAAGATATTTGCCCAAAGTTCTTATACTACAACTTTTTACGTTATCTACAGTGATATGCAAATTAAAAAACACTTAAAATTGATCAAATAAACAAGATTTTTAAATAATAAAATTTTTTCCACTTCCATAAATAAAATTTAAGGGCCTATGGGTCAAAAATATCGAGTGACTATGTTGCGGACGGTATACTAAAATTAGTGAATCTTAATTCGAAATGCATGTGCATTAAATTAAGAGCAAAATAACACCTTTTTTATATTTTTTATGACAATAATAGAAAATAAAATTGCCCAATGGCAATAAGTTATAGCGTCCTTAGTGACGTTGGTATCATAAAAAATATCTAGTGAAGAATATGGCCTTTATCCAGATGAAGAAACCATTCAACGTATACCTATGATAAAATAACGTATATTCACTCAAAAAAAATTTCACCTGAGGGTCAGAAAAAACGACGGACTATATAACGGACGGTTAAAAAAATCGGACTTATTTACTTATAATGGAAAGATTTCTGGGCATTAAAAAACGGATGACACAGTAACACAAACGACTCAACTCAATTGAAATTTTAAGTGCCTAAGGGGATCTATAATGGCCTTCTTGATGGACTATCATATTAATCTTGCAGTTAAGCTCGTAAATGTTGATGAGAGATCTGGCAGCACACCTCCACACCAATAATTTCCAACCGACTGCCGCCTCAGGCTTCGTCCCTCCTATATATCCATCCGACCGCCGAATCGGCGGCCGATCTGGCATAGGGAGGAAGGACGGTCCGAGACGGACGATCGGCCGGATTTTCGGTGGTGGAGATGTACTGCCAGGTCACAACTTGTGACTGTTCCTTTATTGTATTTATGTACAAACTTTTCAATTCGGCATTATTAAATAACAATCCTTTGCCTTTTAACATGGTATGCAAAACATTCATATTATCGGTATACATATTTATATTGCAGTAAGTAGGGCATATTTCTAAAGCATGGGTCAGCCCCATTAGGGCTGCATAGCCCTCTGCCTGTAGAATTGGTAGATCTTTGTCGAAGGCCCAAATTTCGGTGACTTGTAGTTGTGGGATCGTCCAAGCCGCCTGGAATGGTGTTGCATCCGTAAAGACATCCACCTGAGTACTGAAATTGTTAAAGTACCGCGCCTTGGCCCACACTCCCGCCTCCCATAGCTCTTCTGCCCATGCGACTTGTCTACGGGCGAGGTCCGTCATGAGAAAATATGGGAGGCGGAGTATGTAGGCGCACCACGAAATGAACCCGAGAGCCTTGGGAAAGTCTTTCCGGCGAAGCCGGGGAATGACATCCAAAATGTACCTTGCCCGGGCGAGACTTCCTCTAGTGAGTGACAGTTGCCTGTTCGAGGTATCAATGTTCACCCCCAAATACTTGATGCGTGTGGTGGGTATGAGCACGCTTTTTCCCAAGTTTAAGGAAATGCCTAGGTCTGTGGTCAGAAATTGAATGATATCATTAACTGGATGAGGACCATGGGGGTGGAGAACGAGCAACCAGTCGTCCAAGTAGGCGATCATCGGCACGCGAAACTTATGGTGAATTTCTTGTGCCACCGCCCGCGCCCATCTCTGCATGATTGCCGGTGCCAGGGCGTGCCCCATGGGCAGTCGGGTCCATTGAAAATATTTTTTTTTCTTGAAAGCGCCAAACAAGAAATTGACTACTGCCGAAGAGAAAGCTGATCACATGGTAGCATATTTAGAAACAGTATTTACAACCCTCATGGATTGGATGACGAAGGAGAAGATGAAGTCGGTTAAAGTCGGTGAAGGAAAGCTGAAACCTTTTGAAATGTGGGTTTGGAGAAGAATGGAGAAGGTGAAATGGACAGAGAAGAAAACAAATGAGGAAGTACTTGGTGTGGAGGGCTAAGAGAGGGGTTTGTTGGGAGCAATCCTATGGAGGCAGGAAAAGTGGATGAAGGGGGTGTTGACCGGCAGTGGGATGTTGAAGACTGTGATAGAGGGTAGAATGTTGGGCAAAAGAGGAAAGGGAAGGAACAGGATAGGGATGTTGGACGGGATGAAGGGAGGAAGAAAGTACTCAGAGATGAAGAGGGACCTGGTGTAGAGTAGAATTTAGGGTTGTGTTTTGTTAGTAGTCACAAAATATTTGTTTGGTAGTTGTGTCCATCGAAAAACCTACCTTAACCGGTAGATTACCTTAAAAAAAAAATATATATATATATATATATATATATATGTATATATATTTCTACATATATACGCGGAAATTATGAATTTCATCATTAATTTAATATTTTTAAAGTAGAACAAGCTAACTCTCTTTAAAAGAATGACTTAAACATTTTCACTTTATCGAAAACCAAAAAACAATAGGAAAAAAGGTTACGACCCCTAAGGGTCAAAACGTTTCGACGGCCTATACGACGGACGGTATACGGTGTTATTATTTTGAAATGGGAAATCACGAAAGCATAACAATATTTGCGATATAAAACGATTGGAATATTTTAAAGGAAAGAAGACGTAGATATACTTTTGAATCACCTAAAACTTCAAGTATGAAATAATTTTAATAAAATTATGAATAAAAGTAATTACAATGATAGAAATTAGCCATTATTACGAATGATACTCGGATGAATTTAATTAATTAAATTCAACAATTTCATGTATCACACTGAAAATCCATTTGTAAAGTTAACTACGTGTTAAAAAACGCACAGAAAAAGCAGAATTTTACAAATTGGCGAGTGACGTCACGAGGGGCGGAGAGTGTGAGTGCGTTGGTCGCGAAGGGACTCGAACACTCGATGGGATTAAACAAGGAGTACTCAAATACTCCAACAGAGGCAGCACAATCAATACCCGTACATCATACCACCGTAAGTCAGCGCTAACGGACTCCGGACTAACTACGTCGGAGCAACCCCGAAATACGAATGACAATTTGAATTTAAACGGTTCTTATAATATTATTTTAACGCACTTTCCATTATTATTTCAATTTGATGCATTAAAGCACCTTTTCAAAGAATTCTCATTACTTCTAAGAATATGGCTAAGAAATAGAACCAATCTATTAGCATTAGAAAGATGTTGGGAAATTCTTTATATGCCTAAAATACGATTTTTGAGACAATTAAAAAAACGATGTATTTCGCGAAAATATTGGCCGGAACTACATTTTTAGGAATTAAACTACCTAAAATAACTAAATTAACAGAAATAAAACGGAAGGATTTTTTAGGAAAAAATTAATAAAATGTAAAGTCATTAAATCATGACCAAGGCGAGTGTTTTTCACACATATAGTATATACACGCGTTACGACGCTTAAATACGGATTGATTTCATTTTTTATTTCCCTACGTATTGTAGTTCAACTGGAGATATCGTTTGGCATTCATTTTATTACTAACTGGTCTTATAATAATTAGTTCTCCCGATTTAAACCGGAGGTCAAAGTTAAATAGATTATCCGGCCTTAATATTATAACCCTTCGCCATTGAATAAACATCGAATGGTACTTATAACAGCAAATAAACATGATTCCATCTCTTCGCATTTATTTGGGTTTCTTTTTATTGAATGTTGAATTAATGCATTTTGTGTCTTGGTTATTTATAATCGCCGTCCATGGGAAGCTGTGTATAACATCTAAATACACAGGTGTTGGCGAACCTTATATATATGCGTATGAGCCCGAAAAAAGACAGAAATCCACTTTATGGGTCTTCCAAGACGAGCCAAATCCCACACGAGTGATTAATATAGTTCCAAAAATTGTCCAACAATGGAATAAATGACTTTAAAGACATTTCTTCAGTTAGACTGACACGTACAGGATGAAAATTAATATTGGTCTTTGGCGACTTTACATACTCTTTTGGCTCTAACAAATATTCACGGCCATTTACACTTCAAGTTTAAGTATGGTATGATTAACAATGAACTGAAGCGTGTAATAAGATTGTTCTCAATACGCTACCTCTATTCAATCCGGAGTTATAAATAGGAGACTTTGGAAATTAAACTAACTAGGTAATGTGACGTTTACGTAGGAAGGTTGCTATTTATAATTTCGGTCTCTGAGAACACTAAGTGCCTTAGTGACGCCAACTAGTGTTTCAATCTGAAAGCTTTGACCTATTTAACGATAAATATATCCAGAAAAAATCTGTTTCTTATCGTAACTCTTGTCTCAGCTAAAAAATTGAGTTTACCTCGTGAATATTTAAAGGCATTGATTTTTTTATTCACTATTTTAGACGTGGATTATCAAGACATGAGTGAATCGATCAACTTACTTTCACATTTGCCAATAAAGCCTGGTTGTTTGGAATGTTGGGAGCCTGAATCATTGGGTGTGTATTTTGAAAAATAAATATATTATATTTAAACTGAAACGATATGTACTCCAACTTGCTTCTAACCCTCCCCTTGTATTAAGCTGTAGAAGGTTATGTTTCTAGTTAGTTTTCGCATAAAATTCAAACGCAAATTGATTAAATGGAGACGTATTCCCGTAGAAAAATATTGATTTTTAAATTAGTTATTTTTTAATTAATTAATTAATTTTTTTCTGTGCCCCTTAAGGTAAAATCGATGTTTTGAAGTCTAACATTTGTAAATAAAGATTATTTTTAGAACTGGAGTAAGTTTGATTTATCATTCTTTTGTGGTTAAGTTGAAATTTATTATAAGACTTTGCAACCTGAACAGCCGAATATATTTTATGGGTAGCTTCGGATTTTCTCATTATTATCTCTAAAATAAGTATGGAATTCGATGTTTTTAAAGTGTAATAATATGAAAAATGGGCACTTTCTGTGGGACTTTAAGTTTCAACATTAAACCTTGTTTAGTTTTGGGACAAAAAATCAAAAAGCTTTACAACTTGAAATTGCCACCATATTTTGCGATCAGTTCCTCTTTAATCAATAGTTTTCACTCGACGAAAATCGAAATTGGATATAAAAATAACACATTCTTATAAAAAAAAGGTATTTCTTCAATTACTATAAGTTTAAATCAATTTCCTCGAATAGTTTTCCTGAAAGAAATTAAAATACCTAAAATAATAATAAAATTGGGGGGGATATGTAGGCAGCCATATGATGCATTCAGTGGGCTTGGTTCAGCCCGGGCGGTTTGAATGATTGGGCCACCCAGATATGCGCCATCTCGCGGGTTCTCACCTCTATTATACTAGCAGATTTCGGGAGGATTTCAATCACTGAAATGGAGAATCAGTCGTCAAAAGATTGATTGTGCGAACCGGTGTGAGTAGGGATGGGATAATTAAGAAAGGTGGGAGATTTGGTGGAATATCGGTAGTTTTTCATGCGGAGGGAGAGTGCGGTCGTGCATTCGCCCACGTAGAAGGCAGGGCAGAAGTTACAGGTGAGGCGATATATAATATTTTTTGAGGTGCAGGTGGCGAGTGGTTGGGAGTTGGTACTGAGTGAGGGGGAGGGTCTTAAAAGATGACAGTATTTGCAGCGTGGGCGATTGCATGGTGCGGATAGGGGCGGGGGAGAGACGGGGGTGCTTGAAGTTGGATTTGTGGACTTGAAGATGTCTCGCAAGTTCGACGGGCGTTTAAACGAAACAGAGGGACAGTGTGGGAATAAACGTGATGTGGACTGAGAGTTGTTAATAATAGGGAAGAGGTCACGGATTAAATGTTTAATTTTGTGTGTTCCAGGGAAGAAAGTGGTGATAAGATTAGGGCATTTTGGGCGGTTTGGTATATATATATATATATATATATATATATATATATATATATATATATATATATATAATAGATATAATAGATA
Source organism: Hetaerina americana (assembly GCF_022747635.1). Classification (NCBI taxonomy): domain Eukaryota; kingdom Metazoa; phylum Arthropoda; class Insecta; order Odonata; family Calopterygidae; genus Hetaerina; species Hetaerina americana. Next base: position 279,711 of record NW_027286822.1, read on the forward strand.
TATGTTTATATATATATATATATATGATTATATATCTACCGGTTAAGGTGGGTTTTTGAATTGTCAAAAATACCAAAAAAACTCCCAACAAAACACAAAATTCCGCACCTTACTCTACATCCTAGTCCTTCTTCATCTCTGAGTACTTCCTTCCTCCCTTCATCCCCTATCCAAGACATCCCTATCCCCTGTTCCTTCCCTTTTCCCGGTTGCCATTAACATTCTCCCCTCTGTTACAGTCTTCAACATCCCACTATTGCCGATCAATACCCCCTTCATCCACTTTTCCTGCCTCCTCCTTAGTAATATCTCCCGACAAACCCCTCTCTTCTCCCACCATTCCAAGTACTTCCTCATTTGTTTTCCTTTCTTCGGTCCATTTCACCTTCTCCATTCTTCTCCGCACCCACACATATCTACAATAGCCTCCAGTCTACGTCCATCCTCCTGCTTCAATGACCATGTTTCCATAGCCACACATAACTACGCTCCATATCAAAGTTTTCTAACGAGTCTTATCTTAACATCCTTACCCAACGTCCCTCTCATCTTAACTCCCCTCTCCTTAAGTGAAAGCCTCTTTGCCTAATGTGGCGCAATTTATTTTATATATTTATAATCACTAAGGCATAAGTTAATATGTGTGGAGAAGAGACAGAAAATAAATAAGTATAAATAATAAAGCAAAGAAGAAACGACGATATAGAAAACTACTACAACTGATAATTAAATAAGAAGAATAGCTTAATAAGAACTGAACTGCCTTTAAATAAGAGGAGAAGGACTTCCAAAGGGAAGGGTGCTTTATTATTATTACACAGTGGAAATGAATATAAGAAGAAGAAGAAGATGGAATTTATTTAATAATAAGAAGAAGGCAAAGATAGCCATTACTACGAATTGGGACAGAGTGAGTACCTTGAAGAAGGTATACATAGGAAAATCATTTATATGTGTATCGAAGACTAATATCTTAAGGAATACATAAGTTTTTAATGACCCCAGATCGGGTTTTTATTGGATATAAATCGTATTTTCCTGTTATTTTTGGAACTGTGGTTCAAATTCAGAGATATTCCAATAAAATTTTGATCTAAAACATTCTCCAAATGCTAGATTCGTCATTTATAAGGTTCTTTTGGTATTGACTCAAGGAACTTAGCCAAAATTAGACTATAAAATACTTAATATACATCATTTAAGAAGAGTTTCTAGATTTCTGATAAGTTTATATCCCTACGAAAGATAGTAGGGACCATAGAAAAGGTAACAGAACTGAATTGTGGGTCGAAGAACCATTTCGAAAGAAAGAAAGATATTATCGAAATAAGATGAGACATTTTAAGAAAATATCCTTACGGCTCGGATACCTGGTCGTCAGTTATGTCCGAGTTCTAGCTAACCTAACAAACTTTTAAACCTATTTTGACACTAAATATTGGAGAAATTTGAAGCACAACATATGTATAATAAATAAATTCAATTATATGATGTGTAATAAAGGTATAAATGATAGATTCTGGGGTTAGAAATTTGTAAATATCGCGAGAGCAAACCATAAAAATCTTCGGAATTAGATCTTATTTTGGTTCGCGTTCATTCTCTGAATGAAATTGCATGTTTCTTACCGAGGAATGTCTCCGAGAAGACGTTAGGGTATCCAACTGTAAGGTGATTACATCCCTATCAAAGATAAAGCGTTTCTTAAGCATCTTAGCTGACTCCTAACAATTCCCTGTTCTATAGACCAACACCATCTCATATACTAATGGTTGCCATTATATATATATATATATACACACATATATATACATATACACATATATATGTATATATAACCCGCTTTTATCGTCTTTTTTTTAATTTTCGCGTATATAGAATTTCCCAACATCTATACTAAAATGCTAATAGGTTGGTGCTATTTCTTAGCCAAATTCTTATAAGCGATAAGAATTTCTAAAGAAGAATTGAATGGAATAATTTTGACATTCAAAATCATGGAAAGTGTGTTAAAATAATATTTTAGGAACCGTTTAAATTCAAAAGTCATTCGTATTTCGGGGTTGCGTCGACATAGTTAATCCCAAGTCCGCAAAGCGCTGACTTACGGTGGTGTGAGGTACGGGCACTGATTGTACTGCCTCTGGCGGAGTATTAGAGTACTCCGTGTTCGATCCCATCGAGTGTTCGAGTGCCTTGTGTTCCCTTCGCGACCAACGCACTCACACTCTCCGTCCCTTATGACGTCACTCGCCAATTTTTAAAATTCTCCTTTTTCTGTGCGTTTTTAAACACGAAAATAACTTTATGAATGGGTTTTTAGTGTTCCACAATAAATATATTAAATTTAATAAATCAAATTCATGCGAGTATTATTCGTAATAATGGCTAATTTGAACCATTTAAATTACTTTTATTCATAATTTTATTTAAAAATAATTTATTGCGAGAAAATTTAAGTGACTGAATGTATGTCTACGTCTTCTTCCTTTTAAGTATTCCAATCGTTATATATCGCAAATATGGTTATGCTTTCGTGTTTTCCTATTTTAAAATTAAAATACCCATACAGCGTACCCCATATATATATATATATTTAATGCTCATGTCTTGAGCATTAAATATAAAGTTATATGAGTTATGTCAGCATGCCAGTAAGTTTTTAGGACGAAATAAACATTCTGTCTAGGTAACAATGTTGAATTATATAATCCTTCCAATTAACCGCGAAAAGGTCACTCCACCAATAAATTGATCCACTCTTGGAAAGTAAATTGAAATGAACAATACATATATTAGAAAAACGCATTGCTGACGATATTGCTGTTACATGGATTACGTGAATTTATGAGACATTTTATGGGGAGTTAATAATCTCGTATCTCTTATGCAAAATGTAATTAGAATTCGAGTAATAGTGACTCGCAGAATAAGTAAAAAGTAATCATAGCGTAATTATTAAAAAGGGTCCAACGTGAATAATACCATTCTTATTTATCAAATACCACTTAACACTTACACGTGTCCACTACGTGAAATTCAATCGAAATTCTAACGACAGGCTAATAGACGTTCATCAAGAAATCACAAAAGTTATGTCAGCAAAAATGATTTAGTTATTAGGAAGATATTCACAAAATCTCTACGTGATTCTGTCTTGTATCCCTAGATCATCCATCCTATTTATCCGTGACAACCGCATCCCAAAAACGAATGTCGCGGAGAGTCGTTTGAAATCATGTACTCGTGAAAATTCGAAAAAATAATTTTTTTAAAATGTGAATTGACCCCATACTCCATATTGCGGACATGCTTACGTAATATTTCCTTAAGTACGTAAATTTATAAGAGTGATTTTATCAGAGAGAAGAAATAATATCTACTAATCTAATACTATATGTAATCTAAACTCGATTAACTTGCTTGCTACTAGTAGAGAAGCATAGAAGTAATCTTAGGGAGTTGTAACAAAGTCGTAATTATTAATTAGGTTCCGAATGAAAACCAAGAAGCTAAGTCACCTTCCGATTCTTACCTAAAGTGAATCATTCTTATTCTACTTATGCCACTGGAAAATGTTGTAGTAATACTTACATGCGTAGTAATACGTAATACGAAACTAAGTTTGTAAAAATTGAGGAGAATTCACCTAAGGTCTAAAGGCTTCCGTCACGTAACCCGGTAGGTATTACGTGTCAAAACAATTTAACCACGACGAAGCCGCTCCTATGCGAAGAATAGTAATGGAAATAGGCCACTCATGGAATATACACCTATGCCATTTGAACTCCGAACGTTGATAAAATCCTTAGTTATCTACACATCACCCTGAATATGAAACGTTACCTACTTACCACGATTTCCAGCAGCTCTCGATGTCGAACTCCTTGGCTGGGTTATTCCGCGGTCTCCCTACTATCACGACTTCTTCCCATGGAGCTGGAAGATTGAGTCCTTTCCGATCCAACCCGTTTGGAATTTCTCACCAGTTCCTCATTCACCCCTTGGCTTCCCTGGAACAAATTTAAAAATGATCATCATCAATCATCAGAGAAAACGAAAATCAATTTTCGAGTGGATTAGGAAAATCTTTACAAGAACAGCTAAAACTAGGAAGAGGATTTTTAAGTCTCAGTTACGACTTCTTCGTTCAGCATTGAAATCACGACGCATACTAAAACACAAGGGATAGTTTTAAATAAAATAACGATGTTACATATCACACAATTCGGGAAAATGATTACGCACTTATTAGAACACTCAACAGTAAGCCTCTAACAGATGAGAATATCGAACCCTCACGGGCGCGGTAAGAATGAAATATTTCTATCACTCCTTATGCACATGCACATAAGCGAAGTTAACTGTTTTGAAAGAACTATGGCCCATTAACGTGAAATTCGAGCCAACATAGTTAATTTAACCAAAACACTTTCGTTGAGAACTATTGTATGATAATTACTTGATTGCACTAATGAGCAATGTTCTAAGTTTGGGCTTCGTGCATGGATGGAGCTACTTACCTCCGATCGCTGCGAAGAGTCGGGACAGAGTGAGGGCGAGTTATGAAGAAGTACTGTCCTCACAAGTGACGTATTACGATGACGAAGAATCGCATTACAGGGGGCGGGGGGAAATGAACAAGTGTTGCTCAAGTCAAACTTTCTGAAGCCGTTAGCAGTAAATTGAAAAGAGGCCACGGCTGCTTATCCTGTTTCCCACAATACGTAAGATTTAATGCAGAGGTCTCCGCATTTAACTCGCGGGGTCGACGTCAAATGAGTCAGCTGGAGTGTTACCTAAAGCGAGAGGGAGCCGTTGACCACGAATACCAGTTAAATTCCTCGACTCATGAGATTGGCCGATGAGCCTCACACGCCGTGTGATAGGAATCGAATGGGGGAGTTGGGATGGAAGGGGATCGAATGGGGGAGTTGGCATGGTTCTGACTTTCGTTCTCTTCAAAGACGGACGGGGTGGGATTTTTCGGCGAATCCATTGGACAAGCGTAGTAGACCCATTACTCCGGAAAAATTTCAAAGTTGATTATCCGCTGAGTGAGATACGTCCAGGAATAAGTCCAGAGTACCATATCAATAACTAATTTTAACTAAGAAATTAGCACTTAGAGTAATCAATTGATAAGACAGGCATTAATAACAACCAAAACTTGGTTTGATACCACAAATGGCATAGGTTTACATGGGAGGCTACTCAGAAATTAATTGGTTAGATTGTCAATCTGATCTGGATCTGATGGCAATTTAGTAATTAGCAATTTAGGAATTAGCAATTTAGTAATATTTTGCATCTGACTGAATCAGTACAATGAGGGAGGAGATTCAGGCAGCAGCAAAAATTGTAACTAAAGGAAAGACGCTGGGAACTATGAAGAAGAATTGGGGATATATCAAAATGGGAATACATCTTCTGCCGCTTGCATGGAAATGGCCATAGGACAAGGCGTGTCGTGACCGCGTCCACCCTGCCATACTCCCTTCCTTCCCGACGGACGAGAGCTCTGCCTAGGTTATGCGTGTCGTGACCGCGTGTGCCCTGCCATACTCCCTTCCTTCCCGACGGACGAGAGCTCCGCCTAGGTTATGCGTCCGTTCGCCGTACTCCCTTCCTACCCGACGGACGAGGGCTGAATATATATATATATATATATATATATATATATATATACATATATATAAATAATTATATATATTATATATATATATTTACAAAGGACTGATATCTTACGGCTTCTTTGACAAACGACTGACTTCAAAATAGCATTGCAGCCTAAAAATGTTTTTATATGTGACCAAGTTAAATCTCTTTAAGGAATGATCGAAAAATTTAATTTCTCCAAATCCAAAGAATTAAAGGAAAAAAAGGGTTACAGCCCTCAGGGTAAAAATGTATTGACGAACTATATGACCGACGGTATACCGTATTATAAATTTTAAAATGGAAAAACACGAAATCGTGGCAATATTTACGATATAAAACGAATAGAATACTTCAAAGGAAGAAGACGTAGACATACTTTCCATGACTTAAATCTTCTCGCATGAAATTAATTTTAATAAAATTAAGAGCAACTGTAATTACAATGATACAAATTAGCCATTATTACGGATAAAACTCAATTAATTTGATTAAATGAACTCAATATTTTCACGTGGCACACTTTAAACCCATTCAAAATGTTCATATTGTGTTAAAAAACGCGCAGAATAGGAGAATTTAAAAAATTGGCGAGTGACGTCACGAGGGGCGGAGAGTTCGTCGCGAAGGGACCAGAAGGCACTCGAACACTCGAAGGGATTGAAGACGGAGTACTCAAATATTCCATCAGAGGCAGCACAATCAGTACCTGTACATCTTACCACCGTAAGTCAGCGCTAGCGGACTTTGGACAAACTACGTCGACGCAACTACAAATATGATATCAATTTGAATTTAAACCGTTCTTAAAATATTTTTTAAAATCACTTTCCATATTTATTCCAAATTAATGCATGAAAGCACCCTCACATTTAGGACTTCCCATCACTTATAAGAATATGGCTAAGAAATAGCACCAATCTATGTTGGGAAATTCTCTATATGCGTGAAATACGATTTTCGCGAAAATTCAAAAAACCAACGTATTTCGCGAAAATATTGACCGAAAATAAATAATCAGAAATAAAAGGGAAGGTTTTTTAGTAAAAAAATTAATAAAATATAAAGTCATTAAATCATGACCAAGGCGAGTGTTTTTTACACACCCACACACACACACATATATATATATATATATATATATATATATATATATATATATATATATATATATATATATATATATATATATATATGCGAAACTGTGCTGAAATACGGATTGATTTCATTTATTATTTCCCAACGTATTGTAGTTCAATTGCAGGAATCGTTCGGCGTTGATTTATTGACTTATTGGTCTTATAATAATTGGTTTTCCAAATTCAAATTGTAGGTCAAAATTAAATATTTATCCGATAATCTTTTATTTAAAGATATTATAACCCTTCCCTATTAAATTAACATAGAATTGTACTTATAACATCAGATAAATATTATTCCATCTTTAAGCATCTTTTTCATTTTTTATTTCCAGAGGTATTGTAGTTCAACTGCAGGAATCTTAAATTTAAATAAAATAGATGAATATTATTTCATCTTTACGCATTTATTTCGTGTTCCTTGTTAATAAATGTTTAAAAAATGGATTCGTTGTTAAGGTGATTGATTCATAATCGCGCTCCCTCGAAAGCTGTGTATAACATCTAAATACACAGGTGTGTGCGAGTCTTAAATATAAATGTGTATGAGATCGAAATAAGACAGAAATCCACTGTAAGGGTCTTCCAAGACCAGCCAAATCCCACCAAGATGATTATTATGCACAAAAGCACATTGAAGGAAATGATCGCCTCTTACCTCATTGAATATAAACTGGACATTCAGAGCAACATTAGGGCAACGTAGAACCATGATTTCTGAATGGTACACGAGCTTCTGTTTGCCAACAGAAGTGCTTTTTGGTGAAATACCGGAAAGAAAGAACCGGCAACGGAGAATGGTTATTCAATCAGGATGACAATTGGGGCAAACTCTCACAGATAGGCGACCGAAATAGCTAATCTACCTCCTATTGTTGTTGACAGGGCTAAAAAACGTCTTAGAATTGATTTGGTCCATCCATCCTGCGTACATCCGTGGTGTTGTCAGAAATGAGAATTCTTTTTACAATCCAGTATATCAAGTTAAAATTGCGTGGCCAACGTTGTTAGGGCAAATGAAGAAGCCTAATGATGAATTCTGGGAAAAAACATGATTTTTTATTTGAGATATCTCGATTGGATTAGGTGGAAGGCGCCCCCCCCCCCCAAACAGAGTGTGATGAGGGATGGAAGGCGAATTTCGAAAACAAAGAAAGCGGAGAAAAGAATACTGTGGCGAGCACTACATTCTTTACTGGGAGTCACATTCGGTCACGGGGGGACATCAGTGACAGTACAAGCATTTCAGTGAAATATTTATTCCCTAGACACTGTGGGAGGCAGGTAGGATTTTTGCTATTTACAGCCCTACTATACCGTATTTTCCCCTGGAGGAAGGAGTCCTTGAGTCTGCTGGTTCTAGTAGGGGGGTTCTAGTAGGGGGGTAGGGGGGGTAAACATTACATATATATTTGAATTCTAAATGGCACTGAGTTTTCGTAACAGCCAAAAGAGTATGTTAAGTCGCCAAAGACTGATATTAATTTTCATCCTGTACGGGTCAGTCTAACCGAAAAAATGACTTTAGAGTGATTTATTCCATTGTTGCGCCATTTTACAAACAATTTTCTAACTGGGAACTATTTAATGCATATTTTAGAGTAATTTCAGCTTTCTCTTCTTGGTTAAAATGCTGTAAAAAATTATTCGAGTTTACAAAATGAACAAGCATTAATAATAACGTAATTTGTCGTACTGATGAAATGAATCCGTCACCAGCTAAACATCCTCAGGAAATTTTGCTTATGTATATGTTAATATATATATATATATATACATATATACACATATATATACATATATATACATATATATACATATATACATATATATACATATATATACATATATACATATATATACATATATACATATATACACATATATATACATATATATACATATATATACATATATATACATATATATACATATATATACATATATATACATATATATACATATATATACATATATATACATATATATACATATATACATATATACACATATACACACATATACACACATATACACACATATATATATATATATATATATATATATATATATATATATATATATATATATATATATATATATATATATATATATACATATATACACATATATACACATATATATACATATATACTATATACATATATATATATATATATTTATATATAATTATATATATATTTATATGCCTAAGTAGTAGTTTTTTAGGGGATGCGACCAACATCAGAGGTCATTTTGCCATCAGGGAATGGACAGGAAAGGATGAAGGGTGGAGAGAAACCTGGCGTCGGCATCAGCCTACTACTCTTTACGAAAGGCGCCAAGGTGTCCGCAGTTTAACGTCCCATCCGACGGACGGTGTACTCACTCAAAGTGACCTTAACAATTACATAGTCTATTGAATAAGAATCAGCCAATTGACTCCGGTCGTTACCGAGGAATACATCACCCTCGTATAGTTACTTCCCAAAGAACATTCTGCACACGTAAAAGAAAGGACTTAGTGTATGAATTCTTTGGAGGAGATGGAAAATTGACAATTTTTTCAGTCTGACAGATATGTGGTTCTCAACGTAAGGATAGATCACTCCCGTTCCAACCCCTTTCTTTATCTTCATAAAATACTACTAAATCCTATAAGCAACCAAGCCAGGATTGAGAATTTCTAAGAAGTTAAACCAGATGTTTTTCCGAAGCTGAAAAACCATGGCGGTATTATATCTTTACGTGGATATTAAAACCTTTCTTATCCTTACCTTCATCAGGAAGGAATACCCTCCTACAAAGTTATTCCGCTTAAACTGTTATGTTTTTATAATATTCTCTGTTGAATTTGGGAGGTCTACTCTCCACTCTATTCCCAAATTGAACCCATTTCCCTTTCCCTGCTACAACAGCTGAAGAATTCGTCAAAAACTCAATATGAATCGATTAGTCTTAATTTTTTTGTGTTTCAGTGCAAAGAATGAATTTAAATTAAAGAATGGCTTCTGATTCATTTCAAAGTTCATTGGTTTCCTTAAGAAGAACGGCGAGTGGGAGAGTTTTTATACATGAAAATACGTTTTTTTTGCATATTTACTACTCTTTTAAAATTGTCCTTTCGCTGGGAATAATTCGATTTTAAATTAAAGATATGATTTACTTAAGTCAGTTTACCTATAGTAAGGATTCCAGGTGTGCTTAGGGCCATCTCAGAGGACCACGGATACCACAAAAACACACTCGCGAAAAGAAAACATAATGAAATTGAACGCCGAACGATATCTCAAGTTGAGCTACAATACGTCGAGGAGTTATGAATGAAATCAATCCGCAATTAAGCGCCGTATCGCGTGTATATGTATGTATGTATATATATATATATATATATATATATATATATATATATATATATATATATATATATATATATATATATATAAACCATAGACACAGTAATCAACCTGGAGGTCGGTTTAGTAGGTGATGGTAGAGATCACCCAGGACTATATATGTCGAAATTCACACATCAGGGTAGGGGGGCCAGTTCCTTTCCATGTGCCGGTTATGGTTTCCCAGGAAGACCTGCTAGCCGAAAAATCACCTCAGCTTGGATGGAGCTGCAGGTGCCCGGAGTGCCTTGCTCGGGAGTCGAACCCAGGACCCTACGGTCAGTAGTCCAACGCTCTACCCACTGGACTACCGCGACCCACTATATATATATATGTGTGTGTATAAAGACATATATATATATATATATATATATATATATATATATATATATATATATATATATATATATATGTGTGTGTGTGTGTGTGTGTAAAAATCAAGCGTTTTTGTCAAGATGTAATGACATTAGGTTTTATTGTTTTCTATAATAAAAAATCATTCCCTTTTATTTCTGAAAATGTTGATTCTGTCAATATTTTCGCGAAATATGTCGTTTTTTTAATTTTCGCAAAAATCGCAATTTACGCTTATAAAGAATATCCCAATAGATTTGTGCTAGTTATTTCCATATTCTTATAAGTGATGGGAAGTTCTGAATTTGATGGCCCATTCATGCATTAATTTGGAATAATTAGGGAAAGCTCTTAGAGTAACATTTTATGAACTGTTTAAATTCAAATTGACATTCCTATTCGTAGTTGTGTCCACGTAGTTAATCCGGAGTCCGATAGCGCTGACTTACCGTGGTGTGATGTTTGGGTACTGATTGCTCTGCCTCTGGTGGAGTATTTGAGTACTCCGTGTTCGGGTGTTCGAGTGCCTTCTTTTCCCTTTCGCGACGAACTCTCCGCCCCTCGTGACGTCACTCGCCACTTTATTATATTCTCCTTGTCCTGAGCGCTTTTAACACGAAATTAACTTTTTAAATCTATTTAAATGGGTTTTCTACATTACAATATACAATTTATTTTACGTTATCATCGAGCTTTTTCCGTAATAATGGTTAATTTTTCCATTGTAATTACTTTTACTGATAATTTCTCGTCATCCGAGAAATCAGAATCGAAGTGCGAGCCCGTCGTCGGACAAATGCGAGTAGAGGCGCGACCTCATCGTCGGACGAACAGAAAACCCAAACCACGTTCACTATCAACTCCCGCGATACACGGTCGGTTTCCGGGTTGCCTAAATATAAGGATCCGAGGTAGGAATCTTAAAACAGAAGAACGTGGTTTTGCGCATTGTTTATGGATTATTTGTTCAACAATTACCCGCAAAAAGGATGAATAGAATCCGTTTATTGGGGTTTTTCCTGGCTTTTAGGTTGATTTCGAGGTTTCATTTTGTTTATTTGTTAATAATGAACAATAATCAAGCCTATGGAAACATCTGCGATTGATTTGTGTGCATTGAGTATTTCACATTTTAAGCAAATTGTGTGTGGAGGGGGGTGAGGGATGGCAGTTGTAATCGCTGGATGCAGAAGGATACAAATTTCTAAAAATGTAACAGCTGCCTTAGATACGCCTGAAACATTGTCTCTTAAAACAGAAGAACGTGGTTTTGCGCATTGTTTATGGATTATTTGTTCAACAATTACCCGCAAAAAGGATGAATAGAATGCGTTTATTGGGGTTTTTCCTGGCTTTTAGGTTGATTTCGAGGTTTCATTTTGTTTATTTGTTAATAAGGAACAATAATCAAGCCTATGGAAACATCTTCGATTGATTTGTGTGCATTGAGTATTTCACATTTTAAGCAAATTGTGTGTGCAGGGGGGTGAGGGAATGCACTTGTAATCGCTGGATGCAGAAGGATACAAATTTCTAAAAATGTAAAATCTGCTTTAGATACGCCTTAAACATTGACTCTTAAAACAGAAGAACGTGGTTTTGCGCATTGTTTATGGATTATTTGTTCAACAATTACCCGCAAAAAGGATGAATAGAATGCGTTTATTGGGGTTTTTCCTGGCTTTTAGGTTGATTTCGAGGTTTCATTTTGTTTATTTGTTAATAATGAACAATAATCAAGCCTATGGAAACATCTTCGATTGATTTGTGTGCATTGAGTATTTCACATTTTAAGCAAATTGTGTGTGGAGGGGGTAGAGGGATGGCAGTTGTAATCGCTGGATGCAGAAGGATACAAATTTCTAAAAATGTAACAGCTGCCTTAGATACGCCTGAAACATTGTCTCTTAAAACAGAAGAACGTGGTTTTGCGCATTGTTTATGGATTATTTGTTCAACAATTACCCGCAAAAAGGATAAATAGAATGCGTTTATTGGGGTTTTTCCTGGCTTTTAGGTTGATTTCGAGGTTTCATTTTGTTTATTTGTTAATAATGAACAATAGTCAAGCCTATGGAAACATCTTCGATTGATTTGTGTGCATTAAGTATTTCACATTTTAAGCAAATTGTGTGTGGAGGGGGGTGAGGGATGGCACTTGTAATCGCTGGATGCAGAAGGATACAAATTTCTAAAAATGTAAAATCTGCTTTAGATACGCCTTAAACATTGACTCTTAAAACAGAAGAACGTGGTTTTGCGCATTGTTTATGGATTATTTGTTCAACAATTACCCGCAAAAAGGATGAATAGAATGCGTTTATTGGGGTTTTTCCTGGCTTTTAGGTTGATTTCGAGGTTTCATTATGTTTATTTGTTAATAAGGAACAATAATCAAGCCTATGGAAACATCTTCGATTGATTTGTGTGCATTGAGTATTTCACATTTTAAGCAAATTGTGTGTGGAGGGGGGTGAGGGATGGCAGTTGTAATCGCTGGATGCAGAAGGATACAAATTTCTAAAAATGTAAAATCTGCTTTAGATACGCCTTAAACATTGACTCTTAAAACAGAAGAACGTGGTTTTGCGCATTGTTTATGGATTATTTGTTCAACAATTACCCGCAAAAAGGATAAATACAATGCGTTTATTGGGGTTTTTCCTGGCTTTTAGGTTGATTTCGAGGTTTCATTTTGTTTATTTGTTAAAAATGAACAATAATCAAGCCTATGGAAACATCTTCGATTGATTTGTGTGCATTGAGTATTTCACATTTTAAGCAAATTGTGTGTGGAGGGGGTAGAGGGATGGCAGTTGTAATCGCTGGATACAGAAGGATACAAATTTCAAAAAATGTAACAGCTGCCTTAGATACGCCTGAAACATTGACTCTTAAAACAGAAGAACGTGGTTTTGCGCATTGTTTATGGATTATTTGTTCAACAATTACCCGCAAAAAGGATGAATAGAATGCGTTTATTGGGGTTTTTCCTGGCTTTTAGGTTGATTTCGAGGTTTCATTTTGTTTATTTGTTAATAATGAACAATAATCAAGCCTATGGAAACATCTTCGATTGATTTGTGTGCATTGAGTATTTCACATTTTAAGCAAATTGTGTGTGGAGGGGGGTGAGGGATGGCAGTTGTAATCGCTGGATGCAGAAGGATACAAATTTCTAAAAATGTAAAATCTGCTTTAGATACGCCTTAAACATTGACTCTTAAAACAGAAGAACGTGGTTTTGCGCATTGTTTATGGATTATTTGTTCAACAATTACCCGCAAAAAGGATAAATAGAATGCGTTTATTGGGGTTTTTCCTGGCTTTTAGGTTGATTTCGAGGTTTCATTTTGTTTATTTGTTAAAAATGAACAATAATCAAGCCTATGGAAACATCTTCGATTGATTTGTGTGCATTGAGTATTTCACATTTTAAGCAAATTGTGTGTGGAGGGGGTAGAGGGATGGCAGTTGTAATCGCTGGATACAGAAGGATACAAATTTCAAAAAATGTAACAGCTGCCTTAGATACGCCTGAAACATTGACTCTTAAAACAGAAGAACGTGGTTTTGCGCATTGTTTATGGATTATTTGTTCAACAATTACCCGCAAAAAGGATGAATAGAATGCGTTTATTGGGGTTTTTCCTGGCTTTTAGGTTGATTTCGAGGTTTCATTTTGTTTATTTGTTAATAATGAACAATAATCAAGCCTATGGAAACATCTTCGATTGATTTCTGTGCATTGAGTATTTCACATTTTAAGCAAATTGTGTGTGCAGGGGGGGATGAGGGATGGCAGTTTTAATCGCTGGATGCAGAAGGATACAAATTTCTAAAAATGTAACAGCTGCTTTAGATACGCCTTAAACATTGACTCTTAAAACAGAAGAACGTGGTTTTGCGCATTGTTTATGGATTATTTGTTCAACAATTACCCGCAAAAAGGATGAATAGAATGCGTTTATTGGGGTTTTTCCTGGCTTTTAGGTTGATTTCGAGGTTTCATTTTGTTTATTTGTTAATAATGAACAATAATCAAGCCTATGGAAACATCTTCGATTGATTTGTGTGCATTGAGTATTTCACATTTTAAGCAAAATGTGTGTGGAGGGGGGTGAGGGATGGCAGTTGTAATCGCTGGATACAGAAGGATACAAATTTCTAAAAATGTAACAGCTGCTTTAGATACGCCTTAAACATTGACTCTTAAAACAGAAGAACGTGGTTTTTCGCATTGTTTATAGATTATTTGTTCAACAATTACCCGCAAAAAGGATGAATAGAATGCGTTTATTGGGGTTTTTCCTGGCTTTTAGGTTGATTTCGAGGTTTCATTTTGTTTATTTGTTAATAATGAACAATAATCAAGCCTATGGAAACATCTTCGATTGATTTGTGTGCATTGAGTATTTCACATTTTAGGCAAATTGTGTGTGGAGGGGGTAGTGGGATGGCAGTTGTAATCGCTGGATGCTGAAGGATACAAATTTCTAAAAATGTAACAGCTGCCTTAGATACGCCTGAAACATTGACTCTTAAAACAGAAGAACGTGGTTTTGCGCATTGTTTATGGATTATTTGTTCAACAATTACCCGCAAAAAGGATGAATAGAATGCGTTTATTGGGGTTTTTCCTGGCTTTTAGGTTGATTTCGAGGTTTCATTTTGTTTATTTGTTAATAATGAACAATAATCAAGCCTATGGAAACATCTTCGATTGATTTGTGTGCATTGAGTATTTCACATTTTAAGCAAATTGTGTGTGCAGGGGGGTGAGGGAATGCACTTGTAATCGCTGGATGCAGAAGGATACAAATTTCTAAAAATGTAAAATCTGCTTTAGATACGCCTTAAACATTGACTCTTAAAACAGAAGAACGTGGTTTTGCGCATTGTTTATGGATTATTTGTTCAACAATTACCCGCAAAAAGGATGAATAGAATGCGTTTATTGGGGTTTTTCCTGGCTTTTAGGTTGATTTCGAGGTTTCATTTTGTTTATTTGTTAATAATGAACAATAATCAAGCCTAAAGAAACATCTTCGATTGATTTGTGTGCATTGAGTATTTCACATTTTAAGCAAATTGTGTGTGCAGGGGGGTGAGGGAATGCACTTGTAATCGCTGGATGCAGAAGGATACAAATTTCTAAAAATGTAAAATCTGCTTTAGATACGCCTGAAACATTGACTCTTAAAACAGAAGAACGTGGTTTTTCGCATTGTTTATGGATTATTTGTTCAACAATTACCCGCAAAAAGGATGAATAGAATGCGTTTATTGGGGTTTTTCCTGGCTTTTAGGTTGATTTCGAGGTTTCATTTTGTTTATTTGTTAATAATGAACAATAATAGAGCCTATGGAAACATCTTCGATTGATTTGTGTGCATTGAGTATTTCACATTTTAAGCAAATTGTGTGTGCAGGGGGGTGAGGGATGGCAGTTGTAATCGCTGGATGCAGAAGGATACAAATTTCTAAAAATGTAACAGCTGCCTTAGATACGCCTTAAACATTGACTCTTAAAACAGAAGAACGTGGTTTCGCGCATTATTTATTGATTATTTGTTCAACAATTAACCGCAAAAAGGATGAATAGGATGCGTTTTTTGGGGTTTTTCCTCGCTTTTAGGTTGATTTCCAGGTTTCATTTTGTTTATTTGTTAATAATGAACAATAATAGAGCCTAAGGAAACATCTTCGATTGATTTGTGTGCATTGAGTATTTCACATTTTAAGCAAATTGTGTGTGGAGGGGGGTGAGGGATGGCAGTTGTAATCGCTGGATGCAGAAGGATACAAATTTCTAAAAATGTAACAGCTGCCATAGATACGCCTTAAACATTGACTCTTAAAACAGAAGAACGTGGTTTTGCGCATTGTTTATGGATTATTTGTTCAACAATTACCCGGAAAAAGGATAAATAGAATGCGTTTATTGGGGTTTTTCCTGGCTTTTAGGTTGATTTCGAGGTTTCATTTTGTTTTTTTGTTAATAATGAACAATAATCAAGCCTATGGAAACATCTTCGATTGATTTGTGTGCATTGAGTATTTCACATTTTAAGCAAATTGTGTGTGGGGGGGGATGAGGGATGGCAGTTTTAATCGCCGGATGCAGAAGGATACAAATTTCTAAAAATGTAACAGCTGCTTTAGATACGCCTTAAACATTGACTCTTAAAACAGAAGAACGTGGTTTTGCGCATTGTTTATGGATTATTTGTTCAACAATTACCCGCAAAAAGGATGAATAGAATGCGTTTATTGGGGTTTTTCCTGGCTTTTAGGTTGATTTCGAGGTTTCATTTTGTTTATTTGTTAATAATGAACAATAATCAAGCCTATGGAAACATCTTCGATTGATTTGTGTGCATTGAGTATTTCACATTTTAAGCAAAATGTGTGTGGAGGGGGGTGAGGGATGGCAGTTGTAATCGCTGGATGCAGAAGGATACAAATTTCTAAAAATGTAACAGCTGCCTTAGATACGCCTGAAACATTTACTCTTAAAACAGAAGAACGTGGTTTTGCGCATTGTTTATGGATTATTTGTTCAACAATTACCCGCAAAAAGGATGAATAGAATGCGTTTATTGGGGTTTTTCCTGGCTTTTAGGTTGATTTCGAGGTTTCATTTTGTTTATTTGTTAATAATGAACAATAATCAAGCCTATGGAAACATCTTCGATTGATTTGTGTGCATTGAGTATTTCACATTTTAAGCAAATTGTGTGTGGAGGGGGGTGAGGGATGGCAGTTGTAATCGCTGGATGCAGAAGGATACAAATTTCTAAAAATGTAACAGCTGCCTTAGATACGCCTGAAACATTGACTCTTAAAACAGAAGAACGTGGTTTTGCGCATTGTTTATGGATTATTTGTTCAACAATTACCCGCAAAAAGGATGAATAGAATGCGTTTATTGGGGTTTTTCCTGGCTTTTAGGTTGATTTCGAGGTTTCATTTTGTTTATTTGTTAATAATGAACAATAATCAAGCCTATGGAAACATCTTCGATTGATTTGTGTGCATTGAGTATTTCACATTTTAAGCAAATTGTGTGTGGAGGGGGGTGAGGGATGGCACTTGTAATCGCTGGATGCAGAAGGATACAAATTTCTAAAAATGTAACAGCTGCCTTAGATACGCCTTAAACATTGACTCTTAAAAATGAAGAACGTGGTTTTGCGCATTGTTTATGGATTATTTGTTCAACAATTACCCGCAAAAAGGATGAATAGAATGCGTTTTTTGGGGTTTTTCCTGGCTTTTAGGTTGATTTCGAGGTTTCATTTTGTTTATTTGTTAATAATGAACAATAATCAAGCCTATGGAAACATCTTCGATTGATTTGTGTGCATTGAGTATTTCACATTTTAATAAATTGTGTGTGGAGGGGGGGTGAGGGATGGCAGTTGTAATCGCTGGATGCTGAAGGATACAAATTTCTAAAAATGTAACAGCTGCCTTAGATACGCCTGAAACATTGACTCTTAAAACAGAAGAACGTGGTTTTGCGCATTGTTTATGGATTATTTGTTCAACAATTACAAGCAAAAAGGATGAATAGAATGCGTTTATTGGGGTTTTTCCTGGCTTTTAGGTTGATTTCGAGGTTTCATTTTCTTTATTTGTTAATAATGAACAATAATCAAGCCTATGGAAACATCTTCGATTGATTTGTGTGCATTGAGTATTTCACATTTTAAGCAAATTGTGTGGGGAGGGGGGTGAGGGATGGCACTTGTAATCGCTTGATGCAGAAGGATACAAATTTCTAAAAATGTAACAGCTGCCTTAGATACGCCTTAAACATTGACTCTTAAAACAGAAGAACGTGGTTTCTCGCATTGTTTATGGATTATTTGTTCAACAATTACCCGCAAAAAGGATGAAGAGGATGCGTTTATTGGGGTTTTTCCTGGCTTTTAGGTTGATTTCGAGGTTTCATTTTGTTTATTTGTTAATAAAGAACAATAATCAAGCCTATGGAAACATCTTCGATTGATTTGTGTGCATGGAGTATTTCACATTTTAAGCAAATTGTGTGTGGAGGGGGGTGAGGGATGGCAGTTGTAATCGCTGGATGCAGAAGGATACAAATTTCTAAAAATGTAACAGCTGCCTTAGATACGCCTTAAACATTGACTCTTAAAACAGAAGAACGTGGTTTTGCGCATTGTTTATGGATTATTTGTTCAACAATTACCCGCAAAAAGGATGAATAGAATGCGTTTATTGGGTTTTTTCCTGGCTTTTAGGTTAATTTCGAGGTTTCATTTTGTTTATTTGTTAATAATGAACAATAATCAAGCCTATGAAATCATCTTCGATTGATTTGTGTGCATTGAGTATTTCACATTTTAAGCAAATTGTGTGTGGAGGGGGATGAGGGATGGCAGTTTTAATCGCTGGATGCAGAAGGATACAAATTTCTAAAAATGTAACAGCTGCTTTAGATACGCCTTAAACATTGACTCTTAAAACAGAAGAACATGGTTTTGCGCATTGTTTATGGATTATTTGTTCAACAATTACAAGCAAAAATGATGAATAGAATGCGTTTATTGGGGTTTTTCCTGGCTTTTAGGTTGATTTCGAGGTTTCATTTTGTTTATTTGTTAATAATGAACAATAATCAAGCCTATGGAAACATCTTCGATTGATTTGTGTGCATTGAGTATTTCACATTTTAAGCAAATTGTGTGTGCAGGGGGATGAGGGATGGCACCTGTAATCGCTGGATGCAGAAGGATACAAATTTCTAAAAATGTAACAGCTGCCAAAGATACGCCTTAAACATTGACTCTTAAAACAGAAGAACGTGGTTTTGCGCATTGTGTATGGATTATTCAATTACCCGCAAAAAGGATGAATAGAATGCGTTTATTGGGGTTTTTCCTGGCTTTTAGGTTGATTTCGAGGTTTCATTTTGTTTATTTGTTATTAATGAACAATAATCAAGCCTATGGAAACATCTTCGATTGATTTGTGTGCATTGAGAATTTCACATTTTAAGCAAATTGTGTGTGGAGGGGGGTGAGGGATGGCACTTGTAATCGCTGGATGCAGAAGGATACAAATATCTAAAAATGTAACAGCTGCTTTAGATACGTCTTAAACATTGACTCTTAAAACAGAAGAACGTGGTTTTGCGCATTATTTACTGATTATTTGTTCAACAATTACCCGCAAAAAGGATGAATAGAATGCGTTTATTGGGGTTTTTCCTGGCTTTTAGGTTGATTTCGAGGTTTAATTTTGTTTTTTTTGTTAATAATGAACAATAATCAAGCCTATGGAAACATCTTCGATTGATTTGTGTGCATTGAGTATTTCACATTTTAAGCAAATTGTGTGTGGAGGGGGGTGAGGGATGGCAGTTGTAATCGCTGGATGCACAATGATACAAATTTCTAAAAATGTAACAGCTGCCTTAGATACGCCTAAAACATTGATTCTGAAAACAGAAGAACGTGGTTTTGCGCATTATTTACTGATTATTTGTTCAACAATTACCCGCAAAAAGGATGAATAGAATGCGTTTATTGGGGTTTTTCCTGGCTTTTAGGTTGATTTCGAGGTTTCATTTTGTTTATTTGTTATTAATGAACAATAATCAAGCCTATGGAAACATCTTCGATTGATTTGTGTGCATTGAGTATTTCACATTTTAAGCAAATTGTGTGTGGAGGGGGGTGAGGGATGGCACTTGTAATCGCTGGATGCAGAAGGATACAAATTTCTAAAAATGTAACAGCTGCTTTAGATACGTCTTAAACATTGACTCTTAAAACAGAAGAACGTGGTTTTGCGCATTGTGTATGGATTATTCAATTACCCGCAAAAAGGATGAATAGAATGCGTTTATTGGGGTTTTTCCTGGCTTTTAGGTTGATTTCGAGGTTTAATTTTGTTTTTTTGTTAATAATGAACAATAATCAAGCCTATGGAAACATCTTCGATTGATTTGTGTGCATTGAGTATTTCACATTTTAAGCAAATTGTGTGTGGAGGGGGTTGAGGGATGGCAGTTTTAATCGCTGGATGCAGAAGGATACAAATTTCTAAAAATGTAACAGCTGCTTTAGATACGCCTTAAACATTGACTCTTAAAACAGAAGAACGTGGTTTTGCGCATTGTTTATGGATTATTTGTTCAACAATTACCCGCAAAAAGGATGAATAGAATGCGTTTATTGGGGTTTTTCCTGGCTTTTAGGTTGATTTCGAGGTTTCATTTTGTTTATTTGTTAATAATGAACAATAATCAAGCCTATGGAAACATCTTCGATTGATTTGTGCGCATTTAGTATTTCACATTTTAAGCAAATTGTGTGTGGGGGGGGATGAGGGATGGCAGTTTTAATCGCTGGATGCAGAAGGATACAAATTTCTAAAGATGTAACAGCTGCCTTAGATACGCCTTAAACATTGACTCTTAAAACAGAAGAACGTGGTTTTGCGCATTGTTTATGGATTATTTGTTCAACAATTACCCGCAAAAAGGATGAATAGAATGCGTTTATTGGGGTTTTTCCTGGCTTTTAGGTTGATTTCGAGGTTTCATTTTGTTTATTTGTTAATAATGAACAATAATCAAGCCTATGGAAACATCTTCGATTGATTTGTGCGCATTTAGTATTTCACATTTTAAGCAAATTGTGTGTGGGGGGGGGATGAGGGATGGCAGTTTTAATCGCTGGATGCAGAAGGATACAAATTTCTAAAGATGTAACAGCTGCCTTAGATACGCCTTAAACATTGACTCTTAAAACAGAAGAACGTGGTTTCGCGCATTATTAACTGATTATTTGTTCAACAATTACCCGCAAAAAGGATGAATAGGATGCGTTTATTGGGGTTATTCCTGGCTTTTAGGTTGATTTCGAGGTTTCATTTGGTTTATTTGTTAATAATGAACAATAATCAAGCCTATGGAAACATCTTCGATTGATTTGTGTGCATTGAGTATTTCACATTTTAAGCAAATTGTGTGTGGAGGGGGGTGAGGGATGGCACTTGTAATCTCTGGATGCAGAAGGATACAAATATCTAAAAATGTAAAAGGCACCATAGATACGCCTTAAACATTGACTCTTAAAACAGAAGAACGTGGTTTTGCGCATTGTTTATGGATTATTTGTTCAACAATCACCCGCAAAAAGGATGAATAGAATGCGTTTATTGGGGTTTTTCCTGGCTTTTAGGTTGATTTCGAGGTTTCATTTTGTTTATTTGTTAATAATGAACAATAATCAAGCCTATGGAAACATCTTCGATTGATTTGTGTGCTTTGAGTATTTCACATTTTAAGCAAATTGTGTGTGGAGGGGGGTGAGGGATGGCACTTGTAATCGCTGGATGCAGAAGAATACAAATTTCTAAAAATGTAACAGCTGCTTTAGATACGCCTTAAACATTGACTCTTAAAACAGAAGAACGTGGTTTTGCGCATTGTTTATGGATTATTTGTTCAACAATTACCCGCAAAAAGGATGAATTGAATGCGTTTATTGGGGTTTTTTCCTGGCTTTTAGGTTGATTTCGAGGTTTCATTTTGTTTATTTGTTAATAATGAACAATAATCAAGCCTATGGAAACATCTTCGATTGATTTGTGTGCTTTGAGTATTTCACATTTTAAGCAAATTGTGTGTGGAGGGGGGTGAGGGATGGCAGTTGTAATCGCTGGATGCAGAAGGATACAAATTTCTAAAAATGTAACAAGCTGCTTTAGATACGCCTTAAACATTGACTCTTAAAACAGAAGAACGTGGTTTTGCGCATTGTTTATGGATTATTTGTTCAACAATTACCCGCAAAAAGGATGAATAGAATGCGTTTATTGGGGTTTTTTCCTGGCTTTTAGGTTGATTTCGAGGTTTCATTTTGTTTATTTGTTAATAATGAACAATAATCAAGCCTATGGAAACATCTTCGATTGATTTGTGTGCTTTGAGTATTTCACATTTTAAGCAAATTGTGTGTGGAGGGGGGTGAGGGATGGCACTTGTAATCGCTGGATGCAGAAGGATACAAATTTCTAAAAATGTAACAGCTGCTCTAGATACGCCTTAAACATTGACTCTTAAAACAGAAGAACGTGGTTTTGCGCATTGTTTATGGATTATTTGTTCAACAATTACCCGCAAAAAGGATGAATAGAATGCGTTTATTGGGGTTTTTCCTGGCTTTTAGGTTGATTTCGAGGTTTCATTTTGTTTATTTGTTAATAATGAACCTTAATCAAGCCTATGGAAACATCTTCGATTGATTTGTGTGCATTTAGTATTTCACATTTTAAGCAAATTGTGTGTGGAGGGGGGTGAGGGATGGCACTTGTAATCGCTGGATGCAGAAGGATACAAATTTCTAAAAATGTAACAGCTGCCATAGATACGCCACAAACATTGACTCTTAAAACAGAAGAACGTGGTTTTGCGCATTGTTTATTGATTATTTGTTCAACAATTACCCGAAAAAAGATGAATAGGATGCGTTTATTGGGGTTTTTCCTGGCTTTTAGGTTGATTTCGAGGTTTCATTTTTTTTATTTGTTAATAATGAACAATAACCAAGCCTATGGAAACATCTTCGATTGATTTGTGTGCATTGAGTATTTCACATTTTAAGCAAATTGTGTGTGCAGGGGGGGTGAGGGATGGCAGTTGTAATCGCTGGATGCAGAAGGATACAAATTTCTAAAATGTAACAGTTGCCTTAGATACGCCTTAAACATTGACTCTTAAAACAGAAGAACGTCGTTTCGCGCATTATTTATTGATTATTTGTTCAACAATTACCCGCAAAAAGGATGAATAGTATGCGTTTATTGGGGTTTTTCCTGGCTTTTAGGTTGATTTCGAGGCTTCATTTTGTTTATTTGTTAATAATGAACAATAATCAAGCCTATGGAAACATCTAAGATTGATTTGTGTGCATTGAGTATTTCACATTTTAAGCAAATTGTGTGTGGAGGGGGGTGAGGGATGGCAGTTGTAATCGCTGGATGCAGAAGGATACAAATTTCTAAAAATGTAACAGCTGCCTTAGATACGCCTTAAACATTGACTCTTAAAACAGAAGAACGTCGTTTCGCGCATTGTTTATTGATTATTTGTTCAACAATTACCCGCAAAAAGGATGAATAGTATGCGTTTATTGGGGTTT
>NW_027286823.1:0-68763 GCF_022747635.1 Hetaerina americana
CCGCGAAAGCAAACTAAAAAACCAATTTCGATTTTTCGATTTCGAAAACTGCGATTTCTTCAGGCTCATCGAAATATTTTCAAACATGAGGAGGGATTCAATGAGAATGGTACATTTTCAGCTTCATTGAATATCACGTACTTGGCGTAAAATAATTAAAGACTTGTATGCCGCAATAAATTATTTTCCACCACCTAATTTCTTTAAGGGTGACACAATTTATGAGAGCAAATATTTTGAAGGCCTTCAGATAAAACCAAACCATCAATTCCAATTCTCTTTCAAATATTCTTGCAATAAGTGCTAATGCCTGACACAGCATTTCATGATTGGAAATCTTACATGCATTCTTAATATTGACGTGGATATTCAACATTATTTTTGCACTATATTGAATTGGTAATTTCATGGAAATCTGTTGGGTTCTCAGTCTTAGATTCTTTGTCGCCATGATAATATGTCAAAGATTTTATTATTCCTCTCTAAAGATGTGAGAGATTTTATAATTTTGTTGCATTCAATTACTTTTTCTGAGGAGGGACAAAAGAAAGCTGAAGAATACCAAAATAAATTATCCCATATTATTCCTTCTTCCAAGACCTGATATTGCCTGCGGAGCATCAGATTGACGAAGCAACTAAAACAAATATTCACTCACTCACTTTTTCCAATCAATTGAAAATCTTGAGTGTTATACTTCTGTATAATTAATATTGTATTTATTTGAAAATTTCACCATCAACTAAATAAAATCCATTATTTTACGATGAAATAATATATTTCGTCTCAGTATTGATGATTGTCCCACGGCTGAAAATGATTAAATTTCCCAAAGTTCAGCGTTAGAGCTTTTCTGAGGCTTCGTAAGAGGCTTTGTAATATTTAAAATGTGTCCATAAAGGTGTTTTGGTTTAAAAAATGATTTTCAGAATTTAAATCCGCAATCGGTACAACTCAACTCGAAAATTCTATGGTTGCCTTGGAATTTATGTGGAGGAAACCTTCCAAAATTTTACCTCGGCGAGATGAATTATTTATTGATACTCCGAGATCAAGCTGCGTGTTACGCGAAAATGGGCATTTTTCCCCTTTATGAGGGTAAAATCGGAAATATGGCTCCAAATTATTTGGATTACAGTGAAACAAAGTCTTAAATATTTCTGGGATGTTCTTTTCCGCTTACGCTTGGAGTTCTCAGGATTTATTGTTTTATATGGGTATGATGAAAAGTTTGATATTTTTCCGATACATATAGAAATCAATGTTAAATAACTGATTGTAAGGTGGAGTTATATTTTTTAAGGTAGTACAGAGTCTGGTGAGGAAATTCGCGTGTACTCTTTGCCTCAAGAAAGTAATTGTATCATGTAAAAAATGACTAAATAATTCCAGGAAACTATTTTAGTGGATTTATAATGGCTTAAAATTGCGTCTCGAAATCAGCACCTATTACTCTTTATACTAAAAGAAATACACAATTAATAACATAAAATGGGAATTAGTGTTCAAAACTCTCTAATTGGCCGAGAGCTGGGCACTTTTACGGATGAATGGCTTCAACTTTGTGCAGAGAACAGGCAGTTTCACCGCAGTTTGCGATAAATGGATTCCTTTTGTTAGAAAATGAATGATTTTTTGGTTTGACATATATGGTAAGAATCGCTGCCCTAGAATAGAATAATTCTCATATCTTTTTTCCCCATGGACATCCTGAAATGCATATTCTTTTGTTTCGGGGACTCACTTACGCCATGGAAGGCCGGTTTTATAAATGCCACCGCGATACTGATAGGACAGGGGGTTGGAGGAAGAATACATGCATGTACTGTAAATTGCGTTTCCTCTGCAGCGAACACGATATCATGACTGCTCACCGCGGCTCGACATCCTGGGGGAAATAATCGCAAATGGCTCACGATGGAAGTGCACCGCTTAAAAACGACTCGAGGATTGCGTACATTTTCGAGGTTTCGATTTCCATATGAACCTTTATTTATTACACGGCAAAAAAATTTGCCGGCCGATAATTACCATATGAATTTCATCAATTATAATCCGAATCCAAAATTTAACCAGTAAAATAGACAAGTCTATGAAAACTATGCGAAGGTTTACATAAATAAATTAATCGTTTTATTTACAATTATTTTTGCAACGAAATAATGAAGTTTTTATGTCCTAACTTTTACAAATATTATATATGGCTGTCCGTTTCATTAATTAATTACTTTACATCAAAATTAGTTATGCATATAAATTAGAAAGTACACATCTACAGGTAAAATAAGTTTAGAACAGTCACCCCAACTTTAATATACCTGTTCCTATTATTGGATACCATACGTCAATTATTACCACCGAGAGTCGAAACCTTTAAATTGAAATTAAGCTTTATGCGGGGAAGTAAGAAATATTAAAATAAAGCAATGAATCACGTGGACCTAGTTACTGCAAAAAACATCTATGAGTTTAGGCGGCTGGGAATACAGAGTTATAAGGGAATCGTAAATGTTTTTTTTTGTTTTTAGTGGCTACATTTTACCAATATAAGTTTAAAAACTCCTCTAGTTTAAATGGCTGACTTCTTATGTAATCAAACGTTTAAAATTACATGTCCTTATAATTGATTTTATTATTATGCGCATACACTCATTCTCTCGCGCCTAGAAAGTCGTGGGGTGGTTAAATGCTGCATCACTCGGGGAATGGCAGAGGAATATAGTTGAGAAAGTGGACTTTTAATCTGTTTGCTTCATTTGTTGGCGAAGAGAATAAGCAAAAAGGTTAAAGAGGGGTCGGAAAAATTACTTGATATTCTCCGGACAGAAAAAGAGACCAAGTAAACGTAAAAAGCCACCACGACCTATGTCCATGGAAAAGAGGCCTGGAGGATAGTATTATAATACATAGTTCCAGATAAATTGAATATAATTTATGTGCTCGTTATAGACTTTGAAGCCTCGGAATGAAATAACTACGTGGTGAGGCATACATACTTTCAGTTTTCTTGAAAATCACTTGAAATTTACTCGAAAAATTGTCAAATAGATAAAGGGAAGAGTGAAATTAGGGTTTTGGACACACTTTTATATGATGGATACCCCTGTGTGCGATGGTTATCCAGTGTGGGGCGTCACTCAGCTCCGTCACAACCCATTAAGTGAAATGAAGAATGCGGCAAGCAATGGTGTTCTTGGCATATCGGTTATGGACAAATATTTAGGTTTATCCGATACGTATTGTGCGTAGATTATTGAAAGTTGTTTTAACACCTAAACTCAAAATGATGGAGGAGAGTACGTGGCTTGTTCAATAATTCCATATGATATTCAAGAGAGGGCGCTTGTAGTATCGGAAAAGGTTTGCTTTTAGGAAATCTCATCTCTCACTAGATTGCTCTTAAAGTTTCAGCTGAATCCATCGAGTGGTTTCATTTTTATACTTGATTGAAGCAACAAACTTTTGCTTACGTTCCTATCAAGGAGTCCAGAAAGCCACTTCATATCCCTGAAGACTTCTGAAGTAAATATGTTAACCAGACACACCTTTTGCTTTTTCTGTCTTCTTCTGCGGTATGGTTCCGCAACACCCCGACGCCTTCCTTGATTCGGACTGCCTTGCTCACTCAGTTGACATGATCCTTTATACCAGATCCGTCAACAGTTCTCCGCCTGCCAATAATATCCCTTCTAACCACTACTACGTTCGAATTGCTCTCAAACTTCCTCTCATATCCCGTCCAATCTATCACTTCCTGGCATGACATGCTCTCTCTTTATCTTGCTTTTTCCATCCATCTCCAAGTCCACAACTCAATAGGCTTCAATGTACGCTTAGCCTCTTCCCTCGATGGCAAATTTCTTAAGAAGGCAACGTCTTTCGTCTGTGCACATTCATTTTGCCCTTGTTTTCAATTATCGTCTGATCTCTCCTGTTTATCTCTGCTCAAAGCCATGGTTTAACTCAACCTCCTCTTAGCTAATTATTCCTTCGTCGGTATAATTTAACGAATCATAGAAAAAATACTCCAGACCGGAGAAATAATGCAATAAGTGTTAATGTGCAAATGGATAGAATCACATTAATTGGTTACTCATAGATAATAATTAAAATTTCTAAAATCAGATACGTAAAAATGAAATATTGTAAAACACAATATACGCCACTTTACTATAATATGAAATTTTCAACTGATATATTTTCATCTCCCATAATTGACAGCATATCTATTCATGTTCGAGCCTGCTGTTAGGAGAATTAGCAATCAGCCGAAGATGGTAATGAGCTTAATGCCGAGACATTTTTCCTTTTTACGAGAAACCTGGATTAAAAGTAGGAGGCCCCACCCATGGTTGATAATTCATTGCTGTTTTTTCATGCTTCCGTTGATTTTCGTAAAGCAGCGCTTTATCACAGGCACTTTGCTCTAATTTTTGCGATGCTCTTATCAAGCGCATTTCCCATTTTCGGCTGCTAACGGCATGGAGAGGAAGATTATCTGCGAAATATTATCACTGTAGTCGGTGGAAAAAATATGCCCCTTGATCCGAATACCTCCCATATTATGTGTATTTCTTCTTATCAAAATATTCTCAAGTACAGATTCCTACTTATTCACGTAATTTTTTACGAATTTTGTGAAGAAGCAGAGTACCCCGAAATCAATAAAGTCTTCATCTGGTAGAAGCTAATACTTGAATCGCTTGAGAAATGAAAAATTTGCCTGCAAGACTGATTGGAAATTAAAGCAAAAATTTGAGTTTAAAAATTAAATCTTATCTTGGTGAGGAAGGATATCAAGTGGATTCGATAACATGCAAATAATTGCATTATAATGGCGACTCAATCTCTATTCACCGTCAGCTTCCCTCGCTTAGTTCTTCATTGTGAACATTACAAAAATCGCTTAAAAATGTAAATCCATTAATTTTTCTTACAATCAAGAGTATTATATTAAATAAGGAGTTTCTGACTGAAGAGTTGAAGTTGTGTATTGAATGGTGCCCCATAGAAATTGAATGAATGCATACAAATTGAATTTGTAGGATAAATTTTATGTAAAGCTTATGGAATGCTAATGGAAAATTTTACTTTCTCTTTTTAAAATAAGAAGGTCAAATAATATTGAATGCCACATTTTAGTTCAAGAGAACAGATGATAGAGTCAAATTGACTACGTTTAGCGTCCTTGTTAACGTAACAATTGTCGCTGTTTGGCAAGTGAATCTAAATGTTTTAATTAAAAAATTAACCCTTGTTTGAATTAAGCCTTCCTCCAGCATGTGTACATATTTGCACGTTATCGGATAGACTTCTACTACATTCTTCGGTGCATGGGCATATATACGTTAATTGTTAGTATGTATATATTTGTATGGGTGTAAGTGCACGCCACTGTGGATGTAGATTTACTTGGGTTTATTGGTATTGCATATGGTTTTATTCTCTTTTACGGGTGGTGACCTAACACCCTCCACCACACGCCCCTGCGGCGGCTTGCGGGGTGCTATGTAAATGTAGATATTTAAACGTAGTAAATATGAAAATTGTATAGCCTTGGTATACATTTTTATTTGCCATTATTTCATTACCTGTACGTTTAATATTAAAGAAAATCAAATAAGATCCTTTTTCTAATATCTGAAAATTTAATACACTCGAAATGTAGCCAAAGATGGAAACTTTTCGTGTCAATGATCCAGATATTGTTGTTGCAAAAAAATGAAAATTTACCAATGGAGTATTTGTTAGAACACTTGTCAAAAGAACGAAGGGTCATTCGTCTCTTATGTTGCTTAGACTATCTTTCTTCGATGTCCTTTTACTCAAAGCTTCTTTACTCAAAGTTTCATGGAGCCCGCCGTCACATGCTAGAATTCTCTGCAGTAGAAATAAACTAAGATATTTTACTGTTCTTCAAGTATTTAATTTTGCAAAAAATTGCGGAATGTACAGTACTGGGTACTTTTGCCTTTCGAGTTATTCGCGAGTACCATTATTTCCATCATGCTTCCTTGGCTGTCTATGCCCACATTTAGAGTCGAATCTTCTCTTTTTAACTAATCTGTATATTTTTGAGATATCTGGTTAGTTAATAAAATATTTCTGATTTCTAATTCTCTATTTTATCTTTCGATGTATTCACTTATGAACCCTTATAGCATTGTACTATTTAGGCTATCTCTTCTCAATATGCTAGTCAATCGAATGGCTTTTATGCTCACTCTTCTCGGGCTACAACGTGATCTTTTATTATATTTAAATTCATAGTTTATCATTCAAGTTTGAACCCTTGAAATATGCAAAATGCAAAAACAATAGCCTTGGCTTATTCAGTCCCATCAATATGAAACCCGTTGGTACTTAGATCGCGATGTTTAATAATATCTAATTTCTGAATTTCTGAGTTACATTAATAATAATACTTCAGACATCTACATACAACTACGTACGTGCATGTCCTCATTAGATGGATGATGTGAGGTGCTTTCTCAAAAGAGAATAAAATCCGTCTGGCAATATGATATTTCGCGAGTGTATAAATTGAACGTGGGTGACTTGGTTGGACAGAGTATTTTTGCAACTTTTTTTACTCATTTCCTTTACTGAACTATTTTCAAAATCTTGCATGCTCTTCATAGCGAGATTTTAAGCTTCTGTATTACATTATATAGTGGAAGTAGCAATTGATGTAAGAAATCTTCATTTGCTAAAAAATGATTAAAATATTTTTCAGGTACAAGTAATATGGCATTTTCATTTATTTATTTATATATATCTGCAAGCCACCACCAGGGTGTGCGGCAGGGGGTGGATACAAACCAGAATAATTTAACCTGAACATGACTCTACCGCGGTCGAACAATGTTATTCTGATCCCCTATCGTTCGTGGAAAAAATGTCATCTTAAACCTATCTCTTCTACACTTAATCTCTCTAAGTTTATTAGCATGATCTCTCCTACCGTGGTACGATGGGTTTTTTATGCATTTTCAACAATATTGCTAAAGAGACCTCCTCCCAAATTATGTAAGTCTCAGTCAGTAATTTTTAACTTTCGTTCCGTGAGTTATTCCAAGCCTAGCTGCTCTAATATTTTGGATATTCTACTAAGTTTATCATAACAACGTTTTACAAATCTAGCTCCTCAATGCTGCACGCGATCCAATTCGGCAATCAATCTAACTTCGTGAGGATCCCACATACTTTCAGCATATTTTAAATGAGGCCTAACCAACGATAGATAACATTTCTCTTTGCACGCTTCATTACATTCACATTGCACTTTGGCACTCTTCTAATAAATCATAATCTTTTGTTTGCTTATCCACTTATTCCCCGTGTGTTATTCACCCAAGAGAGATCGTGAGTGAGGGTATCGCCCAGATATATTTGGTCTCGAGCAGCAGGAGTTCTTGGCATGAATCTCGGTTTTTGGTATATTTTCCTTCGCAGTACGAGTCATAATTAATTGACGGCAGATTTGTATCACCAGCGATCATAAAAATACTGTTGCTATGTTTGCTGCTGAGAGTGGATATTTGGTCGTCGAGCTTGTGTAGAACATCTGTGTTGGAATCTGGGGGTCTCTAAAGTGAGCGAACGAATAAGCTTCTGTAGTTGTAGTCCTTTATGTTGAACCAAACACTTTCTCTGGCATTTTTTTCGCATTCATATCTTTGGCTACTTAGATGTGACCTTTGAGCAATGAATACTCCCCCAACCAATCTAAAAGGAAACCGCTCGGAAAAACTTCATTGTTTGATATACCTCCCGTGAGACAACTCTCCGTTCCAACTACTATGTCTGCCTTTGTACTAACAACAATATGTTCAATATCCAATATTTTGTTTCAAATGCTACGGAAAGTTTATGTCATCATTTTTATTTGTTGTGTCACTTTTTGCTTGATTGTTTACGGTATGCTCACCAAACTGCTTCGTGAGATATCATGGTAAACAAAGGCACTAGTATTACATTCACTAACATAATCTCTTTAGTGTTTTTTGAGGCACCAATTTCATTAATTCTACGTGGTTTATATGTTGTTTTAACACAAGTGTATTTTTGTTCTATTATTTTTGGGATCTGAGAGGCGTTACCTGATCTGAAGTAGAAAAAAGCGCTGGATTCTACTTTATTTATCCCATTATGTGACGTGCGCCCTTGCCTACCAACTATAATAAACCCTCAAAACGTGTTCGTGTAACCTGCGCGCTATAAACTGGAATGCCCCGGCTGTATCATGGACCCCGGAGTCATTGAGGGGTACCCGACACAATGAGGGGACAGGCCTCAGATCAACAAAGCCCGCTTCAATTTTACGACAAAATCCCAGCAATCTTTGGTTAAAAACCCTCTATTCTGGCTCCAAACGAGCCTTCCTCGGTCAATACACGACACAATACTACAAATACTTAATTTCATTGGGATCTTCAACTCCGCCTCGACCCGTTTCACCTCCGAGTGCATCTCCTTAAAGGAGCGCAGGATTTCTTCAGATCCACGTTCTGAGGCGTAGCTTGTGCCGGTATCAGCCACAATGCGTAGCAACCTGTTTTACTGAAGGCCACCTTCCCCACCTGCGTCGCCTGGGGTATTCCGCCGCCTGGTTTACCCCAGGACGACAAGAATCTAACACCTCCATCCCGTTTGACTCTATGGCGCAGCGGAGACATAATGCGACGGATATTAGAGTGTGACACATACCAGTCACATTACTACATGCTACAATTACATTATTGGGCTTATATTACTCGTATTTCCTTTAAAGAACTAACTCAATGCCTATCAAACAGAATATTGAGAATTTATTTAGTTTTTTCTGTGGACTCTGACTGATGACTGGGACATGAGAAATCTTTCCTTAAATGTCGAAGGAGGCTCGGCGAAATGGGCTTTGGTTGCCGTTTGATGTGTTAACTTGCGGGCATTTAATGTGTAGGAAAAATGATTAATGGTATTCAATAAATATGAATTGATTCAATGATGATGTTCTTTTATTTGTAATTTATTTATTCATTACGAAGGTTGGTCAAACTTTCAGTTGTAGCTTAAAATGTTCGCAATTATTAAAAACCTAGGAGACTAAACAGCCTTCGCGAGTAAATATTAGCAAACGAAAAAATACAATATTACCGATGAAAAAAGAGGCTTATGACTGTGCTATGCGCGACCACTTTGAGATTCCAGTAGCACATTCATGAAGACAATTTCACCCATCCGTATGCGTGGGAGTTTTCTCATAGTCGTTCATTCCAAACGAAGATCACTTTCAGTTCTTTCTTTGCCAATCGGCTCACGTCTGCCCAAAATCTTTTCCCTGGATTCTTCACTTAGTTGAGTCTCGTCCCTTCGCTTAGCCAGCCAATCGCGATCTTCATTGGGGCCCCGCCTTTCTCTAATTCCATTATCAGCAGATGAGTGCCCTCTTACCCTCTTCTCGCCAAGTGGCTCGGCCTTTTTCTTTGTTCTGCCACCAACCGTTATCCCAGCCTCGTGAAGACTGCCTGAGCCAAATTCTCTTCTATGTAGTACTTGGAGTGTAACCAGAACGATTGTTTCTTACATAAAGGTAGACGTCTCACAATTAAACTACGTAAAAGCCCTCCTGAGGCCCACGATTCACCAGAATTAACTTCAATAATTAATTTTTGCGAGGTGGTATACGCAGATGATTTTAACCCTTAATCACTTTTTCCTCATACGCTTTTGACATTTGCCTGCAATTCGTTCAATTTTCGGATAATACTATTTACATTTTTTGATACCAGGTGGAGTTTGAAAAATTGGCACCCACGTGTAGTCGGTGAAGAATTTTTCATATTGCGATGAGGTGAGCGATCAATAACGTATTTTTAGGGAAATAACGACATTTCAGTACATTAAATATGTTTAAGAATATTTAGATGCTGATGTTGTGAAAAAGTGGGTCGTGGTATTTCAAGGGTAGGACGATGGACTACTGACCAGAGGGCCCGGGTTCAATTCCTGGTCAAGCCTCTCTGGGCACTTGCAGCTTTACCCAAGCTATGTGATTTTCCGGGTACCAGATCTTCCTGTGATACCATAGCCGGCACAGGGAAAGGAACTGGCCCCCCTACCCTGAAGTATGAATTACACACGCCGAATAGGGCCCAGTACTGGGTGAACTCTACCATCACCTATCAAACCGACCTTCAGGTTGATTACTGTTTTTTATTGTGAAAGAAATTGTAGCAAACTGATTAGGCTTATGCAAAATATTTTCTACCCCAAGCATTAGAACTTAAATATATATTATGGAGTGTGTTTAGTAGTGAGTTGTTCGCAATATCTCGCATTTACGAGTAGTATGTATTGATAGAAGGAACGAATGAGCCCTTCCACCGCGTGGTCAAATGGGAGGGATAAGAAAATATAGAGCATACAAATTTTGGAATGAACGAATAATAGCGAAAAGTAAATTATGAAATAGATGGGACCAAATTAAACAAAGAATAAATCAATGACTAGAGTTTTACACTAGCATCCAACCTTTCTCAGGGTACACAAATCAGAAGAAATTGCGGGTCAGCATAAAAGAAGGAAGATTTCAGCACTCGTAAGATTGCAGGCAAATTTAAAGAAAATTCAGAAGAGAAACGTGGCTTTCCTTTAGATAGACCAAATTTATGATAAGAGACATACTATATTGATGATTAGAGGGAGAAATTAGTAATTCAGGGATTTTGTAAACTCCAGTGAAAATATTCTAATATTACCAAATATTCTTAAAAAAATAACCCGTTACGCAAGCGTGAGGGATTTGTTGGAGGAATCAGGTTGGAGCACCTACATTTAGTAAGGGATCAGGCAAGACAAAGTTACAAAGGTGGAGGACTCGTGAGTTCTCTTGCGACGTCGACGCAATTATTATGGCAACAAACACTTGTATATTGGTAGATACGACAATCATTATTTATATGTTAACATTACATTTATATATATGACAATCGTTAATATATATATATATGTGTGTGTGTGTATATATATATATATATAATAAATTGGATAGCAAAAAAAAAAAGAAACACATGAAAAGAACACTCACACATCTTCTTATGTGTTTCTACATTGTTTGTTGCTGTCCAATTTATTCCTCGGTACTTCTGTGTTACATCGACGAAATCATATATATATATATATATATATATATATATATATATATATATATATATATATATATATATGTAACACTTAGCACTAGTGGACACAGACAAAAGTACACAGAAACACAAAAAGGAGAGTCAATATTTTTCGAATTTTCGGTGGTCGTGACCACCTTTATCAAGGTAGAGAGGGACAGTTCTGTCCCTCTCTACCTTGATAAAGGTGGTCACGACCACCGAAAATTCGGAAAATATTGAGTCTCCTTTTTGTGTGTTTCTGTGTACTTTTGTCTGTGTCCACTAGTGCTAAGTGTTATACATTATTATTCACGTCCGTGAGACTTTCAAAAAGTGTTTTATATATATACATATATACATGTATATGTGGGTCGCGGTAGTCCAGGGGGTAGAGCGTTGGACTTATGACCGGAAGGCCCGGGTTTGATTCCCGGGAAAGCCTCTCTGGGCACCTGCCCCTCCACCCAAGCTTTGTGATTTTCCGGGTACCAGTTCTTCTGGGAAACCATAACCGGTACAGGGAAAGGAATTGGACCCCTACCCTGATGTGTGAATTTGACACGCCGTATAGGGCTTAGTACTGTGTGAACTCTACCGTCACCTACCAAACCGACCTTCGAGTTGATTACTGTGTTTATGGTTTATATATATATATATATATATATATATATATATATATATGTGTGTATATACTATGTATATATATATATATATATATACATATATATATATGTGTATATACTATGTATATATATATATACACACACACATATATATATATATTTATATTAATATATATATATGTATATATATATATATATATATATATATTTATATATATATATATATATATATATATATATATATATATATATATATATATATATATATATATATAGCGCTTGGTGACATACAAAGACCAACAGATCTCATTGTAAATTACGCTTCCACGATAGATCAAGTGGTCAGAGCATCCGCCCGGAAAGTGGAAACATCCGGTGTTCAAGTCCCGGCCTAGTAAATATTTTTACAGTTGTGATATATATATCATATACATATATATGTATATATAAAAATATCTTCGAAATGGAACGCTCTTCGGCGACGAACAAATATATAAAAACACAGATGTAGATTTTTAGAATATAGAGACACAAAGAAAGGACACTCACAATATGTTGTTTTGACGTTTCGACGGCTCGGCCGTCGTCTACAGCATTCTGCGCTGTCGCTGTTACTGGATCGGTCCATCTGTGGGAGCTGTTTCAGTGGAACAACATTTGTCATTTCGGCCAAAAACGTAATGGCGGATTATCAAGAGTAAGGCCCTGCAGTGAAATGTTGTTTCCTGTTGGGGAAATCGGCCGCGGAAAAAATGTAATGCTCAAGACATCTTATGAGGAAGCTGCCTTAAGAAACACCAGAGTCTAAGAGTGGTTTACACGCTTTAAAAATGGTGAAATGTCAATTGAAGACCAACCCCGTTCAGGCCGCCCTCCAACATCAAGAACTGACGTAAACATCGACAAAATCAATGCCCTCATTGGTGAAGACCGTCACAGAACCATTGATGAACTCTGTGAGCTGCATGGAGTGTCATGGAGTTCAATTCAGAGGACTCTATCTGAAGATTTGCATATGCAAATGGTTGCAGTCGAATTTGCCCCTCGCCATCTCACTCGCCGGCTCATACCGCCTTCTCCGTGATGCAGTTTTTGACAAAAAATGGCATAGCATCGGTTGTCCACCCACTTTACTCCCCGGATTTACCTCCCTGTGACTTCTTCTTGTTCCCTAAACTTAAAAGGGACATGAAAGGAAAGCGCTTTGGCACAGTGGAGGAGATAAAACCAAAATCGCTATAGGGTCTAAAGGACATCCTGGTAAACGAATTTAAGAAATGTTTCGACAAATGGAAGCATCGTTGGAAGAAATGCATTGTGGTCAATGGACAATTCTTTGAAGTTGAACAACATTTAATGTATATATATATTGAGAACTAAAGAATCTATAACAGCACTCCTGTTATTTTTTGGTCCCCCCTCGAATATATATCGTATATACACCCAATCAAACAGGATAACCCGCTATATGGCGATAGATATAAGGAAAAATAACAGGAACACACATTAAAGCCAAAAACAGGAGACGTGGGGAAGGCGGAATCGAGCAGATCACAAGGGTAAAAATATTTTGCACTTTTGTTCAGTTCATTCTCGTCTCCTGCTTATGGTTATGCGTGCCATGAAACGCACTGTTCCTATCCTGTTTGACGTCCTGTGATTACTTTTCCTATTCTCCTTTCCTCATGTGCCGTCCGTTTCTCCTTCGGTGGGTGAAACGCTACCTAACGCCATTTCCTAACCAAAGAATCGGGAACTTGGTTGTATAAACCCCCACAAGCAGTTTCCGGTGTAAATTACGTTTACTCGCTAGCTCAAGGGGCTGGAGCATCGGCCCAGCAAGTCAAAAGTCCCGGGCAAGGAAATATTTTTACATTAGTGATCTGCTGGATTGCGCTTCCCCACTAAACGTCAAAACTACATTTGAGATTGTCCTTTCTTTGTGTTTCTATGTTTCAAATATCTATATCAGTGTTTTTATATATTTGTCCGTAGCCGAAGAGCGTTCTACTTTGAAGATATACATGAGGACTCCTCCACGCCTTGTTGTAGCTTATTTGGACACAAGTGGGGTATTGGGTGGATGTACATTTTTTAACCCTTCTAATTTGTTAACCTCATCCCTCAACCCATCCCTTTGAGATTCTTAGCCTTCACATCGCATTGCAGAATCCCAAAGATTGCTAGATAGTTTCATATATTTTCTCATGGCCACACTGCAGATGTTTTTCGATTAATAAATATTTCTTTTATAAATATCATGAGAAACAAAATAACACATTAGGAAGATGCAAATAACACAGTTTCAGGCATAACATGGTGGAAATCTTTCATGGCGAAAGAAGACTCTTTTCTTTCCCACACAGAAACTTTTTATTACGACCTATGTTTCATAATAATGTAAAAAAATTCTATGTGGAAAAGCAAAGCGTCTCCTTTCGTCAACATTGGGTAGACTTGAAAATCCGTTCAGTCATTAGCGCAACCATAGCGGCATTACTTTATACGAGGGTCATCCGGAAAGTAGTACCCGTTCGTGCCGCATGAAGTGCTGACGACGCGAGTAGCCGCTGGACGAGGTCAGATAGCTTCAGTGGCTTGTCTGCCTTCTCTGAGCCAAGTTGCGTGACGCTAGCATTGCCTGTGTTGTTTCTGTGATTGTTTACAATGTTTAAAAAAATTGAGAACGCCGCCAGTTGTGAAGTGAGGGCAGTGATTAAATTCCTCAATGCAAGAAACGTTCGCCCATGTGATATTCATCGCCAATTAAAGGAGGTGTATGGAGACAATGTAATGGACGAGTCGTCTGTTCGGCGGTGGTGTCGCAACTTCAACATGGGGAGGGGGAACACACACGACGATGAGCGTTCGGGGAGACCGTCTGTCATTACAGACCAACTGGTGAGCTCAGTTGACGAATTCGTGAGGAACGATCGGCGCGTCACAATTGATGACATCTGTGAGCATTTCCCCAATGTTTCTCGAACAATTGTTCATGAAATTGTTAAACACCATCTGCATTATGCAAAAATTTGTGCAAGATGGGTCCCTCGCGTATCTCAATGAGCTGGCGGCGAAGGACTATGCAGCAGGAATACAGAAACTTGTCACACGTTATGACAAATGCCTTAATTTGCTTGGAGATTATGTTGAGAAGTAGTTTAAAGTATCCTCTTTCAAATAAAATTTTTTATGTTTGTTAATATTTACTTTTGTGTCTTTATTTCACGAACGGGTACTACTTTCCGGATGACCCTCGTATATCTCATCTAAGGGAGAAATTTTTTTAATCGATCTACTTCGGAGGTCTAGGGAGGACTTGGGAACGTTATGTTGAAATCCGTTGTCATTGTCAAATGGAGCCTGGGCTCACTTACGGGGTCATTTTTATACTAATTTATGAGAGATGCTTACTAATGAGTGACTTTCAATATTATTGCTCATGCTCCTTCGTAAAAAATTATTTTATAATATATTTTTAGATAAATATATGCTCTGAATATGTTTCAATGATTTTTATTCAGGATTGCGTCAGCAGCAGCCGTTGAAAATTAGAGCATGTTTATTTCGCCGAAAATGTTTAAAGAAAACTAAAGGAGGCGGAAAAGATGGATTCAGAGCTCTCCGCAACAAAATTGCAGGTATCTGTAAAATTGCGAGCTCAAAAACCACACCGTGGCAATGAAATTACCTACTTAAGAGTCCTTTGTTAACTACTTGTAAAATTTCCTTATTTCTATCTTCCCAGTTTTTTATTATATTCGAAAGCATAAATCTGCAGTTTTAGTAAATTTGTTCGGAACTTGAATGTGTCACTTTAGGTCTTCGCTAAACTGATCAGTTGAAGCACAAATCAGTTCTATTGGACAGTAGCGAGTATTTTCTTTAATTTCGCTGGTTTATTTTATCAATTTTCTATATGTAACTTAAGCAGTACAGTTACACAGCAAGTATGTTAATAACGTGGCAACTAAATCGAAGGAAACTCAGACAGGCAAACTTCGAACGGATACCCTAGGGGCGAACCCCCCCCGCCGTCTACACCAGCATTAAAACTATGCATTCTCATAGGAAACATCATCCTAACGCGATATCTTTTATTTTGCAAGGTTTCTATATGTATATCGTCAATGCATTTTAATTGCACTGAATTGGCCTGGCAGCTTTGTGGTGACTGAACAGTTGATCTATAACTGTTTGGATGAAATATTCCAATCAGGGAGCCTTTTGCATACTCTTTACAACGACTTAGTGCGGTCTATTTTATGGGTCCTCATTCAGTTTCTTGAAAAATACATAAATAGCAGAGGCAATGAATTGTGTACCTGTCTTAAGAGAAGAGGCTATAGCCGTTGATCTTGGGTGTGATGTGCTCACACATCAAATGGATAACTCACCCTC
Source organism: Hetaerina americana (assembly GCF_022747635.1). Lineage (NCBI taxonomy): Eukaryota > Metazoa > Arthropoda > Insecta > Odonata > Calopterygidae > Hetaerina > Hetaerina americana. The sequence continues at coordinate 16,172 of NW_027286823.1, forward strand.
GGATAATTTGAATGCCATTAGTATTACATTTGGTCTTCACTCCTCTAAGCATAACCTTGGAATGACTGTGCCATTTGAATCCAGGCGCACTGCTGTCTATTATTTTTGTTTTTTATTTGTTACTTTTAGATACTGATGCGCTTCTATATAATCTAAATCCATATTGATGGATCCTCTTTGGTCGTAAAAATATTTGCGCATCAATTGCAAATTTGCCCCAAGCGATTGGTTTGAAGTATATGACCAGTGAAACGTTTTAATTGGTACACAATGGGACTGCAAAGTATAGCATATCATTATTCTGCACTCGAGGACGGAGTGAATGCATTAGACAGAAATGAAGTTTCTTGGGTGAAGATGTAAAAATAAAACATGAAATAATGTGGTAGGAAGAACTCTAGAGTGTCCCGCCTGGTCTCAATGCTGGTAGGTGCCGTTGTATTGAAGTCTTGAGTCAGTCACTGTCTTTAGGGTTCACTCTGAAGACGATTGCGGGTTTCATCCTGAAGACAATGATGGTGCTGACCAATGGTACAACCTGGTGGGAGACGAAGGAACTTTTCCTCCAGTACGTATATTTTCCGTAAATCTGTGAATCCTGAAGAAACTAATACGTTAAAATTAACAATATTCTGTTCAGCAGGACTTTCTAGTAGTTACAAAATATTCTGAAAAGAATTGTGTGGACTTTTTGAGGTAATGATTCAACGAAACGCTCTCTGTATGTGTTGGGTTAATTTGATTTTAAAAATGGACAAGAAAAAAGTTTATCTAGCAATGAGACAGCCACATATTTGAGGCTACTTATCAATTGCTATGAAATAATCTCAAGGAAGAAGATCCTAAGGCCAATAAAAATAATTACGAAGAACTCCTATACCGGTATTTCGGTCACCAGGTGACCATCAACGGGGAGAAAATCAAATAGGGCACTTGAACTAGGAAGAGGAATGTGCACCAGGCACTATCCAAAGTCAAGCTTTGAATATCAAATTTTTTTAAATTCTAATCAGTGTATAATTAAACGGTAGCAAGTACTCTAAATAGTGGTGGTGGCTTGTTAAATTATATTTTATAAAAAAATTCACAATTTTATAATATTATATAACGTTTTTTTGGGTTGTTAACTTTTGAATTTCTTCATTACTCTAATTTCGTCTCACCGTAAACGAGATGAGGTATTTTTCTCCCTGATGACCTAAAACTCCGTGCACTGGAATAAACTTTTACGAAAAAAATGAATCAATTCCTCCGTGATATCACGGAGCTATCACGTTCAGGTATTACAGAATTTTATCTCTTGAGATCATTATATATTCCCTGAATTCGCATAAAATCCATCGTCGAAATTTAATATTGGATAGCGTAATTTTAAATTTCTTTGAATTTATGATAGGAAGTCTTTTTTGTAAAAAGATTTTTGTTAGTTTCTCACTGGGATAGTGACCTCATTTATTTTTTTTAGTGGCATGGACATTTCTTTGTGGGCAACTGCTGGGGAGAATTTTTCACCTCTGAAAAGAAGGATAGCCGTATCAGGGTCAAACGGGATTTCCTTTCTCCTTATTTTTATTTTTCTATTCACGAAGAAAAGAAGAGGGAACATTGGGGGGGGGGAGGGGGCGTCCGATCTGGAGATAAGTCGCGGACGTGAATATTATCAAACTTGACGATGCATATCGTCATAATGGAATGACAAGGCCTTTATGCGATCGCTTATCTTTGAAAGCGAGTATGTCACCGCCACCGTCGCGATACACCCTTCCAGCTGAGAAGGGAGAAGTTGCTAGCAGTTGGGGAGGAGGATCACCCTACCTCCACCGCACCAATCTCCAAGTCCCCGTGCGTCCTTCCCCCACCCCCGTTGCCCGCCTCACTCCAATTCTGCGCAGAAACGTCCCTCGGTCTCTCCAATCTCGCCCCGTCCTCCCGCGCAGTCCCTGCCACACCCCTTCGCCCCCCTCCTCTCCGGGAGACCTCCGCGCCAGATACCCCCGCTTCCTAGCGTGTAATTCCATTATCTCTCCGGAACGGTTGGCGTCACTGAGGCCTCCTCCTCCAGCGCCACCAATTATCCCGCGACCGAGAAGGGAAGTAAACCAGGGGACTGTTCTAGGGTGGGACTATGGGGTGGGGGAGGATAGGGTTCGGTGGTGGTGGGAGCCCGATCCCGTATCTAATGTCACAGTCTTCCTCCTGGACCAAACAGAGATGTGATTTACTCTTGACGACTGAATGATCAGAGTCGCTGAATGTTGCTTTCATCTGACTCGGAATGAGAAACTTCACGACTAATTGGAACGGAGGTGATTGGTTGGGTTCATCCGTATTTACATTCCACGTGAAATTCTATGCGCTCACTATTTGTAACAAAAATATTATCTTCATGATTCAATCGTTGACTTTGATGATGAAGAAACGGAAGACAATGATTTGCTGTTTTGTTTTTTTTTAAATTTATTCCTTGAAATAGTTGTTATTTCGGTAGCATCATTTAATTTGGAATCTGAACCACTCGGAAGATAATTAACTCGGCTACCAAGTGAGCTTCAATATTTGTCACAGTCTCTTGGGTTTTAATTTATTCCACGAAATAGTTGTTATTCCCTTGGTACCATTTAATTACGGGTCTGAACTACGCAAGCAGCTCGGCTACCTAGTGAGATTCAACATTTGTTCAGCCGTGATGAAAGATCATATCTAAAATTATTTAAAAAGAATGAAACATCAAGAAAAAAAATAATATGAAAAAGTGGTACAAATGAGATTCCATCGTTTCATTGCCTATTTCATGCAAAAGAACGAAAACTAATGCTCACTTTTGGGCCCGTTGAAGCAAACACCGAAGAATGAAGTCATTTTGTTCGTTCACCGCTCGAATGCCCGAAGAAATGCAGAGAAAATGTAGCTTGCAAAAATGCTGCATGTAGTGTGGAAAGTAAGTTGGCTACCTTATGTGACCGTCTAAGCAGTCACTTCTATTTACCTTTTGTTTGGCACCTTAAATATTATCTGATTGGGTTCTTCATGCCATTGAAGAGTATGAGTCGATTAATTAATTAATATTTTAATCCAAAGTATGAACGCCATATGAAACGGATTTGAATGAGAATTATTTCGGGAACTCATCAAAATTTGCGTCATTATTTTGTTAGTGCCTGGTTTATCGTATTACCCAATAAAAGGTCGACTAGCGTTTTTCAATGGTGCGTGTGTTAGGGTTCAGCGGTTGTGAAACAGAGTAGACCGTCTCGGGCAAGAATGCGATGGTTAAAAAGCGGTTATTCGCCGAGAGTACATCAACCAGACACGTTTATTGCGCCGGAATGTGGAAAATATTTCCCCATCCTCTATTTTCTCGGCCTCTGCTTCGTTTTTTCTGTCTCTCTTTTTAACACTCTCCTCTCCGCTCTGTTTCGCCGCCCCTCATCCACATCCCCCCGGTGCACTCACCAAGCGCACCATTAAGATTAGACGGCGCTTCTCCATATTAGTCCTTCATTTGAACCCACCTTAGGATATAGGATGTGTTCCAATAGTAATGCAGCTATTGTGTAATAGAAATTTATGGAAGAGATTTGCACAAACACTAAAAATTCTTCAAAGTACTGTCCTTGGGCCAAAATGTCGCGTGGCAGAAGGACGCTACGCTATCTTTCCAATCTTTTATGCGTGAAGTTGAACCGCTTATAACAAATTATAAACGTTTAGATTCTAAAAACCCACAAAGAATAAATAAAAAAATTAATATATATATATATATATATATATATATATATATATACACACACATGTATATATTTATACACAAGGCGCGTTCCAAAAGTGATGCATTTATTTTTTCAAAAGTGCTTTATTCAACAAATTTGAACAAACACTTTAAAATTCTTCAAAATACTGTCCTTGGGCCTCTACTTATTTGTTCCAGCGATTCGGCCATGACCTGTACGCGTCCTGGAAGGCGTCTTCGGGGACCTCTGGCAAGGTCTTCGTCACGGCTGATTGGATCTTTTCTATGGACGAAACACGGGTTCCTTTCAGGGCTGCATTAACCCGAGGGAACAGAATGAAGTCTGCTAGGTCAACATCAGGACTATAACGGGGTGGGGCGGCGTTGGCACCCGGCGTTTGGCCAGGAACTCGCGGACTCGTAGTACGTTGTGGCAAGGCGCGTTGTCGTGATGAAGTTGCCAGGTTGCCTTTTCTCGTCTTAATGACGCTTTTGAGGAGTCTTCCGAGCACATACACGTAGCAGGCAGCGTTAACTGTCTGCCCTTGAGGAACAAACTCCTTATGGACCACTTCTTTACCGTCGTAAAAGACAATAAGCATTGTTTTCACTTTTGATTTGCTCATTCTTATCTTTTTGGGCTTTGGGGACTGGTCGGTGTGCTACTCAGAGCTTTGGCGCTTTGTTTCTGGGTCGCATTCAAAAACCCAGGTTTCATCAACATGATGACGTTGTCCAGATAATCAGGTTCATTTGCAATACGTTGCAAAAAGTTCACTTAAAATTTCTATTCGGTTGGTCCTTCGTGACATGGTCGCCCCGCAGAAGTTTATAAAAGCTGACGTCCTGCCGCATTCACAACTTGAAGAGCCCTGAGACCGGTTTCGTGACAAAGCTTAGTGTCCGTTCCACCTACTCCAAGTGCTTTAATTCCACTCCAAGTAATAGGAGTGGCGAAAATATTTAATCGCATTACCTTTGGAATATACCCTGTACGTTGATCTCGGCCTACGCCGCTCATTCTCCCGCTCCCAATTACGGGAACTAGGGGGTTTTTCCGTGGGGGGGCCAAAGGGGGAGGATGGGTGGAAGCAGTGGGAATTCCCATGTCTTGCTCCATAGGCTACCACGACCTCCTAACCGTGGAATGTATTACTTTCTTATTTGTTTTCATCCAAACAAAAATTCAAGTGCCTATTTTATTTTTTAATTCTTTTAATTTCCTCATTTATCGATTGAGAGAAAAAGAGGTAGGAGGTGTTTTTCAATTTGACATCGTAGATGTATCAATATTTAACGTTCCAATATGACTTTCCGATTATTTTCTTTTTTAATGTTCCTCCATTAGTTGACATCATTTCTCAATCGCGTAAAATCATCTTGCGTCCTTTCCATTTGAGTTGTTTGAATTCTCTAGATGTAAATTTTTTTGAATTAACCCCAACATCTAGGAATCTGTCAAATAATCCTTTCGTTCATAGCCAATTTTAGTATTTTAAAGGGCGTCTTCTTGGTAGTGGCGAAAAGAGTTATGGCTGTTATTCATTAAAAAGAAGCGTTTTGTGCCGTTTCTTGAGTGCTAAATTAAGTCTAGCAACCTAACAAGCTTTTGTACGCGTGGGTTTTTTTCCTGTATACGACTGTGAAGTCAAATACTATACGTCAGTTTCTGAATTATAGGGAAAAGCTTTTTACCGCGTTTACGCTAACGCTCAAGCACCTAGGAAGTAATTGGAGTGTTACGTGGCGCATACGTACTCATTAAGAATAAAGCTCCAAGAAGTGCTTGGTCGTACTGTCATAGCTGAACCCGTTTTGCTGCCAATTGATAAAAAAAAATACAAAATATACTATGTGTTCACTGAGCTTAAAAATCTCGAATTTTAAGAAAATCAAACGGTTTTATATCTTTATTAAAATTTTGTTTTGGTAAATACGCTGAATATTAAAAAATAAGGATATTACACTGTAATCAACTTGCAAAAATGTGTTTGCTTTCAAGCCATGCCGGTGAGTACGAAATATTTATTCTCTCTCACCAAGGAAGATCCTCATTCTAACTCCCAGTTAAAGAAAGATGCACTTAATTTTATGGGCAATTCCTACTAATTCTAAGGGCAATAATTCAATTCTTTACCTTGATTGCATTTTTGATTTTAAAGCGTTATTTGTAGTAATATATTATGAAACGTAACGAAAACAGTTGAAAAGGTAACGTTTTAAAAGGTAATAGGTACGTTTAAAAGGTAATATTTTAAGTGCCATCACTTTTGAGTACGTATCACATATGCTAGCTTTATTGAAATTCATTATAATGTAGGATCTCTCTTCTACTTGAGAGCAATTGCAATAAAAACCGCATTTGTATTTGGGAGGTCATGAATTTCTATGTAATATCGTTACTCATTTCAAAGACGTCTTAATAGTAGTTTTTAAGGAAGGCGACCTTCAGCTTAGCTCATGTGCGCCTTTATGGATGGACAGGAAAGGATGAAGTGTGGAGAGCCATTCGACGTCGGTATAAGCCTACTCTTAACGAAAGGCGCCAAGGGGTCCGCAGTTTAACGTCCCATTCGACGAACGGCGTGCTCACTCAAAGTGCTCTCCACGAAGCACCATAAGTAGGGATCGGGATACCATTGAAAAATATCTGCCGTCTCCAGGATTCGAACCAGGGCCATCTTTGTGGAAAGCCAGTGCGTAAGCCGCCACACCATGCCGATCCCCACGTTTTAATACATTAAATAAACATTCATAATTTTTGGAGCTGCCCAAATACTGGTGTGAATACTTTCACGCATTATCTATAATCATGTAACCAAAAGCATTTTTTGTTTTTTATCAATCTTTATCATAATATTTTACGGAGTTACCATCGAAAGATATTTGACGGCATGCAAATATTTTGTTGTTACGATACGTAAGGAAATAAAGGAATGTTTGTCTACCTTAATAATAAATATTTCTTTTGACTACATACAGACAATAAGTTTAGCCTTAGATAGAAATGAAAAAGATTACAGCATGGGTTTGAAGTTTTCCTTTTGTTATTGCTGAGTTCTAATTTCGTGGCTTTGCCCGTTCATTATCCTCCTTCGCAACACGTTTCTCATAAACGTCTTTCCCTTGGAAACGCTTAAAAAATGGCCGTTGCGAGGCTCTGCGTCCCGCCTTTGTTTGAAAAGATTTGAAAGGAGAGCCTACGTCGGGATTTTTCATTTTTATTTGGAATTTATTTTTTTAAAGATTGAGTTTATCCTCCAATTTCGTTCCGTTGAAACATTGAGCTCCTTCACGTCGTGCCTCCCATTGGTTGGGAATAATTGCGCAGAGGCGAGAGAAATGTGGAACAGCTGGTTTGCGTTTTATTGGAGAGTTAAACCTAATTTAGGACGAATTCCATTGAAGCATCCAAGTTATTAAATTCATGGCTATACACTCAATGATAGATTTCAATACGTTTTCGTAAGTTTCATTTATGGACAATAATATGATTAAATCAGAGAAGACCAATGCTCTAAAATGGTTTCTGTTAATTAGGTTAAGTATTGGTATTAGTTGGAAATGCATAGCAAGAACATCTTCGGCTTTATACATATACCACAACATTCAATAAAATATAACGTATGTTTTGTTTTTTTTAAATAATAAAATTTGTGTCATTATTCAAGTTTTAAATATTTATTAATTTTGAATGTTCCATTTATAAAAAATGACTTAAGGAATGCATCATGAATTAACGTCCGATACGAGAGACTTTTAATTCCTCATAACCATCCATTAATATAGCAAACTCTGAAGACTGGAACTGGTCTGATCTGGAACTAAAAGCGTACTAAGAGGTCTCGTACAGTTTGCATTGAAATAGGCAATTCAAAATTGATAAGTTTTTGTGGATTTTTTTACCGCTCCGGACAGCTGTTATTTGAATAAGCTAAAATGTTCTCCGCACAGATTCCAGTCAAATACGCGGAATAAGTTCAATATATAAAAGAAAATAAAAAATTTATTTCTCATTATTTGCAGGAAAAACAATTCCATTTCAATAAATGAATATTTGGAAAATTGTGAGATCAAACGATAATGTTATACATATTATTTATTTTACATTTTTATTGCTTATAATTGTTATTTCTCATATTAAATCATTATAACAGGCAGTCAACCATGTTAAACAGGGTTTTAATTGTTTCCTACGATTATAAGAATTAAAATTTGCTTGGAAAACCTCCTACTCAGCTAGTTTATATTCCTCCTTTAGTTCATCGTGGTAGTCCTGTTGGTAGAGCATCAGACTACTGAACGGAGAGACCAGGACCTAATCCGGGTGACGCTATGAGTTTTCTCAGCTTCACCAAAGCTCTGCGATTCTTTCTGGCACCAGATCCTCCTGGGAAACTAAATACGGTTCACAGAAAGGATCCCCCCCCTGCTTTGATGTGGGGATTTCACTCGCCATTGTGCTTAGTACTGGATAAGCGAGACCCACACCTGTCGCATCAACTTCCGGGTTGATAACCGTGGTGCTTGTGTTCTTCCTACAAGTGACATGTCTTCATGATATCTGACAAGCCATTTCCGTCTTTCTCTTCAGTTTTCTAGCAATCTGCCTTGGATCATAGGCCTCACGGTCATACTATCGATCAGTAGACCACTCACCCTCTCATTTGGTCTCCTTTAAATTACATCTAGCGATGTCCTCTCTCCTCCTAATATCATTGTACTATAAACCTCGTTGCAATTAGACAATTGTTCTGGTGGCAACGGTCAAAACTGGTCAACCGTCACTCTTACAAACACAACATACATACATGCACAAGAAGAACAGATATGATACAAAATGCTCTTATATACAGGGTCGCACCCAAAAGTGGTAGGACTGATATTTTTACAAGAATTTTATTGACGATATACTTAAATCGACTTAATAATCTTCAAAGTATGCTCCTTTAGCTGCTACACACTTAGTATAACGTTGCTCCCATTCCCCGTACGCCCGCTGGAAATTTTCTTTGGGGATGCCGTTGATGACCCTCGTCGAAGCCTCTTCAACGGCCTTTATCGAGTCAAACGTCGTCCCTTGAGCTGTCTTTTCATCAGGGGGAAGAAGAAGAAGTCCGGTGGTGCCAGATCGGGAGAATAAGGCGGGTGCGACAACGTGGCAACGCCGTATTTGGCCATGAGCTGTCTGACGACGAGCGCGCCATGACAGAATTTTCGGCACCATCTTGGCGCACACCTTGCGCATGGCCAAATCCTGTGAAATAATGCGTTGGACGTTGGATGCAGACAAAGCCAACTGGTCTGCAATTTCTTCACTGGTTAAGCGTCGGTCTGTGTTCGGCAGTGTCCTCACCCTGTCCACATTGGTGTCGGTTCTTGCCGTCGACGGCCGTCCGGAGCGATGGTCGTCTTCAACGAGCTCCCTACCCTCTTTAAACAACTTGTGCCACTCAAATACTGTGGAACGGCTTAAGGCAGTGTCCTCATAAGCCTGCTTGATCATATCGAGGGTCTCAGTTGCCGTCTTCCCGAGTGTCGCACAAATCTTCACGGAATAACGTTGCTCTAAATTCAGATTCATTTTGTTTTTCGACGCGGACAAAAAACTTGCTTCACTAAAAACGGTGTCCCCACTCAACGACAGCCCGCAGGCGACTGAGGTTGATGTTGGTCTGTTGCTAAGAGCCCCCTTCACCTTACCCTGCCAGGCAGACCCCTCTCCACCGCTCCGTTCGCGCCAGAGAAAATCAGTCCTACCACTTTTGGGTGCGACCCTGTATGTACAATGACACTTCAAGATTACCAACCGCATCTTTAACATCACACATGGCCAGGTTCACACCATACATATAACGCTCCGTCCATCGCTGCACTCAATCCATAAATCACGCATTCTTCATTTTCATAAACCGCTAAAAATCACGCTCCGTCAGCAAATCATTCACTTTTACAATACAGCTTCTGCAGGTAATATCAAGATATGCGATACATGCATCCTTTTTCAATTGATCACCACTCGGTCTAACATACATTTGCCATTATTTTCCGCCGTCTCTCAATTTTATTCTTCTTCCTTATAGGACAGGTTTCGGATTCATCAGGACGCTGAATCTACATAGTACCCCGCAAGCCGCCGCAAGGGCGTTTGGCGGGGGGTGTTAGTTCACTACCCGTAATTTAGAATTAAACCGCATGCGAAACTTCAAAATGCGAATACAAAAAGCCTTAAAAATCACACACTTGCAGATAGGTATACTATTAACTAACAAACGCATGCATCTTATGTCTACGCAACGTGTAATCTTGTCCTTACTTGTAAAGTTAATGTCCTATAATATTTCTGTAGTGACTTTGGTTTCTTACTATTATGATTTCTGGTTATCCGTAGAAAGAATGACTATTTTTATCTGTACTGAAGTCTATCTCTCTTATCATATCTTTTTGTCTTCACTGAGATTATTATACTTATAATGTAGCTACTACATATAAGACACTGTCTCAGGTGTTACTTGGTGGAATTCTTTCGTTCTAGGCGTAAATGAAAGAAGACTAACTTCACAGGTTCAACTAGAATTTTTATTTTCCACGACGACGGTTTCGCCGTTAGGCAACACCATCATGTCACCCGATGATGCTGGCTTCCGACGAAACCATGGTCAAAGAAACAGCGTGCTTAATCTATATATCTACATATAAATAATACTCCGCAATCCGCCGCGGGGGCGTGTGGCGGGAGATGTTAGGCCACCACCGGTAAAGCAGAATCACATTACATGCAAAACCAAATCATGTCACCTCTACACTGATATTAGTTTGATCATGAAGTCAATAAATTTCAATCACACGAAAGAAAATACTTACATGCAACAATATTCAATAACAGGATACGTATATTCAAATGATGCTGTAGAGCTGTTTAAAAGATGGGTTCATTTTATAAAAAGAATAAAATGTAGGGTATCTACAAATATATACACTCCCAATTTTAATTATCTCCAACGGGAATGCTGTCATGTCTATTTTGATCTTTAATGGTACGAGGAAAAAAACGGCATTTTTGAAATATAAGTTCCGCAATAAATGTATCCGATTGATGAAACAGCATAATTGTTAAAAGTTGGTAGTCTGATGTGTTTTTCACTCCCTGCCATACACCCTAATGGTGGCTCGCAGGGTACTGAAATACTAATGAAATACAAATGTTAGTGCTTCTTATTCAGAAGCTATTGCTTCCCACCTTGTTTTCAAGGTGATAGTTGTAACTGGTTTGCTCACGGAGTACATGATACGTTGATCCCAAAGAAATTATCTACAGAGGAGTGCATGATTAATACAATTGTTTTCCAAAAAAATACCATATCTTATAGCCATTTTTGGAAAGACATCATTTTGTTCACTTTCTTATATTCTAGGTAAAAGCTTGTTTAGCCGTGGAAACTACGTATTAGTGTTTGCGCTCATATATTGTCTCTTAACTGTTTTATTGAAGGAATAATAAATAAAAAGTCATGCTAATCCGTTTGGTCATTTTTAGGCATAAGTGTTCTTGTGACTTATGCGTGAATATCGAAATGCAGCGTGATATCAGAGGGGCGCTTTAGGCAAACAGTTCTACTTTTGGTTTTGCCATTATCGTAAAATGAAAAATTCTCTTACCACGTAGAGATCCATAATAAGCCGCATATCTTCATATGCAAGGCAAAACTGAATAAACAGGATTTTCCTTGCCCCTCTAGGTCAAGTCAGCATTACGGATGAGATTTTTCGTGTGATTTAAAGGTATTTTGTAGGTGCTAGGGCGAATCTTGCTGCAAAATTTAGTTTTGGAATGTTGGAGCGGATGAAGAGCTCATCAGTGAAAGTCGTTTGGTGGTGCGTTCAAGTTAAGTGGAGAGCTTGTCTCAGGCACGGGAAAGAAAGAGAGGGAGAGAGGGAGAGGTGACGACGGGGAGCGAAGGGTGGAAGGAGGCAGTTTCTTTAGTGCTTCTGCCGAGGTGGTCATTAGAGATGGCTTTGGGCGAAAGTGAAACTTTAGTGTGGGATTTTTTTGCCCTTAAAGGGGAAAACGCCTTGTCCTTTAAAGTAACCGTCATTCAGTTTACCTTCCCGTGGGTGATAAAAATGTGGAAACGTGTTCATTCCCTCTCAGTCTTCGACTCTGTTGATTTGCCGAAGAGTTTTCAGAGTGTCCCTCCAGAGAGTTACGTCGTGGGTGTGTTTTGGTGAATTCAGGTGAATTAACGCTCTAGTGCGAACTGCGTGGGGATTTACTTTGGTTAGCGATCTTGGGGATCAATTTAGTTTGATTAAAGGGTTATTTTGTTCATAAAAAATATAGCAGGCATTAGTGCAGAATTAAAATTGCAATTTGAGTGGTTTAGTTTTGAAAACAATTTTATAAACCGAGTAAATTTATATTGATTTCGATTCAAATGAGATCATTCTTCCGATGTGTTGGACTAATTTGCGATCTCACAATTTATGATAAATATGAAACGAGTGAAATGTAATGCTAATAAATTGAGTTGCCGAAACACTAGTGCATTTTAAGACATATAGTTTTAGTGAAGTATCCTTGGGTGCCCATGCACGAAAATTGAATTACGTGCATACATTCTGGTCCATCTTAGTGTCACAGGGAAGATATCACCTATGAGTACCTGAAACATTATGTTAAAGTGTCAAGGGCATTGCCTGAATAATGCAGGAGCTCTGAGAGCGCAACCTCCGGGAGGAATAAGAGGGAAATAAATGAACGCAGGGCGTCGGATAACCCAGCAATAAATGACGGCCGTGCAAACAAATAAGGTCCCTTTTACGTGGGGCAAATAGGAGCGGCACGGATTTACGGGGATTCACGCTCAGGAATAGAGACATCAATCTGCTACCGCTGCCACAAGTGCAAAGGACTTTGCCGTTTACTCTTCCCCACGAATTTGTGGTTATAAGTCGGATTACCATGACTTTGTACGGCGATTCCTTTTCCAGAAGTGAGGGATGAATTCAATTTTTGGATACCTTGCCTCAAAAATATAAAATTCACCTGCAAAGCTATGAGTTTTGTATTTTCGACACCAAGTATCCAAAGTGAATTCATTCCTCACTTCTGGAAAAGGGAGTGAGCTGAACAAAGGGAGGTCAGAGCAATCCAATTGCTAACCACAAATGATAAGAAAAGAATAAATAAATAAGTTGAGTTGCTTCGTGCGTGTGATAGTGGTGTCAGATGGATATATTTATTACTGAGGGTGAACAGCACGGTTTGATTCCCTTCATAAAAATATATCTGATTACGCTTAAGACTTCTTTAACAGTTCTGGAAAAGGCCCTCGAATGCTTTCCTCTTTCGGAATTCATGGTTTTGAAAGTGGTAGGCGTGCTCAACTTTGTGATGAGTGAATATGCGAGAGAATAAATATTTCTTCGATCTGTCAATGACTCCGTTTGTACGAATATCTCTTTAACATACTCATGATCCAATCTCGAATTATTTTAATGTGGGACTGTAATAATTTCCTTATTTTTGGAAATGATTTTAAACTTGCGTGTTGTATCGTAAGTATTGTATCCTTCTGAAATTCCTAGCCATAGGTTCTCTCTTTTTGATCCTATAACTATTACGAATTTCTGTGAAGTGATCCTATAACTATTACGAATTTTATTTTTCTCATTTAAATATACAATCATTGAAGTTTTTGCATGGAAATTGAACCATTATACTCGCACTTATCAAGAATTGTTTACACCATTTATTGTATCTTTGACGAAAAAATTTCAAAAAACATCGCCCAAATATAAGTATTTAGTATTTGTTAACCTTAGAAATGTGATTATAATTTGTCAATTCCATCGAAAATCATTTTTAAAGTTAAATAAATTAAGTTGAAACGTTAAGGTAAGGTTAAAATCTTCATTTTGCCTAAAATCGACACAAATAAAAACTTGTCACAAATCTAATTAATCCTATCAGTTACCATCAATTAGTTATATTTTCCTTGATGATCATAAAATAAAACGGAGAAAATGCGCTGCTGATCACTTCAAATATTTTGACCACACCATGTCTATTCCCTCCTCTTCGAATAACCATTTAGCTTTTTGCCTCCGTAAGCTAAGCTTTAGCTACATCTCCCTTGTGAGTAATCATGCATAAATCCTCTTACGATCTTCTACTCTATGTTTTTATAACTCCTGTCAACAGCATCGCCCTAAAATTCTAACTCCGTATTCTTAACACTTGTAGTCCTCTTCCGTTCCCTGGCTATTGACGCTGCTGTTGACCACGCAAAAATGTCATATGATGACCACCGAGGATCTTTGCCTCCTCCGTTGATAGACTTGGCACCAATAGCTCCCCCTTTTTGTGCCATATCTTGGATTGACTGAAAAATCTTCAAAACGTTAATTTAATTGAAAAGCTATTAGTATAGTTTCAAGTTTCCTCTTCACTAGTGTTTTCAATATAAAACAATAGCTATTTTTTTAATGCATTGACATCGTCTTTTATGGTCAGCTGCCTTCTCATCCGCCACATTGAAATACCTGCATTCAATAATTCGCCTTGCTATCTGACTAATGGTTTGGCATTGGTGACTCAATCTGGATTTAAAGTCATTGCTCCCATAATTTTGTAAACTCGCGGTCATCGAAGCTCGTCGGCCTTTCTAATATGAATATTTTTTAATCCTTGGGAAAGGTTTTTAGTAGTTGTGCAGATAAATTTAGTGATTGTCCTTGCATACAAACTGAGTAAATTTGTGCATTTCGCTAGCACCACGCCACAAAATGTTATACCAAGCATATCGTCCACTACGGAACACTTATCGATGCCTCATGTGCACAGTCTGAAATGTCAGCAAATGACAAAATAGTCGCGATAACGGAGTCATTCACTCACGTGTACCTAAATGCAGGTATTTCACAGTATGAAAATCATGCGTGGTAAATGAGAATGATTTTATACGACATGAAACTCCTGCTTTCTCGTGTGAATGAAAATAACTGTGCACTTTGAGCATTGAAAGGTGAAAAATAATCCTTGGAGAACTGCATCGTGAATCAGGGATTACACACGTGACTGTGGCCCTTTAGGAGCGGTCAATAGGACGTCATCGTGCTCTCAGCTGTTCGGTTCCCATGCTCCCAATTATTTCATTTGAAATACCAAACGCAGAATAGTGTGACCATCTGAACGAACAGCGACGTGGCTCGTCATTTAGAATTCACATTACTTCAACAACAATCAGCAGTGCGAAAACTTGGATTCCCATCAAATCTGGAATAAGTGTGATGTCGACGGATGAAAAATCTTTGCAAATTTTGAAGAAAACGCGGTGCTTCTATGACGGAGTTTTCTTTCGAGCTATCTCTCCTCCTCACGTTTTTTCAGTGACTGGATACAAGCTATCGAGTGATTACCAGTGATTCGCGGAGCCATCTCCGAAATTCCGCTTCACGTCTTCCCTTTCGCCCGAAAACTTTCCTCACGATGAGGAAAATCCCGCATTGGATTTAAGCGTCATCAGGAATCCATCTCGTGAAATTGGTTTCGGTGATGCCGCGAAAAAAACCCCCTCCTCTCGCTTCCGAATGAAGATGTTGGACTTCGCTTTAAGCTGTGGCCCGAGTTGGGCCTTGGGATTGAGTGGCGGTAGTGTTTGGAGAGGGGTGCGGGGCCATTGGGTGCTGCTTCTGGGTGCGGCTGCGTGAGGGAAGCAGGAAGGGTGTGGGTGGAGGGATGATAGGCAATCCCTGAGGAAATGTTTTGGACCTGCATTGGACGGAGGACTTTTCTTGCGACGCCGTTTATTCGCCAGTATTTCGATTAATAAATTAGTAGTGGCCCGAGAGGTGAACTTTAATTAGCAACGCTGAGGAAACAGATAAAATTTCGCTCGTAACACCAGGAAGCAGTTTAAAATGCTGGGTCTAAATTGTTCCGACAAACTCCCAATTAGTCTGTCTATCAGAATACACCTTCCTTTAAAGTTTGGTTTATTTAACATCACAACCCAGACATTCAGCTTACGCAATCTTTGATTTGGCTCAGTTAACGATGCGTTCTTTATTTTATCCTAATTTTGGCCATCCCATCATTTCATTGTTGGCATCAAGTATTGAATGCAAATCAGTCTGGCCCGAAGGTTCCTATTTTTTGGCTTTTATAAATACAATTGCTTGTATTTGTAGTGTATATTATTTCATCATTCACATGTAACGTGTTGTCCAATGTATATACTATATTACTTTTAGTAGTTTCTCGATTACAGGGATGTTATTATTGGTTTCCAAACTCTTATACAGGTATTACCTTTCCTTATAGCACAAACACCAATTTCTGCTTTAACTCCTCTGAGAATTCGTCCTCCCTCGTCCCTTCTCATGGTCTAAACCGCCTGTTCCTCTGCATGCACCCTCTTCCCCTCTTGTCAAAGATTCTCCTGTTCATCACAGTCTCCAAAATTATTTATTAGTTTCATTACTCAAAATACCTTGCGTCCACATTTTCTGGTTTCCTTGGATTCTCCTCTCTTTCCCAGCAATGTTAAGCACTTTTTTGATGATCTTTTTCTGTACATCTTATTTTTTCATCATTCTCCGAAGCCAAATCTCAGAAACTCCCTATATACGTTCATCCTTTTTTCTCAGTAACAAAGTCTTGGAAATTTTCCTCCCTAAGCTCCATATTCGTCTTTGTTAATAAATTGTTTACATATTTGTCCTCTCTCCGAGGCTTTATCCTCATTTCATTCCCGACATAACTTTTTCTTTTCGTTTTATAATGATCTTTCTTCGCCTAATATATGCTGCAGTGAACCTAAAACACGTCCGTATGAATTTATTTAATTATCTCACTAACTATTTAATATCAATTTTGTCCCATCAAGAGATTGGCTATTGTTAATCATGACGAGTTATTCCGAGGAGCGATTTCATTCAACTCTCCTGCCAATCCCCTGATCTATAAATATTTTTATGCCTCCATCATTAATTGACCTGGGTGTCATTGACCACCAGCTTTTTACCATTCATTTTTTCGACTTCTTCTCTCATTATTTCCCGCCATGCTTCTCTCGATAAGGTCTATTCTGCCTCAAGATTTTTTCAATTTGCTTCCCCTGATCTTTATATAAATAAAATACATATGCTTCCTGATTTTAATAAAATAAAATAATTATTTAAATTATATTCTACTTTCATCCACTCTATGAGGCACCTCTTCACTCGTTACTTCATTTCATTTCCGTGATTTATCAAAATTGCCATATCTCCAGCGCTTTCTATCTTCTTTTCTCTGCTCTTTGCATCTTCCGTGGCTCATTGCTTTCAAAGATTACGCTCCATTCATATCTTTTTATAAATAGCTTTCTAATTTTTAAGTGGTCACTATTGCTAATGGTTAATAATTATTTCCTCGGATCGTAATCCTTCTCAGCTCCCAATTCAGCATACTATATTACTTCTTCTATTGCAAATCGTTTGTCTGCGAATGTTTTTTTCTGTACATCCATTATATTTTACTAACACATTGTCAGGTTACACCAAGATTTGAGAATTATCGTGTGCCTACCCGTTCTTCGACCAATATCTTCAAATATTGCTTAGTTATGTAGTGCAGTGTAAAAATACCGTATTTATTGTATGGTTTTACATTATTAGTCCACATAATGCGTGATAATTGCTATTTACATCATTCGATTGTCATCCAAATCCATTTTTTATGCTTGCGTTTGATATTTTCCGACGACGAAAAAAGTAAGACATTACGTAATCCCGACACAAAATGGTCGAGAAGTATTAAAATCAAAATAGGAATTCATTATAAAGTGTAAATGCTTTTAATTGACTTCCGAACAGATTTTAAATGCCTAATTAAAACTTAAGTGGACACATTACGTATGTTTCACTATGCCAAACTATGACTATAACTTTGGCTATGGGGAGGCCGATAAAGTATCTCAGATACCTTCATAGAAACCATGAAAACTCGAAGATAATCTGCCACAATTATGAGCTTATTACAAATACATATTTAGGTGGAATAATTATTGAGTATTTAATTCATCTAGAGACTTTTTTCCGTAAAAGGGCGATACATACTTTAGATGAACTTACAATCGTATGCGTAATAACATTTGTTGGAAGAATTATAATTTGCGAAATTATTTTTTGAAGTAACCATACTGTACTCACGCTACTAATTGATACCTTAGGTGCATAAAAAGATGACGAAACAACACAGGGTACTGGAGTAATTTTATAATTACCTTTTGTACTTGATTTCATTCAACTAATTTACTGTGGAATCAATGATTAAAGGCCATGAATACTTGACACTCCCAATTGCAGTTGGTTTGGGGAATCTAGGAGGAATAAACGAATTGCATTACCTAGAAGATTTTTTAAAATTCTAGCCTTCATTTATCGTAAATAACATTTCTAAATCATTTTGTAAATCCTTTGTTAGTGTCTTCACTCTTACTCAATTATGTCCTACTTCTCACTTATAGAATATGGAATAATGCGATTTTTCAGAAGTATGTCGTAAGTTAACTGAAACATTTATCGAGTCGTTATTTATGAAATCGATGTCCTCACTATAATGCACAGCCACGCCTCAAATCTGTACGGAGCCTTGTTGAGTTATTAAATTCTAAAGAAACTGCGGGAGATGCCGCAACAGTAACTTTTAACGGAGTCATCAACTAATGTGCATTTCAATGCAACAATTTCAGAGTGTAAAAATCATTCGCCTTGACTGGGATTCGAACCCAGATCCCTCAATATCCGGTCGAGTGCTTTAGCCACTTAAGCTACCGAGGCGTCCTCTTAAACTGAAATTTTGGGGCTTTTAAAGGAACAAGATGTTGTGACGAAATACCGTACATACAATGTCACAGGCATCCGTAGTCGTGCGCGAGGCGCCACAGTCCACGAGGTTAAAGCCAACTTTAAACACTTATGGTGTTTTCACTTTGACAAATTCTAAAGAAACTGCGGGAGATGCCGCAACAGTAACTTTTAAAGGAGTCATCCGCTAATGTGCATTTCAATGCAACAATTTCAGAGTGTAAAAAGTTCGCGCACGACTACGAATGCCTGTGACATTGTATGTACGGTATTTCGTCACAACATCTTGTTCCTTTAAAAGCCCCAAAATTTCAGAGCTTAAGAGGACGCCTCGGTAGCTTAAGTGGCGAAAGCACTCGACCGGATATTGAGGGATCTGGGTTCGAATCCCAGTCAAGGCGAATGATTTTTACACTCTGAAATTGTTGCATTGAGTTATTAAATACGTTACTTTAAGTTTACGGCTAGATTTTATCCTCTCATTCCCATTAGTACTTGAATACAATCTCAATTACAATACATGTGGAATGATGTTATTTCTGTTATGTAATACCATATGGTTTTCGTTAAATGTCGCCTGAGGACAAGACCAAATGAAAATATTTTCTTGTTTTCTGTTCGCCGGCGGTTTTCCTTGCAAAGAAATTTTTTTTAATAATCAATCCTTTGGTGTGTATCACAAGGTTTTTGGCAAAAGCACGGTATGTGACCTGATACCACAATGGATGCAATGCAATTCGTACAAAAATGTAATAAACTCGTATAAACTTTGTCAAAGTTGGGTCAGAAATTAACCTAAGTGGAACCTGGTGCATTAATTTCGGCACCCACCTTATTATTTCGCAAATCACCCAGTTATCAGCAACAGGGAGGTGGCCTCCTGGAAAATTCCAGGAGAATGTGCAAGTGGTGGACTGAAAATTATAATGACTGCCTAGATATCCCAAATAGCCTCTACAATTTCTTAAATAATCAAGCAACTGTATTTTATAAATAGGTTGTAAACGAGTAGATAACATTTTAAAATTCGATATTTCCTCATCGATTGATCAGAAGAATCGTTTCAGAGCTCTTTAAATACTGAAACAAACACGCAAAGAAACGATCAAATGGTAGCTTTTCAAAGCAAAAAAACGACATAAAATCAGGAAAAATATTGAAGCATAAAATATTCACCGAAAAGCATGAGTCATTGGAAAATCAATGTCAATGATTGCACAACTTATCTCAACATCGAATGAGGAAGAGCGAAAAATTCTTCCAGGGATTTGTGTAAAGGGCACTGGTCTCCATGACCCAATCTCCTTGCTTACAAAACGAGGCGGTAACTTCCCCTTCTTAAGTCTTGCAATCTTGCGTATATATCTCCCTCCTTAGCCCTCTTCGCGGCTGAATAACTGGGTCACGCTCAAAGCCCTCCCTCCTAGCCCCCCCCCAATGAATGGACGAAATAGGAGGCGAACTTCGGAAAGGCGGAGTTTAGAAGTGGCGCGGGGAGGGGAGTGTGAGGCTGGGAGGAAGGGACTACGCCGACACGATAATGGAGCATCCATAAATTTCTAGCCGCCATTTTTCAACTCCGCTTTTCAGCTTGCTTTTTTAGGCATTCTTCAGGGCCGGCGCGTCACCAGCCACCAAACTTGAATACATATAAAAAATCTCTAGGCTTATAATCTTAGGTATGATATTGGACACCAAACTGCCCTAAGAAATTCTTGTCAAAGTTTTCATCTTAGAGGCATAGTTTCCTCATTCAGGGACATTTTAAATGGTATAGTAGTTAATTAAAAAAAATAATGCAAGTACAATAAATGGTGTCATCAAAATGCCTCATTGTGGATGTAAAAGTGTTATTAAATCATAGACATTCCCATATTTCCTAAAGGTGCATTCTGAATTTGGTCACTTTGATTATTTATTCATTAAAAAAATTATTCACATGCAGCAGTAGCGCCAATTTACAGTAAAAAATATGAAAAAGATTAAAATGCAAAATAAACAAAAAAAGTCGAACGTGGACAGGGGGAGCATTTATCATTTGTTGACATGTGGGATAAGACTTGGGTGGTGAAATTGTTGCATGGTAAATAAAAAGGATCGTCAGTGAGAGGGAGTGAATTTAGAAGGGAGGAGAGGGGAAATGAAGGCGAGCGCTTGGTGAGAGATATCCTAGGAGTAGGCAGAGATGGAGTAGGGAGTGGGTGTGTGTGGATCGAGTCGGTATTCTAAAGTTGAAGAGAGAGAGTAGTTCAGGGAGATCAATAGTCGAGTTTAGGGTGTTGTGGAGGAATTTTAAATCAGTTTTAAGTCTGTGGTTTTGGGGGTTAGAAATGGATAAAGAAGACGGAACAGCATTTGAGGACATATTGCGGAAATGTGGGACTCGGTGTTTGACTATTTTGGCAAAGAAGTGAGAGATGCAGTCGAGGGATTTAAGATAAGTTCCTGGGCTGAGGTGGACCAAATTGGGGAGCAATGTGATAAGATGGGAAGGACAATTGTTGAGAAGTACGATAGGAGTGCAATTAGATCTTTAATTTCTGTGAAGCGGTAAAGAAGGCCTAATAGGGACATTGCTTTATTTTTTACAGTCTGTATGTGGTCGGAGTAATTTAGTTTATGGTCAGTTAAAACGCCAAGGTCTTTCATGGTTGTTACTCTATTTAAGGGAGTTGAGTTAATTGAGTAGTTGAACAGGGGTTTTTTTCAGATCAAGAGTCATGATGTTGCATTTTCCAGGGTTTAAGTTAAGCTTAAGTTAAGTTTAAGTTTAGCTTAAGTTTAAGTTAACCAAAGGGAAATTTGACGTGAGGCAAGTTGAAGGTGAATACAGTCAGAAGTGTTATTAATTTGCTTGTAAATATTGCAATTATCAGCATAGAGAAGGGAATGAACTTGGGAGGAAAGGAACCGGGAAGGGAGATCATTAATGAATAAATTGAAACGATGTAGCCCAAGGACACTGCCTTGGAAATTTCTACATCTACCCATACTCCGCAAGCCGTCGCAAGGACATGTTGCAGGGGGTGGTAGGTCACCAGCCATTCTACATGCATTCCTAATTTCTATTTCCTCATACACCTGGCATCCCGCGATCCCTCAAAAACCGCGTGAAAAGGGGGCGACCGAGTACAAATCATGCAACATGCCTACATACGAGTATTACATGGTTAGCAGCTATTCCTATGCCTACACAAAGAGGACAAGAAAATAGGTTAAAAGAGGGCAGGCGAAAATGCAATTCAGACACTTATTACCGGTTAGTATTGCACGCATTCTGGACGGACACTAAACAAATACAATAGGCTTTATATATACATTCACCTACACCCCACCTGGCTAAAGGGCATACGGCGGGGGTGTTAGGACGCCAGCTTTGAATTTATGTAGTGCATTTACTGAAATAGTGTTTTTTTGAGAATGTAATCTTGTAAACTCTTGTTTCCACCTATAGTGTGTATCTATTATTTTCTTAGGTGTTTCCCCTTTTGCCGCGAATAGTGCGCGGGTAAACGAATACTTGAATCTATCAGTTCGACAATCTAGCTCTCTATTTTTGTGACAATGGTCGGCCTTGACAATGTAATCAGGAGGTTTAATTGTATCTCCAATGTCGGATGCAAAACCACTCGCTTTATATCTTTGTAATAAACTTAATCTTGCCCATTAATATAAGGAAAAAGTCTTCGCATATCTAAAGGTTACCACCCCATATTCTGTTTTAAATGTGTGACGACGCTTTGTGGCCTTTGGTACGAGGTTTCCACGAACTTAGTGGCATTTCTCTGTGCCCTATTCTATGCTGTAACTAATCCTTTTTTAAATTGATCCAAATTGCTCGCCGCATACACAATGTGAGGCCTTACTAAAGATTAAAAGCACGTTTCCTTAACTTTTTCGTCACTATACTTCCCGACTATACTATACGTTTGACGGATGCCAACTTTTTTAAGCGCCCCTCCACAAATCGTGCGAATGTTTTCCCCAAGAAAGATGCGATGCAAGGGTGACCCCCCAAGTGTTTTACTTCATCCACGACGCTCATCCAAACACCCCCGAGTGTGTAATTTTGTAAAGTTTGGTTGTGTTTTCTATTGTTTAAGAAATGCATGACGGTACATTTTTTCGTATTTAATTCTAGCCCCCGTTCTTCACACCATTTTTTAATGTTGTTTAGGTCAGTTAGTAATGAATCACGATCTGCGTATTTCGCTATCTCCCTTTGCGTTTATGTATGATTCTTCAAAAATAAAACTCTAAAAAAACCAACAATGCGTCCATTGTAAAAAGGAATTGAAAACTTTGGTTGCTTCAGTATGAAGGTTCTGTGATTACATAATGGACCGGAGGAAGGCAAAAATTCCGCATGACAGAAATTCCATTTCTAATTTTTCGACTTTCATCAGAAATAATCTCCAAAACTGTGGCACTGTCTCGCAGCAAGGAAGAATTTATTATTACGACTACTTTTAATCACATATCGTAAAATTCACATAGTTAACTTTCAGTTCCAGGAAACTAATTATTCCAAGGCCTTCGTGAGCAACATAACGATGCCCGGTATTTACAGGGTCGCACCCGAAAGTGGTAGGACTGATTTTCTCTGGCGCGAACGGAGCGGTGGAGGGGGGTCTATCTGACAGGATAAGGTGGAGGGGGCTCTTAGCAACAGACCGACACCAACCTCAGTCGCCTGCGGGCTGTCGTTGAGTGAGGACACCGTTTTTAGTGAAGCAAGTTTTTTGTCCTCGTCGAAAAACAAAATGAATCTGAATTTAGAGCCACGTTATTCCGTGAAGTTTTGTGCGACACTCGGGAAGACGGCAACTGAGACCCTCGATATGATCAAGCAGGCGTATGGAGACACTGCCTTAAGCCGTTCCACAGTATTTGAGTGGCACAAGTTGTTTAAAGAGGGTAGGAAGCTCGTTGAAGACGACCATCGCTCCGGACGGCCGTCGACGGCAAGGACCGACACGAATGTGGACAGAGTGAGGACACTGCTGAACACAGACCGACGCTTAACCAGTGAAGAAATTGCAGACCAGTTGGCTTTGTCTGCATCCAACGTTCAACGCATTATTTCACAGGATTTGGCCATGCGCAAGGTGTGCGCCAAGATGGTGCCGAAGATTCTGCCATGGCGCGCTCGTCGTCAGACAGCTCCTGGCCAAATACGGCGTTGCCACGTTTCCGCACCCGCCCTATTCTCCCGATCTGGCACCACCGGACTTCTTCTTCTTCCCACTGTTGAAAAGACAGCTCAAGGGACGACGTTTTGACTCGATAAAGGCCGTTCAAAAGGCTTCGACGAGGGTCATCAACGGCATCCCCAAAGAAAATTTCCAGCGGGCGTACGGGGAATGGGAGCAACGTGATACTAAGTGTGTAGCAGCTCAAGGAGCATACTTTGAAGATTATTAAGTCGATGTAAGTATATCGTCAATAAAATTCTTGTAAAAAAATCAGTCCTACCACTTTTGGGTGCGACCCTGTATTTTCATCCGTTTATTATCCAAAATTAATGAAATAATTGAATTACGTATAAGTTCAAAGTAACCATCGCAATGTGCCGTTTCCGGAACAAATATGTTTAGTGTCTTCCTCGACAGACCAAATAGGACTAAACATTTGTGGACTGATGGAAACAAATTTTTAAACGGTAGAGAATTATGGTCGAGGAAATCCTTTGTAGGAATCCTGAGTTCGCAGAAAATCGCTTTTAAGGCAGAATCGCATGAAATTGCCTGTAGTCCATGTTGACGAAACTCGAGGTGGTTAATTATCTAGGTGAGCTGCACGGGAAACCATAAACGTACGATTTCACCCATTTTCTCGTTGCCCGGGGCAAGTCAGCAGTGCGAAAATGTTTCATTGCAATCGGGGTCTTCCGCTTCGTTAACTCCACACTGTCGCCGGGGTATTTTTCAGCGAATCATCTCGGGGTGCCTCCCAGCCCAAGTATGGGAGAGCGAGGCGGCAGTCAGCGAGTGGAGAAAGGCTTGAAGAATGGTTTATGGGCGCAGAGAGAAGGGAGCTTTGGACACGATGAGATAAGGGGATAGGGAGGCGTGAAAGGAAGAGAGTGAATACGGAGGGAAGGGTAATTTCTTAAATTGGCGAAAGTCACTGGGGGGAAGGACGGAAGATAAAAGAGAGGAACTAAGGGAATGGAAACTTGCGATCAGGACAGTCGGACCTCGTCCCTAAATAGTCTCCTTCATTTCCTCATGACATCTGGACGGATGCGTATTTACTATAGGTTATTGATTCAGTTCCTTTAGGTGATTCAAACGAATTCCAGGGGGCAATTTTATTTCATAACCTCCCAGGCGCAAAAGTGGAGAGAAATATAATGAAATTCCACGAGCAGTGGTTGCCCGGCGAAAAGAGCACTCGCCACCTTATCAGAAGATCGCGATTTCCAAGCAGAATCTGTTCCTAGGAACGGTTTGAGAGTTCTCTTGTCTTCCTTGAATCTTTTTAGGCTGAGAAATCACGAGATCAATTTGATACGCAAATGCCATCGAATTTCAGCCATAAGTTATCAATAGCTTAAAACATTGCACTTTGCTAAGGGATGCCCAAATGTGAGGAAATATATTCCAACAGATACGTTGCGGGAATATAGATTTATATCTTTGCTAAAACGTCTGATCTGCTTTCTTTGAAATACGGCAGCAACAAAATAGAATCAAGAAAAACTTTTCAAGTATTTTGATTTGAGTCATATGCATATGAAGCACTATTTTCAATTTAAAATAAAAAGTGAAAGAAGTTATCCATTTACTCGTAATTTGTTAAATTCGAAATAGTGAGATTTAATAAAACAATTCAAAAATATTTTGGTTACTCTGAAACATTTCCTATCCAGGCAATGTAAGGAAAGGATACCATGAGATCTGCTTTATTCAACCAAGTGCCCCGATTCTTTGGCCAAGAGATGGCGTTAGGGAGCTGTTTCACCCACCAAAGGAGAAAAAGAAAGCACACAAGAAGAAAGGATAGTAGTAAAGAAATCATACAACATCATAAAGGATAAGAACAGTTCGTTTCGTGGCACGCATAGCCAGAAGAATAGACGAGCCACATTGGCCTAATACACATTCAATTAATCCAATTTTCTTATATCTGTTTCTACAGGTATAGATATTGAATGAGTATTTGTTCGCCGTTTGGCGTGATTTCGTGTTTGAATGTGTATTAGGCCAATGTGGCTCGTCTGTGCCAATCTTTGAAATGAAACACTCTTCGGCGACGCTCAAATAAATAAAAACACAGATGTAGATTTTTAAACCATAGAGACACAAAGAAAGGACACTCACAATACTTATGTTGTTTTGACGTTTCGACGGCTCCGTCATAGTCTTCAGAATGGCGTTCTCGAGGAAGAGAAGATAGGACATGTGCGGGGGAGAGGTGAGGGAAGGAGAGGTATGGACCAATAGGAAATGAACATGGGGGTGGGAGGGGATATGTAGGCAGCCATTTAATGCATTCAGTGGGCTTGGTTCAGCCCGGGCGGTTTAAATGACTGGGATTTTCTATATTTGGGGCAAAATGGTTGCAAACTCTGCGGTTACTATCTCAGTGAGTATTATGTAATGCAAAAAAAAGGCTGAAGTTTTTAGAATGAAGCAGTTTTCAACAAAATAAGTGAGTGACTTATTCATAACATACAGCTAGCTGAGACTTGTTCCATAGTTCCAGACTTCATCGAGTTATTATATTATCAATTCTATCTTTTATGTAATTTTAAACTTTGACCTACAGTGCAATTTCAGGAGCGGGTCATTATTTAGGTTATCAATCCGAAGATTGGTTTACAGCTCAACAAACTGTTTATGTTCCCTGCTATACTCTCCATTCCGCCGCAGCTGCTTTCACTTACTATTTCCCTTCGATTAGGACCTTAATTAAATAATCCCAACTCAGGATGTGCCCAAACAATATCCCTTTTTTCATGCTAAGTGTTCTCTACATGTTTCACTCTTCACCCATCCATCCAAGTTCTTCTTCATTTGCTATTCTTCCCATCATTTTATTGCTCTCATTCCTCTCTAGCATCACGCTTACATGGATTTCAATCTTCTTTTCCCTGCTCCTCCAATCACTTCCTTATGTCTTGGCTAGTTTCTGCTCCTCGACGCAAATAGTTATTTCACCTGATGGAGATTCTTCTTCACAACTCCAATTCCGCCCAAGATAATCTGCTTGCATAGCCACTAGTCTCGCTACTCAAACAGTAAAACTCTTCCAATTCTACCAGCGTGTCCTTCACTTGCTGTATTTGGAAATTATCATACAAATTCGGTTACAGAGTGTGACCATACTTTTGACATCGCTTTATTTCACTTAAATAATCTCTTCTAATCAATTAATGCGATGCATATTGGTTAATATTTCCGTAAAATCTTCTGTGCGGTGAGTCTTGACACGGGAGTAGGTTCTAATGTGCCTATATTTCTACTAAACGCAAATCAAATTTGGTCTTCACTAAAATACTCCTCCATTTACTCTCTTGTTCAGCAGATTTATTACAATAATCTGTCTTCATGGCTGATATTACAGCAACTATCAGGGGTTTGAAAAAATAATATAGTTAAAACATGAATTACATTCAATAAAATTATGCTAGTGACACCGTTCTAGTGACCAAAAATATTTGCGCATAATGAAATTCGATTGACTCCTTTCAAGCATTGCTCTGATCATTCCCTTTCTAATGAAGGGCGAAGTACGACTGTGTGGGGCACGTTTGAGCAAGGCGGCGGGGGGGAATATCATTTGAAGGAGGGAGAACGGATGCTTCGGAAAGCGGGACTTCTCGCGAGAGAAATCAGTTTGGGACCGCACTCCACGCAAGTCGGGCTTAATAATCTAGTAAAGCAGACAAGATATAATTCGCATATCCTCCCAGGCGTCTGCGGTCAATGAATTAAACGCCTCCAGCAAAGATCAATGCATGAACTCATTACCATGTATTAACTTTATCAACAACTCTAGACTACGGTTTAAACCTCTTTGCCCGACTGCGTTCGTTTTCAAAAACCACTTCTCTTTGAAAAGAAGATCAAAATAAACCAAATTTCCGTGAAAAACCAAAATTTATTCCGGCTGAAATGAAGATGAACAGATTATTATTTTAATTGATTGCACGAAATCATTAATTGTGTACTGATCGGATGAAGTCATTGAATGGGTTGTAAAAATTATATTCACCATTCGGCAATCGTAGAAAGATGTAAAAGGCCAATCTATTTGCCAAGACAAGAGCAAGAGTAAAGTTGTTTTTTAAATTTATGTTATGAATAGAAGCCACTATTTACGCATATTTATCAAAGGACTCTACTTTATCTTTAGTATATTCTTCTTAATACTTTTAGTTTAGATTTTTTGGCAGCCGGCGTTTTCAAACCGTGTGCACGTAAGAGGCGTACAAATTGACTTCTTTTGACTCCGGCGTGCTTTTGAATTGAGAGACTTCAAATTGATAGGCATGCTGGAGGTATCATTTGGCAGTCTCTCAATCCTTAAAGAGAGCGGGCTAGAGGTTTGGAAAGGAAGAGAAGAGCCAACAGGAGTTTTCTTGTGGCAAAGAGAGAAATACTATGGCACGAATATATATCGGGACATTCTAGCACTGTGATAGGGTGAGAGAGAAGGACACCGCAAAGAGAAACTTAAGCACTCGTTCTTCCCCCGAACTATGCGAGGTAACAGTATAATCGAGCCCAAGTGCCCGTTTATGCTTATTTTAAGTATAAAATTGAATTATTTTTTTCAAACACATGTACGGATATATTCTATTGTTTCAGGCTTCACTTCGTGGAAGTAATTAATATCCATTATTAAGATAGAAAGAAAGACTCGTACTTTTCCACAGATTTTATTATACGGTACAACGCGTTTCACCGACTTGCGGCATGTACGGATGCATGAATGGGTGTATGCGCTCGATTTATTTAGACTAGCTAATACAAGGTGAGTGAAGAAAATAACGGGAAAATTTAAATTTCGCGGGTTTGGAGGGTATGATTGTCAAAATTTTTCTCTATTATGTTGGTATACATGCCCCTATAGTATGATACAATTTTCACAAAATTCATTTCAACAAACGAAAATCGCCGAGCTCATAAAAATGCGTCTACCCTTAGAGCGGCTGCCACCGGACAAAGTATAAACAATTAATGCGGCTGAAAATTGTATGATACTTTAGGGGCGTTTTTACCAACATCATACAAAAGTGTGACAGTCGGACTCTCTTAACCCGCGAAATTTGAAAGTTACCGTTATTTTCTGAGCACGCCTCGTATATATGTAAATGCATATATGAACCAATATTTTGGCATATATTCTAATGCTCCCTAATTATTATTTGTGCGGTTGAACTGAGCGGACGTGCTTACGAGGAGCTCCGTAGTGTCGATCCGAGCGGCAGCGAAAAAGTTAGTCTTTTAAAACTGTGTTTTCAAAGTAAATAGTGAAGTGATATAAAGTTTTGTGTCTTTGTTAAGTGCCCGAATGTTCTGTTCTTCAACAGAAGAGTAGTGGTAGCTAAAAAGACATAAACAACGGTGTAGTTAATTATTCAAAAGACCTCTAAAAAACCGGATTTTACCGAATTACTCGGGAACCGGTTCAGTGAGCGTAATTATATTTAAGAGTTAGAATGGTGTTTAAAAAGTTAACCTGTGTTGTGAATTTGGTGGAAATCAGACGACCTCTAAGGTGAACCGGAACACGTGGTCACAGACCGGAAGTGACCATAACTCCCGAACGGCTGACTATATCAAAGCCAAACTCAGCGTACTAATTGTAAGTATTAGCGTTAACTACTGTAGTGAATTAAGTGAAGATTGGACGACTTTAAGAGCGGAAATAGCCGATTCCTCAGTAACGGCGGACGATATACTTCTACATGACGTATTTGGTAGACACTGGGGATTGACTCTAAATTATAATAAATGTTCAGTGGTAAATTTCTTTAAAAGATCAACGGGATTTGCTTACAAATTAGCTGGAGGTGACCTAGCAGTAGTTGATACGGTAAAATACCTAGGTGTCACATTCACCAAAGACTTAACTTGGGGGACTCACATACGTAAAGTCTGCGGTCAAGCATATAAAAAATTGGGATTCATTAGACGCATTGTCGGCTAAAGTGACTCGAAGGTCAAGGAACGTTGTTACCACGCTCTTGTAAGGCCTCATTTAGAATACACATGCAGCGTGTGGGATCCGAGTGAAAAAGGTCTCATTCGGGAAATTGAGAAGGTTCAACGCCGGGCAGCCCGTTTTGTAAAAAATTCCTACGATAAAACGCAAAGCGTCACCGAAATGCTCATGGATTTGGGGTGGGAATCATTGGCTGAGAGACGATTCAATGCAAGATTGAAATTATTAAATAAATTTAGATCCGCATGTTTCAGCACCGAGGTCTCGCAAATTATTCGTACTCCTACATACATTAGTCGCTTGGATCATGCATGTAAAATTCGGGAAATAGATGCCAGAACTAGCCGACTCAAGGACTCCTTCTTCCCACGGACAATACGGGATAGCAACTGCAGGGTTATAGATAGCAAAAATTCCACTTGCCACCCTCAGCGTCTAAAAAGTAATTAGTTGTATTTAAATGCATGCTCTTCCACTAACCTTATGTGTTTTGCTATAATAACCCATTCTTTCCGAATGACTTCATTCATGTTCTGTTCATCTGTTTTTAAGTTTCCCTTTCAATCCCTCGTCCCTCTCCGCGGGGGCAAAGTCCTGCTACCTGCAACGTTGGGTCCCATTCCCTGCCATTTAGAGACTCTTTGGGGGTAGAGTGTTTCGTGGTGCATTTTCATGTGGTAGTGATGTTTCAATTTCTTGCTTGTTGTGTCCTGGCTTCCGTGTTGTAGGATGTCTTTCGTGCTGCATCATGGGGTGTAGTTTTTTAGTTGTTTTGCGGTTTATGTGTTTGCATGAGTATTGGATGAAGGGATTTTTGCATGAGTGTGTGCGCTGCTGTGGGTGTAATTTTCCGTGTTGTTTTTTTTTGCATGTGGTATTTTTCTTTTTTACGGTTGGTGACCTAACACCCCCCGCCACACGCCCTTGCGGCGGCTTGCGGGGTATTATGTAGATGTAGATGTAGATGTAGACACTAACCAGATATCTTTGCGTGTTTTAATCAGTGAAGTGAGCATTTAATTGTGACCTGCTAACCTGAGTGTGACCTCAGTATGTGTGTTTAATATGAGCCCAGGCCAAAACAGCATATGAAAATAGAGTGAGCATGCAATTATTGAATATGGCTTCGGAAAACGGCCCGGGTGAGGACCTTTCCTCTATCAAACTTCAATTCGAAACTAAAGTAAACGAGCTCAATCAAATGATAGCAAATGAAAGAATCGCCAAGGATAAAAAAGGGGACTTTATGTGCTGTGTTGGTGCTCTCTCCGGCTGTTTTGACAATGTGGCCACATTAGTGAATAACATTCTGATAGCTAAAGCCACAACTGACGAAATCCTTGGGAAAAACACAGATATCATCAGAAGCGTAATACGGGAAGAAATCGCAAAAATGCCGACACAAGCTAGGAAAGAAGCATCATTCTCCGAAATAGTATCAGCTCAAAGGCTGGATTCGAAGGGCACAAAGGTAGAACTTCCCAGCGGAAAGCGAATAATTACGAAAAAATCAAAGAGCGTTCTAATATTCCCACCCGACGATTGTAAAGAGATCGAGACCAGCGAAGACACAAAAAAAGGCACTTATAAACCTAGTAGATCCCAAAGAAAAGGGAATAAAAATTCTAAGAATAGCAAGAATAAGGAATAGAGGTATTAAGGTAGAATCAAACGACTCTGATTTGGAGGAAAAACTAAAAAGCTACGACTGTTTCCAAAAGAGAGAACTGATAATGAAAAAAGAGGAAAAGAATAAGCCGCGTCTCCTTATAACGGGAGTCAAAGAGACACTTAAGGAAGAAGAAGTACTTAAGTGTATCAAACTGCAGAATGACCTACCTGAAGAAAGCGAGGTAGCTCTAAGGTATAAATTTGGTAAAAGAGAAGCCAAAAGAGTAAACTGGGTGTTAGAAGTTGACGCCACGACGAGGAAAAGACTACTGACAAATAAAAGAGTGTATATAGGCTATGAATCACACCAAGTCCGCGACCACCTTACGATTCTACAATGCTATAATTGCCAGAAATTTGGACACTTAGCAAAAGAATGTAAGAGCGATAAGAGTACCTGCAGTCATTGCTCTGGGGAACATGACTCGAGGCAATTCAACGAAAAAGGAAGCAGTCCAAAATGTATAAATTGTGCGGAAGCTGGAAACGGGAAATTTGACCACAATTCCCATGACAGCAAATGCCCTATCATTCAGAGTAAGTTGGAGTGGCTAGCCAGTGCGATAGACTATGGAGAATAATCAACATATTCTCAAAATAGGGCAAATAAACACCCAAGGAGCCAAAACGCCCACATTAGAACTGAGGGAAGTCAGCGAAAAACTCGGAATAGATATTTTATTTGTCCAAGAGCCCTACGTCATCAGACCGGGAGAGCAAAAGACCTGGAAAATACCAGGGATGGGGATGCGGGCAAGAACCATCCCAAGTAATCCAGCAAATAAGGTTTTCGCCAGCATTATCTTATTTAACAACAGCCTGGACGTCCTGGAGTTAACACCTTACTGCGACGACTACCATGCTGTCGCTGAGATAACGTCAGGGAAAAGCTCAATAATAATAATAAGTGCATATTTTCCTCCGAGCAGGTGTATCAAACCGTTCATAGAACACATAAGAAAAATCGTTAAGGAAAATCGAAGTCATAAAATCTTACTATGTACAGATAGTAATGCCAAAAGTGAAACCTGGTTTCATAGGTTTACGGACTCTAGAGGAAAGTTAATTGAAGAACTAGTCCTAGCTGAAGACCTCTAAATTGCTAACTGTATCGGAGAACCGTTTACCTTCTCCAGTCCGAATGGCAAATCCAACATAGACCTGACTATCGGTAATGCCAAAATCATCCGAAATATCACCAACTGGAAAGTCCGGCCAGGGAAGATTACCAGTGACCACCAATTGATCACCTTCGACATTAAGGAAGCTAGTTACAGGGAAACACCCGAAATGAGATATATACTGAAAAACGCTGATTGGGAAAAATGCGAGGAAACCTTCCTGAACGAACTAGTAGCCTCGGAACGGAATACTCCATGGACACCAACAACGGAGCAAATAGATCTTAATATAGCAAGACTAACCAAAGCTATTAAAAGCTCCATGAAAACAAGTATTCCAGTAAGACATTACAGAGGAAAAACTCATCCTTGGTGGAATGACGACCTAAACAACCTCAAAAAGCAAGTCCACAAACTGAGAACCGTCTTCCAAAAGAGTCGAAACGAGGACAGAGGAATCCATCGTCTGAGATACCTAGCAAAGCTAAGGATATATAGTATAAGGAACGTATTAAAAAATCCAAAGAAAATGCTTGGAGAAAGTTTGCTAGACAAAACTTTGGAGACAACTCCTGGGGCTTTATCTACAAGCTGTTCTCAGATAAACTGAAACTCCCAACAATACCAGGGACTAGACGAAATGACAAGGGTGAGGTAATGCTGATAGAAGAATGGATGGACGAAATGTTGGACACCCTTCTACCTGACGAAGATCAATCAGATAATTGTTACCACGAGTCTACCAGGAGAATGTACAATGAACCGCTTGAGAAAAGCGCCGCAAGGCTCTTCTCAGACGAGGAAGTCAGTGAAGCCATCTACCTGATAAGAGATGGCAAAGCCCCCGGCCACGACCAGATTCCGGGTACTGTAATAAGAAAACTGTGTCAGCCTATCTCAGGAGAGCTAACCAATATCATTAATGATTGTATAGTCCTCTCATACTTTCCGAACACCTGGAAACTTGGGAAGCTACACGCTATTCTAAAGGATAAGCGTAAAGGCCCAGCGAACGCTGAAGCATTCCGACCAATCACTCTCCTCCCAGAGCTGGGAAAGGTAATGGAGAGACTTATTAAAAAGAGAATTATAGAAGAGGCTGGGGAATGCCAGATCTACCACCCCAAGCAATACGGGTTTACTCCAGGGAGAAGCACGATTGATGCCATAACTAAACTGCTGAGACTAACTAACAACGATTGCAAATACACCATGGTGGTTTTTATAGACATAAAAGGCGCTTTTGATTCCGTCTGGTGGCCATCCGTAATTAAAGAACTAAAATATTTAAGGGTCTCCAACAACCTAATAAAATTAGTCAAAAACTATTTTACCAACCGCGTGATAGAATACTCCAGCAAACACCTCAAGTTCTCTAAAGTAGCCACGAAGGGGTGCCCACAGGGTTCGGTTCTTGGCCCAACCTTGTGGAACCTCTTAACCAATTCGCTTTTAAGAGAAGAACTCCCGGATAGGTGCGATATTATCGCATACGCGGATGACATCGCAGTAACTATCCCTGGAAACAGCAGAAAAGAGCTGGAAATGTTGGCGGAGAAAACTCTACTTATCCTAGAAACCTGGGCAAAAAGTAACAAACTGAAGTTATCCATAGAAAAAAGCCAATACATGACCCTAGGAGCAAAAATATTAAGAAACCCGGCATGTAAAATCAATGGGAAACAGCTAAAGAGAACGAAGACCTTTAAATACCTCGGCATACACATAGACGATAAACTTACCTTCCAACCTCACGTGAACTACACTTGCTCGAAGGTTAAGACTATCTTTGGTGCCATAAGAAGGCTTTGCCGTTGTACATATGGCCTCAAACCGATGGAAAACATTTATGAGGGAGTAGTAATACCCATTGTCACTTATGGGTGCGAAATTTGGTCCCATAGAGTCAATCTCGCAAGATTCGAGAGAAAGCTAAAGGAGACACAGCGTGCCTGCTTGATAGCGATGTGCAACAGCTATTCCACCGTGAGCTGCGACGCACTCTGTATAGTGGCTGCAACTCCACCTCTAAAATACCGAATTTGGGAAAGAATTGCTATAAACAAATCGAGGAAAAAATTAAATATAGAGTATTTCAACCTCTCGTTAGATGCAGAAAATGCAGTACAAATATCAAAATTAAAAAGGCTACTGAGACAGGAAACACATAGAGAATGGAACGACGAATGGAACAGAACAGAAAAGGGAAGGAAAACACACCGTATATTTCCGAACATAGATGACCGGATTAAATTAAATATTTAACATCCCTCAGCAAGCACACAAGTGTTAACCGGACATGGAAACTTTAACTCCTACTTAAACTTCATAGGGAAATGTTTTACCCCTCTGTGTAACTGTGGAAAAGAAGACACAGCAGAACACAGAGTGGAGGATTGTGTTTACTATGAGACAAAGCGGCAACTCTTATGGAACAATATGGAAGAGAAGCTAACGAGCTTTAGGGAAATGATCACATTCTGCCTACAGAACAACAATAACCTGCTCGGAAAATTTGCAATCAGAAAACCAGCAAATAGTGAACCACAACAAGCGAACTAACTGGGAAATATTTTGTGTAAAATTTTATGTAAAATGTAGCAATGTATTCTATATGTCTATTGAGTGATTTTTTTTTCTTGAATTGTTTATCATTAGTTTAACTCCCAACATATATAAGCACCTGTAGATGTTAAAATTTTAGAAAAACTTTCCTTATGTCTGATTATTTTTGTCTTTTTGTCTGTTTTGTTATGTATGTTGTTTCCTTATGTCTCATTATTGTTTGTAAAAAGGGGAACTAAGATTCAAAGGAATCCCCAACTAACTGTGAAGTAAAATAAAAGTGGACCCAGGAAACCATTGGTCAAATGGGTCCAAAAATTAAAAAATTATATTAAATTAATTAAATGCTCCCTGGCCACTGCACCATTGCGGTGGTTTGCAAGATATTATGTGGATGTAGATAGAATTGCTTCTTCTCATTATCTGACGTGAACCAATTGTATATGTTGACCCCTCCTTCCGAACCGTCGGATGACCTTTCTGTACACCGCCCTGTGACCCTAATGTACGAAATGAGAGCTTCCAGGAAGTGGAATCAACATCTCTTATTGCGGGCAAACCATAATTGAATTTTCGATTAATGAAAACAAGGCAGACGTGTTTTTTATTGCCTCGCTTTTGTATCTCGAAAATAAATACAGAGATATTGCTGTATATATTTTTCTTATCTTTTGAGAATTCAGGGGTAGTATGAGATATAACTTGGAGAAGTGGGTCTGAAATAGGTTTTCCACCTGGGGAGCCCAAATTGTTATCGCCGGCCCCAGAGTTAAGAACCTTGGGATAATTTGATTTCAGAAAGAGTTTCTCCTCAAGATAGGAAGATGGCTAACGTCCTTCCAATCTCTTAAGCTAATAGTAAGAGAAACTCTTAAATTCGGACCTTTCCCACTAATCTCTCTGTAATTTAAATAAATTGGTCATATCAAGAGTATTTACTCTTAAATATTTATCTACAATTCTGTCAAATCTCGCAGTTTGGAAAAAGTAGATGCTAAGCAAAAGTTTATGAGTTTTCTTGTGAGAAATCGAGTTGAACTGAACAGAGAATACATTCAAGGTATTTCTGTTTTGTTTTGCATGACCTAGACCAAACTGCATAGCTCAATTTTATGATTAAGGTACAAGGGTGTACTATTGATGAAAGTAGTAAATTGAATATCCAATAATTCTTTCAGCCTAAAAGCAAAACGAGAGCTAAACCTTTTTACCTCCAGGCACCAAAAAGGAATTTTTAACATCCCTCAGAACCGTACAGCCTAGAATATTCCTTTTGATCATCATAAATGATTTTTGTTAAACAGGCAACATTTCGCTAAAGATGCCATGTTTTGGACATTATTAAAAGATGCAGAGGCAACAAAATTCTTTTAAACAATTGAAATATGGCACAATGAAAGACAATTAGAATTAAATGTTCTAAAATTTATTATAACAACTTTCGTTTTAACGTAAGATGGGAGGCTTGAAAAAAAGCTCGGTTAAGTTTTTAACTAAACGGAGATAAATGAGTATTAATAATTGTGATTTATACAATACTGTTTTTTTAATCACACGACTTGGATTTCAGCGTTTTGTGTCATCTTCAGGTGAAAATTACATGCATGCTAACAAATACATGCATATACTCTTGTCGATTAGAGGACCAAAATGCATGTAATTTTCACCTGAAGATGACACAAAACGCTGAAATCCAAGTCGTGTGATTAAAAAAATAGTATTGTGGAAATCACCATTATTAATACTCATTTATCTCCAATATGGAAAGTTTCCACAAAGTTAAGCCTGAAACAATACGGTTCGTTGAGAGTGCTTTATAAATGATAGTTCAATTTCACGAATTTGTGAAAATGTCGAGGAAATGAATCAAGGCCGCAGATGGGACAGTAGTGAAAAGATTGTGGGACTGATTGTCAAACAGATCAAGAGGAAGAAATCAGAAATTCATCTAATCTCTATTTTCTATTCTCTGCCCAAGCGGTTTGATTGTCTGGTCGCCAGAACCTTGTGGAAAACCGCCAGGGGAACAGTGAAAGGAACCTCCCCTACTCTCAATTAGTAAATTTCACATACTTGAGAACTTACTTCGAGATGGGATCTATCTTAAACCAATCAAAACCACCCTTCGGGTTGATTATTGTGGCGGGAGGCGAATGAGGAGGTTAGGATCTCAGCAATATGCGTAGGTTATCCCTCCATTTGTCTAAAGGCTGAAGGAGTGAAAGAGGTCACGGGGCTGAAAGGTCTTCGTCGGAGTCAGTGAGGGCACCGCTGTCTTTCTCCTTTCCATTCGTGGGAGCGGGGGAAGCGAAATGAGAGAGTGAGAGGGAGGGAGCTCTGGAAACGATAGGTGAAACTGCTCGTCTCACCCTATTTCTCTCACCTTTGTGGCAGGGAGGAAGATTAAGGGTCGAAGATCTGGAGACAATTTACACTCCCTTATTAGAGCGAACGTAAGATCATCAAGCAAGTCCTTAGGGTTGACTCCATGGGCGTTCACATAAAACAGGAAGGTTAAGTGAAACTTTCATATTAGTCCACTCAGAAGGTGCCATATACAGGGTTCGTCCGGAAAATAAGTGTACTGACTCCTGGGCTGGGCGCGCCGCTCCAGGCGCGCCCAGCACCGCTCTGACGGACTGCGATTGGAGGGGGTATGTTGGCAAGCGACGCTGAAAAAGGCAGTCGGCTCTGAGCTGTGGTGTAGTGAGGAGCTCTGTTAACGCGAACCTCCACGCTCGACCCACGTCACGGAACGCGATGCCGAAGTTTTTGGAGCAGCGTTACTCCATCAAATTTGCGGTAAAGCTTGGGAAATCGTCTACCGAAACTGTCGGTATGATTAACCAGGCTTACGGGGAGTCAGCCATGTCCAGAAACATGATCTTTCGGTGGCACAAGATGTTCGTGGAGGGCAGAGAAGAGGTCGACGACGAGTCTTCGAGAGGTTCCCGATGATGCCTTCGCGGGAGCGTTCCAGGAATGGGAACGCCGCTGGAACAAGTGTATCGACTCACGAGGGTCCTATTTTGAGGAATATTAGCTTAAGATATGTAAAAGTGTAATACATTTTTTTTCCTGAGCTCAGTACAATTATTTTCCGGTCGAACCCTGTAGGTCGGAATTCAGCGTTATGATTTCCAACCCTGGATAATCAAGTGAAATTGAATGTGCT
Organism: Hetaerina americana; assembly: GCF_022747635.1. Classification (NCBI taxonomy): domain Eukaryota; kingdom Metazoa; phylum Arthropoda; class Insecta; order Odonata; family Calopterygidae; genus Hetaerina; species Hetaerina americana. Next base: position 54,465 of record NW_027286823.1, read on the forward strand.
GACGTTTACAATGCATAAATGTGTGTGGAAAATGATTGCCCATAAGAACACATTAACAGTTGCAGAATCCGAAAGCAGTTGTACGTGAGGGATGGATTTGAAAAAGAATATGAACTATGTGCGGTGCGAGCAGAAAGATTAGACATTAGATTTAGACTGATTTGTAATTTTTAAGAGCTTGGGGTTTCGGTATTAATATTTAAAGGTATTTTTATGTAATTAAAAAACGTTTCAAAATCATGTTTTAAGAGCCATCCTAAGTTCAGAGTACATGGTATGAAAACGATTTAAATCGAGACCAATTCACAAAAGTCGCCAACCATATTGCCAGAATGTTTCCATGGCTGTAATACGAAGAAGGTTACATGGATTTTACGATTAAGAATTTCAATTTAAACATTCTGAGACGCGTTGACATTACAAAACAATTTTTACACTCCCAGTACATTTGTTGTGACTTAAATTTTATTACTCCAACAGTTAGATTTTATATAGTTCATTGGAAAAATTTGCTCATGATAACCTTAGGACATTGAATTTGCGGCGCTGTTCATATATTTGTGACTCAAATTCCGTGTGAACACCACGGCCGCGATATTCAAAAGTGACGAAGCAAGAAAGTATTCTTTTGTTGTTCCTTCCTAAGCTCGAACTAAACAACATTCTGCTAACTTTGCTAAATTATTTCGGATTTTTACGAGAAGCTTCTTTTGTGATGGAAATAAGAGATTTTTTTTTGAATTTACCCGCAGAGTGTAATAGTTCTTCATCTACATAGGGTCTCAAAAGGAATTTATCGATGGAGTATCTGGTGTATGATTTTGATCTATATGGGTTGATAATAATGCTTTTTCGTACTCATTCACCATATACAGACTCATAATTTTATATAAAAGAGAAAGGAGCGGGGAAATGATGCTTTTATTTTGAGTATTTGCCTCCAGGACTATCATCATTGTCTTCACAATGTTTCTCTTCTCACAGCTAGGTTTGAAACGATACATAGTTGCCAAATATGCATAAATATTATACGTTTTTTTTTCAAGCTGACGAAGAAGAAAAAATAAAATTTTTTGTTGAAACCTTCTTATTACATATATTATCTCTTAATCATATGTCCATTTTAGCTTAGTAGACGTATCTATTTGATCCACTCCAAATTCTCTGCGACACACGAAATCTCTCTAGTTATTTTTATGGTGAATATGCAAAGGAACTTTTAAAAATATACTAGGAAATATCTGTTTTCAGTTTTGCAACCGAAATATTCTATAGCATGTTATTTGAGTCTGAGTCTTGGTTTCAAAATGTAATATTAATGTGTATATATTGTAGTTGAAGCTTTCAAACGTTATGTATATTTGATTGCTCATAATAAAAAATGGCAGTCCTAAATACTTTGCCAAACATTTGACGGTTCGTTTGATAGACTGTAAATTCTTGTTGCTAATTATTTGAATTATTCCTGAGCCTTTCAGTTAATTTAAAGATTGGCCATATTTTTCCATTGGATTATTACTCGGTTATAAACCTCATAGCTACAAAAAGGGAAAGTGTAATGGTTATTTAAATAAGTGTTTCTTAAGTTTGCCGATAATCTTATTATGACTCCTTGGAGTTCTTATCCAGAAGGGCTGGCTAACTTTTAGTTTTATTGATAGATAATATGTATAAAGTTAACGGCTTCATTTCCATCGTTTCCGTTCATGTTGATATCGGCTAAAGTTTTACGGATGGTAACGCATAGAACTTCATCCCTCCACCTAGTAAGGAAATCTGATAAAAAAACGTCGAAGAACGGAAGGAGTCAGGGTAAGCAATGTTTGAGACGAGATTAACCCTAAGTCCTTTTCAAATAAGAGAGCGACGGGGCAGCCGTAATTTAGAGGTGTGGTTGAAAATGGAACACAAGGGATAAAGGGAGCTTTGATTTATGAAGAGGTCGGGATTTATAAGAATCGTACTGGCTTAAGTGCGGATTGCCGATCTATCATCAGGAATTACCCACTTTCAATTGATTAGGCTTCCTGAAATGAGATGTCAGGAGCATATAAAAGGAAAACAAATAATTTATTTAGAAATTTATTTGCTTTTAATTGGAATTTAGACCACCATATTCTCAAAAATAATCCAATTTGACGGTAGGGTATAAAATGAAATCGCCTCCTGTGAAACTGTCTGCAAAAAGTTAAATCAATTGACTAAATTAAAAATATCGAATGGCATACTAATATCAGGGGTCGCAGTAGTCCAGGAGTAGAACGTTTGACTGCCGACCGGGGGGCCCGAGTTCAACTCCCAGGTACGCCTCTCTGAGGATCCTCAGCTCCAACCAAGCTGTGTGATTTTTCTAGCAACAGATCTTCCTGGGAAACCTTAGCCCGCGCAGGGAAAGGCACTTCTCCCCTCCACCCTTACCATATCTCTGAATTTCACACGCCATCGAGTTTAGAAATGGGTGACTTCTACCATCACCTACCACCTTCGTGTTGATTTTGTGTCTGTGTTTATGGTTATACTAATAGAATTGTGATTTTACTAATGTTATTAGTTCTTAAATAATTATTGAATAGCGTTTATGAAGTTAAACAGGAATTATCAAAAATGATAACGTCTCAGTGTCACGACCGTCTATTAAATAATTGACTGTTGTTGGGAGGTTTCTGCTGATGGAAGTTGTAGCAGTGAGCAAAATAAGAGGAGTCTGCATTAGTTTTTGCATACAACTGTGCATGGTTTTGTATTTCTTTAAAACAATATATCGTGTAAACTATATACACACAAACACACACACTATATTTTATCCGTTTCCAAAAAATATATTCCATTGTAAAAGCGATAGTTTAATGTAAACAGGATAATATCTGATATGAAATTTCCTTTGAGCACCGAATAAATTCCTCATCAATGTTTTACGCTCTCCTTCACCGGCATTTCGGTGAGCCACACACTCACAGTCTTCGCGGCTTTTGAAAGGGCTTCCAGTCTTCATGGTTTCCTCAATCAAAAGCCATGAAAGAGATAGGAGAGTCGGCCACGGAAACGCCGGCGGAGGAGAGCCTAGGGTGGTTGAATAAGGCCCGAGAGGAATTTATTCTGCAGACAAAGCGCCCCCAAGGAAAGCGCCAGGTCTCTCAAGCGTTAAACGATGAATAAATTGATTTCCAGACGATAGCAGTAAATCACACTTATTTCATTTGTATTTACAATAAATTCAAAATGCATTAGGTTCACGATGAGCCAGGAGATATAATATTAGCCCTGATGCATACAATTGGCAGGCGAGAACTTGAAGGAAACTGACTCAAGTGAACTGATGTAAGAAAACAATTTGTCCTAAAAAATCATTGATCTCAACGATAGAAAACATAATTTACAGCTCTGTAAACTACGAAGACAGAAAACCACACTGAATGATGTTATTGCTGATTACACTAATGATTGATATTCTAAAACTTAATGCCACACATTCTCGTGTTGACTTGTAGAGTTAACAATGTCTTCATTATGCCTAGAGTAAACAGCAATATAAATTATTTTTATTAAGACCTCTCTTCCTCCCTCACCGCTTTCACCTCCTTCCTTAAACGCCAGATAGTAACTTAGCCCTCTCTGCTTGCACATGTCCTCTCCAGCTAACTTCTTTAATTTTCATTATTGTTTATTGCTCCAACCCTTATTTTCTTAATTTATATTAAATTCATTGCCTGTCAGCCGATGTGAAAGCCTTTGTGCCGTTTTTGGCTGATTTGTTAAATAAATAAGTAACTCAATAACACTCGGAGGGGATAAAAACGAAAAGATTTAAGAAAATGTGTCGCTCATTCTCCTCACGGGGTGGCGCCACGAAGAATGAGGGTAAGAGAGCAATATTTAATATCTCTTCCCTCTGGATAATGTTTATATGATTTCCTCCAACAAGGTAAATATTTTTTCGCGAAATAAATATAAATGATGATTCTTGCCTCTATTTTCTTCTGCAAACTTAGTTTTTTATGAGGTCTCTTCAATAACTTCCCAAACTTTTTTATTAAAAAAAGACTTTGCTAACAAATTATTGGTCCGGGTTCCCTATCAAAGTACTCTCCTCTCCAGCATGTAGTGTACACACTTATCCCAACGGTGTTTCCACTTTTTGAAACAGTCCTTGAACGCTTCTTTCGGAAGGCTCATTAGCTCCTCCGTTGATTTTTTCTCTATCTCTGGAATAGTAGCAAATATTTTTTCTTTAGGTCGGGTTTTTAGGTCGGGTCATTTTCGCCTGATTCTCTCTCTTAGGCATTTCATAACCCCTAAGTAGTACTCCATATTGACTGTCTTGACCTTTAGGCAGGTATTCTTGATGTGCAACCCCCTTTGTGTCGAGAAAACAGTCAACATCACCTTGGCACTTGAGCAAACTAGTTGAGCTTTTTTTGGGATGTTTCACCAATCCATTGTATAGATAGCACCATTTTTTTCGATGTCATATCCATAAATACATGACTGATTACCTTTTATGAACCTAAACAAGAAGATTCTATTCTATTTAGTTTGATGGAACAATTCCTGACAAAACTGAACTTGATGTTCTTTCTGGTCTGTTGTCATTAAGCGAGGCAGGAATTTGGCGGCGACTCGATGCATCCTCAATTTTTCCACTTTGTGTAAACCCTACATTATCTAATCTCGCTTGATCAAGCGTCTGTGAAAATATCAAAGTAATTGTTTGCAATTCTTTTCATTGGGTGTGTCAAAAACTGTGAATTGATTTAACTTCTTAAACTCCCTAAAAGCCAAATACCAATTGTTTGAAGCATTCTTTTACAAACATGTTAATATGAATTGTAATATTTTGAAAGCATTTATGCAACACTATATCTGTCTAAAATATTTGTCAAAGAATTTATTTTTTACTATGGCACTGCCGTTATGAAGCATCAGTCAAATTTAAGCGGGAAGAGACATGTAATATAAATGTAAATTAGTAAAAATATCTTCTATTTCAAATGAAGAAAGGTTTCAAACACGTAAGATTAGGCCGTTATTATAAGTATCATTGTCATAGCACGGAGGACCAAGGTTGCGCATTCTGAGCAGAGGAACCAGTTCCTTTAATGGGACACCAGCGGATTTGTCAAACCATATATTTAAGGGACAACTTTACAGAAGTACTCTTTGTCTAAATTTTTTAAATTTAATGCTATTCTAAGTTTTCAAAAGTGTTTCTCAATTAAATAAATGACTTTTGGTAAACTGTCACTTGGTAATTTTGTGGGTTTTAGTAAAAACCCAGGTAAGTCATCAAATTTTTAGGAAAATATAAAATGAAATATTTCATTCTGTTCAAAACAATAGTTTAAGCATTTCAGTTTTGAAAAAAAGCCCAATTGCATCTATTTTCCCTTTAACCTTACGCTTTGATACTCAAAAGAGCGTAACTGCAGATGCTTGCGAACTAGAATTATCGGAACATTGACAATTTCTCATGGAACCTAAAATCCTATACGTATTTCTGTTGGTACCCTCAGATTTGTTTTCGTATATGCAATGAGGCGGACATTTTTAAGGCAGGGCGGTACTTAAAGCCTCCTGCCATTTACGATGGCCTGCGGAGTATTGCTGATTCTTTCCGTTCGTCCTCTTGTACTTCACGTATGGAGAAAGTATAAAAGAATTTTACGACGACGCTGTTTGCGAGGAGGTACCCACGAAGACTTGAGGCCGTCCTTTGAAGTGGCCCCATTGCCGGTCTTCATAGTGCTGCCCCCAGAAGGATACGTCCCATCGCTCCAACCGAGTCACGTCTGTCCCGCAAGACGATTAATTTTTCCTTCTCATTCATTCTCTCCCTCTCTCCCCTTCCTCTATCTCCTTCGGCCTCTCCATGTCTTCCTTCTTCTCCAGACCAATAGGGTGATTCTGGCAGGCATAACCTTTGGCAGCAGTCCCACCATCTTCGACCGGGGGTGCCCTGTTTGACCTTTTCGATGTCATGTAAGGCGTGCTCATCATAATGCACCGTCGATCTTTACCGCCTTCTATGATAAATCGCTGAAAAATGACTTCCAGAAACGACCTTCAATGCGGAAGAATCGATTGAGCGGCTCTTTATGTGAGGTCCTTTCTCCAATATCCTTCTGAGGGATTTCCATTTTTCTTCATAGCTTTCCCTACCATGCTCGTTTTTACATGCATCAAAGACAAATACTAAGTATGCTTGTATTCTTATCATGTGATTGTGGTGGGCTCATAAATTTGTCCTGCGACTGAATGCTTTGATTTTTGGTGTATTTTTTTGAGAAATTTCTAATTTATATAAAGTTTCTGGTAATGCATGAAGCGCCTTTTAAAAGAAACATACCAACCGGAGTAATCAAGCCGAGTTTTGGTGTAATGAGTGAAGGAAGAGCTCATATAATTAATGTCCCATTGGTATGGCTTGAGGGAAAATGCACATCAGTGTATTAAGGGTGGCGGATTCTTTCCGAAGGCTTGCCACAAGAAATCCTTTTATATGAAAAGGCCAAAAGCTTCGGTGAAGTTAAGGGTGCCCAGGATCGTCACGCGGAAGCAAACTTGGGTCCTTCGGTCAGTTGCCCAATTTGAAATCTTTACCCCAATCTGACGCTCCTGGACCTGGGCGCTTTCTTTTGCCAATATTGTTTTAAGGCTTTCGACTCAATAATTATTTAATTATCATTTGTTTTAATTATTATCTGTCTACTCGGGGATCGAGATGGTGCGGTGGCTATCGTACTGGCTTCCCACCCAGAGGGCCCGGGTTCCAATCCCGGCGGTGTTTAATATTTTTCAGTGGTATCTCGATCCCTACTTGGGGTCCTTTGTGGAGGGCACTTTGAGTGAGTACGCCGTCCGTCGGATGGGACGCTAAGCTGCGGACCCCTTGGCGCCTTTCGTAAAGAGTAGGCTAATGCCAACGCCGGGCTTCTCTCCACCCTTCATCCTTTCCTGTCCATCCCCTATGCCGCAAATGACCTCAGCTGCCGGTCGCCTCCCCTAAATACTACTACATCTTCTATTCGCCAACAATATCGAGTGATGTATCAATTAGCTTCGAATGCCTTCAAACAGAATCCCCTCTATTCATGCAGGGATAAATTCATACTTATTTCTTATCCTATTGTAAATTAAAGAATGGCTTAAATGTTTCGCCTTTGGAAACGAGCTCGGACCAGTTTGGTAGGGTTTTCTAGTTTTTGCTTTTTTTACTTGGCTGAAAAGTACATTAAATTATCATTGTCAATTATTTCTGTAAGTACGAATAATGCCTCTGTACATTTGAGTGCCTGAAAATATTACTAAGAGGATCATCACAATGAATGTAAAATTCATGATGTCGGAAATTTACAAAAACAAGTTTATGCTATCGTATGAAATCTCCCATAGATTATGCTGCGTTCTCCAGCAGAGACTGTGAGGGAGGGGAAGGAAATGGCGGAGGGGTCGGAGAAGAGATGCGGTGGGGCTTGGAATAGAGAGAAGGGAAGGGAATATAGAACGAGGGAAGACAAATTACCGTGCGTGGCAGGCGTGACTGGTGCGGAGAGATGGCTGTTACTTGCCTGGGACTAACCACGTTCGGAGGGGCGAAATCACCACTTCGAAGGGCAGTGAACGACGCCACGTGGGTACCATAAATATCCTTGAAATAGCCTCGACTCCAAATCCTTCTCTTCTTTCTACATCCATAGTGTGAGAGAGAGAGTACTTGCACTTCTAAAAAATACCTCGTGTGTCCCCACAAGAATGCGCGACCGAGGGTGTTCAGTGAGAGCATGTAAATACAGTGGTGAAGTAAACATTTTCATTGAGATTAGATTAATTACGACTGGGGCTTTGGCAAAAATCAATCCAAGAGACTTCATTGAGAGTTACTTAGTGAGAGAATTTCCTCTTTAAATTTAAATTTTTGAGACAGCAAAGGTTTCTAGATAAATTATTTTTGAGTAAACTAGGAATAGTGGTCCACGAGACCCATTGGGCCCGCCCGAATCTCTTATTCCGTGTACCGCACTGCTTGGGGGGGAGGGAAATGCGAATGGGTTGGGCAGAGAAAGAGAATGAAAGGGAGGAAAGAATGGGAAAGCAAAGATTCAGTGAATGTCTCGAGGAAGAAGAGGCGGGGGTGGAGTGGCGGCAGAATAAGCGATGAAGCGCAAAGGGGGGTTGGATTTCCCACTCAGCCTTTTTGGGCCGCTTCCCAGCCGTTACAAGAGACGATGCTCCTGCGGCGGCGAACAAGGACTTTCAGAACCTCTTCAAGCCACACCTCACGCACGCTGGAAAGGGCGGATAGTAGGTTTTCGGTCCCCGGGAAGCATGCGGGGGGTTGGAGAGAGAGAGAGTTGAAAAGGGATCGGGGTGGAGGTCTAACCAGGAAGGGTGCGGGGACTTGGCCGGGGGAGTCTCGGGAGGCAGACGCGTGCGGTCCTCTTGCGGTGCTCTGCGGGGAAGTGTTGCAAAGGGGATTTGCGGGACACCCTTAAGACATGGCAATGCCACCATGCCACTGGAGACAGCAGGGAGAGGGAAGGATGCAAGGGGTGGAGGGACCCTGCAAGGGCGCCAAAACTACAGGTTTAAGTGTTACCGCTTTAATGGAAAATACTCACCACGATATAACCCTCAATTTGTTAATAATGATGAGATGTTCAAACAAGAATGTAGGTGATAAGAAGGCAACAGGAAGGATTGCCAGCAGAAAAATGTGCATCTTCGTAGATGTAATTCCTTTAAGTCACCTCGAAAAGGTTTGTGGGCATTGTCATTAGGTCCCAAGTCATCAGTGATAGTAGTTAGTCGTGGGCTTCTAACTTCTTAATTTCCCCTGCTTAACCCGTCATTCTTACTCACTTTCGGGGCAGTTTTTTTGTTGCAAAACAGCGTGTTTTACTCCGAACCTTTCCAATTCCTTAATTACCGTTTTCTACTATGGATACCAGATACTTATTCTGTATTCCAAATGCGTTGTAAGTGAAGGGAATTAACATCTCTTAATTTTTCGTCGCAGTTTTCTAAAACCCGTCAAATGAAATATAGCTTCTTGAAGACTGACCCGGATATTCGTCTAATGATTGATTTGGTGTCGACAAAACACCCAAACTTTCGACTATGAGATTAACGTGAGGATATTTGACACCAAGTGTCAAAGATGCACAACTCGATTCCATCTATTCTATGATTTACTTTTTGTTCCCCTTTTCTTTCACTCCAAAACTTGGCTACATTTCCTGACGTTTAATCACGTGACAGAAAGTGAGGCACTTTTGGGGAATGAGGTAGGGGTATTCGGGGACAGAAACCCTTCTAGTGCACTTGGGGACAAAAGCGTTGCATTTGGAGAGGTGGGAAAGGACGGTGTCAATTAAGTTTACCAAATCCACACCAACTAAATTGAATATCCGCACTCATGATGGGAACGACAAAGGACACAGTGCTGCGATTTATAATTCCAGATCAAAAAGTATTTTCTAAGATCTCAGTCCCCTTGTTGTATACATTGCTTCTGGATGAATTGACTTAAAATCAAGAAATATACATGTATTCAGCTTGAATTGTACCCTCATGTTGCTATTGTTTTACTTAGATATAATGTTTATTCTGCTTTGACGAAACCTATACCATATGATATGATATTGAAACGTGATGCGTGATAATTTTTAAGGGGATTTTAACAAGCCAAAGAAGCTCGGTAGTCAGATATGGAATTCCAATTCCGCACGGGAGTTTTACACGAAATTTAGGCGTGCAATTTCAGTGATACGGTCCCAAAGGACAATATATTATCGACGACAAAAGTTTCAATTCAAATGGTGCCAATGCTTGGATAAGCCCTGGAGGGATGAATGTATTAATACCGACAGTCTAATTGCTTCCGAGAGGATTTTTGCTCCAGATAGTATGGGGCTTGGAGGGAGCTTAGTCCTCAGTCCCACCCACATCCTCACTCGCCTCTGCGTCTCACGGCCCGTCCTTTGTCTCGACGACCAGGAAGCCGGAATTCCCCGCCCCCGCCCACCAACGCTCTCACCCCCGTAACCCTCCCTTGCGACACCCCCAGAGCTAAAACACGCACGTATACAAAAGCTCTCTGCGATAGAGGTAACCTACGTGCTGGCCCACCATCACCGAAGGCGAAAGTGAGCACGGCCCTCCCTCCCGCCTCCCCTCGGCACGCCGCACCCTCATCCTCCCTTTCTCCGTGCATGCCAAAGCCACACCCCGCCAAACACGCCGACTCGTACGTACACAAACACCCACGCATTAGCCTCCGCATCTCTCACTCTCTCGCTCGAGGGCGCTGGGAATCCCTAAAGCGCTCCTCTTTCAATGAGGCACGACAAAACGGCGGTCCCCTCTCCCCCCTCCCCCGCGACCCCCCGTGAATCATTCCCTCTTCCCCATTCTCCGCCCTCGATTCAACCAGTTCTGCCTTTTCAAAGGAGCGGTCTGCGGATCGCACGGCTAGTTGGCCAAGAGAGAGAGATATGGCGTATTGTAATGGCGAGGGGGGAATGAGCGTGTGTTTTCCATGGGGATTCGTATTTGACAGGGCGGCAAATCCGTGTGGCGTTCAGTCTGATTGAGAGAATATCATACGCATTTTGTCACGGCATTTTCAATTACGATGTCTAGTGTAAAAAAATGTGGTTGAGCTCCCTTCATATGGAGATATTCGATTTCTAATTCTTAGCATTTTTCTTTCTGGAAAATTGCATTAACTTTGTTTTATCAATATTGATTCTCATCCCATATTTAAGTCACTGAGTTTCCAATTATAACTATAAAATAAATTTAAATGTAGTATGTAATTAATTAAGTTTATTATTACTGCAATTGAGAATTGTTATATAATCTAAACAGGAATGAAATTCAGCAGTTTTCGAGTAATTTTAGGTAGTCTTGAAGAAAGACCTTTATCAAGGCTACCATACAAACATTTTCGGTCACCATCCATAAAATGAAAGAACAAAAAAAATAAGTAAGCCTAATTATCCTCCAAATAAGCCGCGAAGATGCTGTGACAGAACTTTTAACGGATCCATCCGCTATTGCGCTATTTTAAGAGTGGTGACCTAATACCCCCCGCCACACGCCCTTGCAGCAGCTTGCGAGGTATTATGTAGGTGTAGATTACAACGTCACAATTTTTCAAAGCGTAAAAATCATTTGCCTCGATCGGGATCTCGGTCAAGGGTAATGATGTAAATAGTCACCTATGCGCACGTATGTCCACGCATTTAGGTATTTTCGTGCATGGGGTAACATATAATCGGATGAATTTTTGCACTAATATTTTTGCATTTATGACTGATGCCCTAGCACCTCACGAAACACACAAAGCCTTGCGGTGGCTTGCAGCTTCTGATTTCCAATACACTGGAAGAATGAGTGACATACCTGTACATATACATTACTGATTATCATTAATAGTCCCCTTGTTGTGGTTTTAACTGATTAAATCAACTACTATAATTTTGTCCATTACTTTTAGACCGCTATCTCTTTCTACATTACTCCGCTAGCACATTCTCAAATATTCACGCCAGCTTTTGGGCTCTTGAAAATTCCTGATTTTAGGCTATTTTGTGTCGAAGTAGGTGGTGTAAGCTAGATCTGACTCCATGTAGTATTGAATTTAGGTGGTGTAGAGTTTCCTCCTGTCACTTACTTCATTAATTTTAATTGATTCATAGCTCGCAAATTTCATGTTGCGTAATTATCGAAGCAATGGTCCACAAAATAGTCTTCCGTGCCGTAATCTCAATCAGGCACCAAGGTTACTTTGGCGGTGACTAAGAGCTATAAGATCTAACACCATTGGAGAGTCTTGTGAAAACGGAACAAAGCCGTAATGCGGCTCTCGCATTCCCCTATATATTCTCTTTTGAAACATCAAAAATATAAATAATTAAAAATAGGACGAAGGTCTGAATATGTGCGGTCGAAAAACCCTTTTTTCAATAATTTAATGATTAAAAAGACCTAAAATTCGAACTTGAACTTGTACATACCGCGTCTTAGCAGAGTTCTCTTGTTCAGTCTCCTTCTTGTCTACCTCTTCCAATTCGAAGGAAGGTTCTGTGGTGACTTCGGAAAATTGCGCTTCCACTACGGTGCAACTATCCTCTTCCTAGGGATTCCTATTAGCGACATTCAATGTCCTGTGGAAAAAAACATTGTGAAATTCGCGGAATAGCTTATAAAAAGTTAGGATTCATGCAAAGAATACTTGGGAATAGTAATGAAAGGGTCAAGGAGCTTTGTTAGTTCACGTAGTTAGCGCCCCACTTTGAGTATGCTGCAAGTGTATGGGAGCCTCATGAGGTAAACTTAATTTTGGAACTAGATCGAGTGCGACGAAGAGCAGCTAGGTTTGGGAAAAGAAGTAATGAACGCGGTAGCAGGTGTCACGACACTATTGGAAGAATTAGGATGTAAACCACTAGTTGGCCGTTGGCTTAAATACAGATTACACATCTGAGGATGTTAAGGAAACATTACAGGCCCCCACTTTACTATGCTAGATCAGATTAGCAGCTTACAATTAGGGAGATTTATGGTAGAACGGATAGATTTAAAATGTCGTTTTTTGCTCGAACCATCAGAGATCATAGCAAACATGACAGCAATCGCATAGGAGATAATAAGAATTGGTAGTGTATATATTTTGTGGATATGTTGCATGTTTCTTCCTGCATGTTACTCTTCTTATTTAATAGACTCATCTATTTAAAGAGTTCTACATCATGATTTCTATGTCCGTATTCTGTTATTAAATATTTTTTCATGTGAGTACTTTCTTTCGTGTGATCAGAGTTTGTCGAGTGCATGAATAAACTAATATTTGCGTGGAGGCAACATAATTTGGTTTTGCATGTGTTTTCTTCTGTTTTACGGGTGGTGACCAAACACTTCCGCCAAACGCCCCCGCGGCGCCGTGCGAGGCATTATGCAGATGTAGATTATGATGCAGCCACCGTATCTGTTTTGAGCGGTCGTGGCACCGAACTTAGAACGCCAGTTGCACTTCTCAAAGCATCAGGGAGATGATCGATCCCAGCTCGATTGCATCGGCTATTTCGGCTCTTAAGTGGAACGCCACTTGTACGATACGACTTGTTTGATGGGTCTATCTCACAACTTCTCTACTTCGATCCGATGGCTTGGTTATTGCAATATTTCCACGTGTTCTCTTTTCTCTTCCGGTTCTTAAATGAAATGTAATAATGTGTACAAAGATGAAAATGTGACTTCCTTTTTTTACAAGGTACATTGCCGCTCAACCTAACTTCATGGATGGCTTTCTAATTGCCTCCCGCCACGCCCCCGTGGCCGGGGTGGAGGGTAATCGTGTAATTACGTTTGTAGACCTAATGCATTTGTGAAATGTAGTGCATCCTCCTTGAGCGGAATGCGCTCTGGTAATCAGGGACTGCGTTGCATGCAAGCCCGCCCTTTTCAATCGGTTTCCTTAAAATTCTTTGCAGAGCATTCAACGAGCAAGTATCAACGGTATAACATTCATAATGTTGGGTATTCCATGACATAGGTCCGGTCGTCCCTTTCGCGTACTCTTTAAGTGAATCACAGGGTAACATGTGTTTGTGGAAGTATTTGGGTGGATGCAATACATAGTCTGTGCAATAAGTACGCGAACTGGTACAATCTGGCGGCCATGACGCGGACTAAAGCCTCGCCCACTAGCAGCGCTAGTTGCCTGAGACACAATGAGCTGTCTGTGCTTGGCTGACCGTCGAGCTGTGCGTATGGTGCCAGTTATGTTATTTTCTGTTGTCCTTGTTCTTACTGTTTGTCGAAAATGGAAATTGACGAGATCACGGAGCAACGAATCAACATTAAGTTTTTGGGGAAGTGAGGTAAGAGTTATCATGAAATTACTGAAATGTTGACAGCTGTTTACGGCGATAATGTTCCGAAGAAAACATCCGTGTATTCCAGTGGATTAAGCGTTTTAAAGATGGCCAACAGGACGCCACGGATGATGCAAGGCTGGGATGACCTTCAACCACCTACGTTGATGACAACATTGATCGTGTGCGGACGCTTGTCCTGAACGATCGTCGAAAAATTGTCCGAATGACAGCTGATGGAATGAATTCAGGAAAATCCACAGTGCACACTATTTTAACCGAACATGATGGATGGATCCTTCACCATGACAATGCACCTGCACATTCAGCATTGATTGTTCACAAGTTTCTGCCAAAAAATTCAATCACCATCCTTGATAATCCTCCTTATTCGCCCCCTGCGACGTTTTCCTATTCCCAAA
>NW_027286823.1:68863-148863 GCF_022747635.1 Hetaerina americana
AAGTTTATGATGGTACATTATAGATCTTGTCTTTTCTCTAAGCTTTCATAAAGTTCCAACTATTCAGAAATGGAGTTTTAGCGAAGGCAAGAGATGAAATCAGAATGTTTGGCGTCGCACGACAAATGGAGTCGCCATTTTGAAGCATCGGCTATTCTCAGCTTCGAAGAAAGAAACTCCGCCCCGCAAACGCCCTTTCACTCGGAAAGTTGTCCCATTACCTGGAATTGGAATCAGTCACCCGCGGCGGCGATGTTTCTCCACGGTCCTATTGATAACCGCTCGTCGCTCTAAAAGCTAAGCCACTTAGTCAGACAAGAGACGGGAGAGACTAATCCCCATTCATTGCGGTACGCTCAGTTTGATATAAAGAAAATGGAGCCTTTTATGCCCGAAGAGACTCCACTGTATATATGTTCTCAATCCCGCTTTCTCTGAGCGTAGGCTCAGAACAATTGAGCGACGCGATGCGAATTTTAAGAGGGGAAGGATTAAAGGAATGAGGGATGGATAAAAAAAACAATATTTTGTATATGCGCGTCTTTGAGAAGACTACCAACGTGCTTTTTAAATAATGCTTTTTGTACCATGTTCTTATTGAGAGAATCAGGGATATTCCTATTGTTTCATCGGTTTCTGTAGCAGCTGTTCGCGTTTATAAGCTCTCTCATATTTTTATTCTTAATTCTCCTTGTATTGATTTGCATTTTCTTTCTCGCTCATTCTCACCCTCTTTCTTAACTTCACTGTTCTGTCAACGCCAATTTTAATTAAACTTTTTAGTCTCAGAATATGCCAATATTCGGTTTACATTATCATTCCTCCTGAGTGGTGACAGGTATTTAAATGGAGTGCTTTCTTTTATGGATTTGTTGAAATCGATTACCAAATCACAATCTCTTTGTCATTAATCCTCGAATATGGATATCACGGATGAGACAGATGGAAGAGGCTACTCTAGGAGGTGTAACTTTGTCTCCAAATGAGAAATACAGGGTTCGTCCGGAGAATAAGTGTACTGATTTTTTTCCCGCCGCTCCAGGAGCGCCCAGCACCGCTCTGACGGGCTGCGATTGGAGGGGGGGTATGTTGGCAAGCGACGCTGAAAAAGGCAGTCGGCTCTGAGCTGTGGTGTAGTGAGGAGCTCTGTTAACGCGAACCTCCACGCTCGACCCACGTCACGGAACGCGATGCCGAAGTTTTTGGAGCAGCGTTACTCATCAAATTTGCGGTAAAGCTTGGGAAATCGTCTACCGAAACTGTCGGTATGATTAACCAGGCTTACGGGGAGTCAGCAATGTCCAGAAACATGATCTTTCGGTGGCACAAGATGTTCGTGGAGGGCAGAGAAGAGGTCGACGACGAACCACGGCCTGGACGCCCATCAACGACACTCACCGACGAAAATGTGCGAAAAGTTCGCGATGTACTGAACTCTGATCGTCGTCTTAGTGTTCGGATGATAGCAGAGCAGTGTAATGTGCCAAAAACAATAGTGCACGAGATTATTAGGGAGCAATTACAGATCAAAAACATCTGGCGGCTGCATCACGACAATGCGCCGTCTCACACCGCGCTTGTCGTGTCGGACTTCTTGGCCAAGCACGGCGTGGCAACGCTGCCGCACCCACCCTACAGCCCGGACTTGGCACCACCGGACTTCTTTCTGTTCCCGAAGATAAAGAGGAGTTTGAAAGAAACGCGATACGGGACTTTGGACGCCGTCAAAGAGGCCGTGACGACGTGTCTTCGAGAGGTTCCCGATGATGCCTTCGCGGGAGCGTTCCAGGAATGGGAACGCCGCTGGAACAAGTGTATCGACTCACAAGGGTCCTATTTTGAGGAATATTAGCTTAAGATATGTAAAAGTGTAATAAATTTTTTTTCCTGAGCTCAGTACTCTTATTTTCCGGACGAACCCTGTAGAGCAGGAAAAAGGAAGAATATAAGAGCGCATTTACTTGAGAAATGAGAACGGAAATGGGAAACATTAGAAAAGGCGAAAAAAACAGAAAATTCCTACCTAGCGTGAAGGAAATAATGAAGATCAATTTGAAAACTTACAAGGAAATTACGCAAATGTTAACAGGACACGGGGAGTTTAGATCATACCTCAAGAAAATAGGAAAAAAGAGGAGGGGGACGTGAGAATGCATGATGGAGGAGAACACGGCAATACACAAAAGTCATTTATTGGCCAATTTACGCCGAGGAAAGACGCAAACTGGAAGCTATCCTTGGATATTTGCATAACGCCCAACAAATTGGGAAATATCTACACGAGGAATCGATTAGGAAAATAATGGATATATATTCATCAGCAAAATATGAAGTGGGAACGGGGAGAACGACGGAAAGGAATGGCATGTAACTCATATTTTGTAAAAAAACTAACGAAATTGTATTGGGTGTGTAAAAATAAGGGGCCCTAAAAAATTGAAACAATAAATTGCCCGATTCTAATCAAACGGGCCAAATTATTAATTATTATCATTAAATGGAATTTTGCGTCAAAATTCTTCTTTCCTCACCAAGTTGCGAATCCCTTCCCCTCTGTAATGATTCGATAAATCCAAATGAAGTCCTATGTTTTATATTCCACATCATTAATCACTCAGCAGCGTTATAATTTTGCCATTAAAAAATGTAAATTTGAGGTTATGAAAAATAAATAACATAAAAAATTTGAATTATCATCCATACGTTAATTAGCTTTTACACACTCATTGCATTGCTCACCCATTATATTTTTTGAAGTTTAGAAATAAGTAATCAAAATGAGTCTAGTAGATGAGTGAATGTTTTCAATTTCTGCCAACCTCACTCGGATACCGATTGCAGCTGCAATGGGGCAACGACAGCCACACTGCAGCACATGGGAAAACAGGGTTCTTTTTTAATACAATGAAAATGTATTTATATAGTACGATATAGATTCCTTGGATAAATAATTCATCTCGTCATACGTTTTTCCTGCAAATATTGTGATTAATTAAATGCATTCTAGATAATGGTAACAGCATTCAATCCAGGGAATATTTCACTTGGTTTCGACGAGTTGAAACCTTAAGTCGAGTAAAGCTTTTCATTATCTCCAGCGTGTAAATTATGCACGCGCACATGTTTGCATTTTCTTGTTGTGGGGGGAGGGGGTCTAAATGATTGCGTTAATTGACTATTCTTACCACAAAATGTGATGGTAATTTTTATCCCTCTAAAATAAATTATAATCTTTCAGAATAACATTTTTTTGATGATTTTAACTCTATTGCCCACATATTTTGGATACATCATTCGAAACAATTGAACCATAGTTAGAGGGTGGTGCAAGCCGTCAGAGATGTCGTCACTTAACTTTTCTTGTAAAAATTAATTAATCGCCCCACAGGATACTTTTGAAGGAATACTTCCAATCGTTTGTTTTTGCCACTTATTTATTTATTTACGGGAATAACCCTTTTACACAAAGAAACAAACAATATTCGCACTCTCTCTCACACACACACACACGCATATATATATATATTTATATATATATATAATATATATATATATATATATATATATATATATATTATATATATATATATATATATATATATATAATATATATATATATATGTCAGTCTCTCTTGAAGAAGGCCCCTGAGAGGGCCGAAAGCTCGAACAATTTACCGTGTAAGTGTTCTTTATATGTGTCTATTCTTTTCTATTTGTGTTATGTTGTGTCAGCCAATTATATATATATTATATATATATATATATATATATATATATATATATATATATAATATATATATATGTATTATTTCCAAATTATAAAAAACATTTACAAACGGTTACAAGTTACATAATGTTACATACTCGTCATTGAGAATTAAAATATAATTTAAAATCAAAGGAGAATTTGATTTGCAATACTTGAAAGACATTTTCAGATGGTACACAGGTACAAAACATAACTAGTTATGTTAATTATTGTGGACATAATATCAATATTAATTAATATTCAAATTAAAAAATGGAAACAGAATATTAGAAATATACAGGTAGTATTTGTAACAGGTCAGATGATGGTACAAAATGATAAATGTTAGTATTAGTTATTAACTAGACCTTGTGGCATCGACTGAGAAAAATTTCCCAAAGGGCATTAGGAAAAAAATTAATGAGATAGACAGATATCCACATAGCCACAATTAGTACCCTAAAATTCTTCGGATATTTTTAACAACATCATTTTTTAAGAGACCCTGGTGAGATAGAAAGTAAGTCAATATAATCACAAGTGCTGGCATTTCTCATAATCTGGCTTACAGGCGAGTAGTAAGTGTAGTTTTGGGCGTGATATCCAAATCCAAAGAGTGCTTCATTGACACCTTGTGTCATTCGGTCACTAACAATTTTTACCTGAGCTAAGAATGTGTTACTGTGGCAAACTTTATTTTTCAGCATTGGATATTGGAATCCTAGTTAACTTGAGAGGAGGAAGTGACGTAACCAAACGGTTTGTTAGGAAACTTAATACATAATTTGGTAGTCCGGGATTAAACAATGCATCGCAATCGTTTTTCTTGCAAATCTAATATGCATTAGGAATGGAAAATAATCAATATTTGATAGTTCAGAATACAGATTTTAAGTTACCGAGATGCAAAGTATATGTTCCATTTACGTCTCTCAAATATTATTATTGTGTATGGGGACTAAATTTTACGCTATGGATTTACTGTTATATTCTTCATGGTTGAAGCTCAACCAGTAGGCACGTGCGTGGTGTTTGAAAGCATACTATGGAAATTTAATTTTACGAAAGCACCAATCATTATATTGAACTTAAAATTAAATTTAAAACACTCTAAAATTTTGCCGTTAAACACAAAACTGTTTTGTTCTACACACACTTTTAAGGAGGAACACAATTCAAAAATTACCGGAGTTGGAACCTTTGCTTTAACAAGGGGGACTTCCGCAAGGTTTAGAGCTTCTGATCTTGGAACCCTGGGGAATAAATTTGTAACATCAAACGATTCCATTATCCACTTGGGGGTTACTATTTATTTAGACAACACATCCACCAGTTCTTGTGAATTTTTTATTCCAAATTTCGGGGACATTTTGGAAACAGTTTTGAATAAGACGTTTAACTTATTAGCCCACAAGGATTTTAATCATATTAGTTTTAACCTTAGACCATTTTCTTTGGATAAACAATGTGAATTTTTAGAAATATAAATAGGCACAAAAGTAAACATTTGTTAGGGAATGTCATTGCTGTCGAGCCTGTTGTCACATATAAAAATACAATCTGATGTCGTTCGAAAGGATATGGAGCTAAACATATTGGATTTTAAGGAAAGTGGACCATCGAAGTAGTAGGAGTTTGAGGAACGAGAATGAAGCATTGCACTCGATTCATATTCGGGGGAAAGATAAACGAATTATTATTACTGCACGGGAAAGAGGCTAGGCGGGGTGTTTAATGAGATATTGAGAGGGAATGGAGTTGGGGATAGGAGGGCGGGTGAACCAAAAGCGTCAATTTTGAAGATGGGAGCGGAGGTTTGGATATGGGAGAAGATGAAGAGGAAAGGGCTTCCAAGAAAAAGATTTATTTATGCATTAATGTTTGAGTTTATTACATAAAATCAAATGGAGCATAAGGCAAACTGATTTCTCAAACAACTTTTATTTATTTAATGTCGGTGCGTGAATTTGGACGGGGTATGACCGTGCGTTGTCCATATGTTGCGATTTCACATCATGCGTAGAGGGCTTCGTGTTTGCTCAGATTGTCTTAGAAGGACGAGTACTTAGCAGCTTAGTTTTTATTTTTTATTGATCTTTATGTTATTTTTTAAATTTTTTTGATGCCAGGGACTTGTGCGCCACCTAAGCCTATCTGCACATGTTTTTTTTATTTTTAATAATTCCAAAAAAATTACAGAGGGGGTAAAACTTTTAAAAGAGCATTATTATTAGTTTTTTTAAATTCTAATTGAATAAACATTTGCAGTCACAATTTTAGAAATACAGTTATAAAAGAGAGCCCACAAAAATTAAACGTATATACGTATTTAGTTTTTAAATACGCCAAATCACATCAAATTGGGGCCATGATTACTAAACAAAATCTGCTGCGAGGAATTACTGACTATTCATTGGAAATATCAATTGAAAAATTGATTAAAATACAAATAAAAACATTGCGCCGGCGGAAATTTGCTACGAAAGGACAAATATTGCAATCTAATTTCTACAAATCCAGGATAAGACCCTGTGGAAGCTCAATGAGGCAATCATATCCAATAGTAAAGGTAGAATTACTCATAAAATAAAAATCACGATATTCATCCCGTTAGTTGAGTTAAAAGTTCACTCAACACTAAGTCCTATATTGTGTGGAATTCGTATCGGGTTCGGGGGGGCATTTGATTTCCGCTTGTATCGATTGTAGTGTGTACCAGGGAGATCTGGGACCCGAAATATCACACCGGAAACGGGTGAATGTTAGAATTCCAACAGGCGTCGACCGGTATGAAACCCGGGCCATCCGATCACCAGGCAAGCGCTCTACCCATCAATAATATCTCTGGTGTGATACATTCAAAAAGGAAAGATACTGGCAAATATAATGAGTGGGATCGGTTAAGTCAAAGATTTGTTTTTCCATTCCGCAATTCGCAGTCAAAACATAAAGATAGGGGACCGATAGTACAGTAATGTACGTCTCCCCTTAAAAATCTTCCTCCTCCCTTTTTCATGCCTTGCACCCGAACATTCCATGCCACACGCTCACGCCTACTCACTGCTATGAACTAGATTCGAATGTTATATTCATGCAAATTCAAATGATCTGTACAATACTATTATCTCAAACGAATCGATACCGAGAATTCTGGGTTTCATTTCACGCCATAGTAATATTTTTACATGATAATTTATCGCTCAAAGAGTTATTAAGTTGAATACTTCCACAAATTAACCAACTGGCCCTGAAGCTCTTCGAAAAATTATATTATAATTCAATATCCAGACCAAATTGAACTCGAGAGATTCTAAGGTTTCGCCAGATTAACAAATGAGGACATAACTTTAAAAGGAGAAAGGACCGTTAGTACAAGGTAAAATGCTGGTTGCAAAGTGACTAATATTTTGATTATAATAACTAAGAGCTTTCCTTGATTCGAACGAGACTTTTCATTAGAATGATGGCCGGAAAATGATCATAGGGGTTCGCCCTTTGAAGGGTGGAATGAGCCTTAAAGTGGAGCGAGGTTGATAAGATGCCCATTAGGCTTTCGGTGGCGCTGGTTGAGAAAAATCCGATTGGGTTGCCTCGATCGAGCGGAATCCCAAATTCAGGTGGAATTTCGACGCTCCTGGGGATGAGCTAATTATAAACGCTACTATGGGATGACTGGGAGATAAGAACTGGGTCAATGCAATATTCTCTAATAAGGATTACTGCAATTTTCTCCGATATGAAAATTTAAAAAAAGTTCGTGCTGCAAAATTACAATAACAATAAACCTATTGACATAAGAAATGTTTTCAATTGATCGAATAATGGGATTACGTATAGATAACGTATATAAATATTTTTTTCAGCTTCAATCTTCACTGAGCCTATTTTTGATGGTTCATTTCATGAAAAAATTTTAACTTCAGCAATTAATTGATTTCTTTTCTCCGTTAAAATAACTCTCTAATCAGAAAATCCGTTCGGCTATGAAATTCATTAGAAAATTTTCATGGCTAAATATGATGTTTACAACGGTTTTGAGTCATCTTAATCCCTTTCTGCTTAAATCATTGAAGAATACTCTACAAGAAATTCTCAGCCTATATTTGGAAATATGCGTTGATTAGTATTTGAAAGAATAAACCTGGCCAAGACGGGAGGATAACTCCTCATAATTTACTATACATGTGCTAATAAAAATCTATAACTATAATTCAAATCTATTAAAAAAATAAGTTCTTCTAAATAAAAATCGGCCCAGAATAATAAGATCTTTAAATGCCGAAAGTTGGGTAGTCTGAATTCACGTAATATGAAGTCACATGGCATGTTTCACTGAAGGCTAATTTAAATTCGATTGTAGTCTTCATAAACAATTTTAAGAATTTCAGTTTAGGAATAATATTTTTTTTTCAAGGAAAGCGTTGCATATAGGTTAACGCCAATTCATTACAACTCGTACATGTAGTTCAACAGCTCTACTCTTGGGAAATATCGACCATATGGCTGGCAGAGAAAAGAAAATTACAGACGGATGGATTATGGGAGATTTAGGGTAAACCCTTGATATTCCTAAATTATACCATTCCTAAACACACTGCTCGCCACGACCAATCTTTCGATGACTGCTTCTGTATCGGTGATTGAGATCCATCCAAAATGTGCGGGTTGAATAGAGGTGAGAACCCGCGAGATGGCGCATATCTGTGTGCTCCAGTCATTTAAACCTCCCGGACTGAATAAAGCCCACTGAAACCATCCAATAGCCGCCTACATATCCCCTCCCACCCCCTAGGTCCATTTCCTATTCGTCCCTTACCTCTTTATCCCTCACACCCCCCACACATATCCTCTACGCTCTCACCGAGAGCGGCATTCTGAGGATGAAGGCCGTGCCATCGAAACGTCAAAACTACATATATGAGTGTCCATTTTCTGTGTTTCTGTGTTTGAATGTCTAAATCGATGTTTTTATACATTTGTGCGTCGCTGAAGTGGCAATGGGAAGAGTAAAATGAAATGGAGATATCCCGAGGGATGAAAACTTACTGAAGGCCTAACTACACTATGAAAAACAGGCAATGGGAAATGGC
The DNA here is from genome assembly GCF_022747635.1 of Hetaerina americana. Classification (NCBI taxonomy): domain Eukaryota; kingdom Metazoa; phylum Arthropoda; class Insecta; order Odonata; family Calopterygidae; genus Hetaerina; species Hetaerina americana. The sequence goes on from NW_027286823.1 coordinate 77,702, forward strand.
GCTGCAAGAAACTATAAAGGAATGAAGAGATTGTCTGGGAACAATTTGTAGATTTGATAGCTGTGAAAGCAGCAATCCACTGATTTTATAAAACGAAATGAGGAATTAACTCGTGATTATGTCTGTATCTAAGTTGAAGTGGGCATTGTGGAAGTATTTTACTTTCGAGAGAGCGGGCTTGAGTTATTTTCATCTTATTGTGGTCCGTCTAAGGTTAAAAGAGCTAGTGATATACTGTATCATAAAATTGTAATTAAATATTAAGTGTCTTCTTTCGTCCCGGAGCAAATATTTTAATGATTGATGCAATGGGCGAAGTTTCACTTACAGTACAAAGTACAATACACAGATGATTTCATTATTGAAGATTAATCTAGCCCCTAGATGGGTACTTCGTTTCAATCTTTCGCGGGCCATTGAAATAATGCTGAGGCGTTCTCATAATTTTCATATTTAATGCTCGGATGGACTCCTACATCATAATAACTGGTTGTTACTGCTAGAATTCCTCTATTACAGTCTTATTCTAAACTCCTTCACAACCCATGTAGGTCATCTATATATCGTGCCCACTGTAGCCTGCAATCAACTATAAGGGATGATGGCAGGGGTTGTGTGCTCTACAACCAGAGATTGTGACTTTTATATATATTAGGTAATCATTATAAATGATCCCTACAGTTTTATTTTCGAGAATTTCTACCTGCCGTGCGTGATGTGTTCTACTTTTATTATCAAAGTAAGGGGGTAGAGGGTTCCTTGTGAATCGATCAGTTCTCGGCATTCATTTTCCCCTTAATTTCTCCTCGCAATCTAGTGACCAATGTTTTTGCCGAACTTAAATTATGCCCTCTCTGCTAACGTTAAATTCACAAGATTTGTATTTATCTAATAGTTAAAATTCAAAAGAAATATTCGTTCCCTCAGTGGCTCCCGAACAAGACTATTCGTTAATGACTTATATAACGCTTCTAGATTTCTTAAAGAAAAAGTGCTTAAGGAGAAATGTGTAATGAGAAGCAAAAAAAGGAAGAAACTCGCTGAAAAGAGAATGAAAAGGAGAGATTCGGAATATCTATCTTTGAAATCATATCCGTCGCTGGTGGAGGCATGGGTTCCTCGGAAATCCGTGATTGAACGAAGTAAATTTGAAGGAGATTGGATTTCCCTCGCTGTGACCATTTTTTCCCAAGGGGGGCTTCCTGGCTACAGCAATAATTACTATGGCTTATTTATACAATATACACCACTGGCGTCTCACCAATTGGCTAATATCATTCATGTTACTTGGGTGGATAGTGGTCACTTTTTAGAATTCTTTCACCGCAAAAGAAGTTATTTTATGTAAGAAATAAAAGGTGGCGGCGGAGTAATGTCCTCACCTGCCAACGATTCGATTCCTGCCAAGGTGAGTTTTCCTCCACTTAGGGCTTGGGTGATTGTGAATGCCTTTGTTGCATAATTGTTGAAAGTCTGATGTAAAGGCCGAAGTGCTGTTTTCGGATTATTATTATAAGGAAATCTACCGGTTAAGGTAGGTTTTTGGATGGACACAACTACCAAATAAACATTTTGTGGCTCCTAACAAAACACAAAATCCAGTATCCTATTCTACTTCAGGTCCCTCTTCATCTATGTGTACTTTCTTCCTCCCTTCAACCCATCCAATATCCCTATCCTGTTCCTTCCCTTTCCTCGTTTGCCTAACATCCTCCCCTCTATTACAGTATTCAACATCCCACTGCCGGTCAATACCCCCTTCATCCCCTTTTCCTGCCTCCATAGGATTTCTCCCAACAAACCCCTCTCTTCGTCCACCATACCAAGTACTTCCTCATATGTTTTCTTCTCTGTCTATTTCACCTTCTCCATTCTTCTACACACTCACATTTCAAAATATCAATGTGAAATAAATAAGTTTACACAACTTGATTGCGTACAGGAAACTAATTTAGTTCTTATAAAATGTAATTTCGATTTTTTAAGCTAAAATATTTTCCTATACATGAGATGTGTGCGAAAAATACGACATGCCTTTTTAATTATTGTTTTTGATTGTGAGGGTGTTGTGCACTACGAATTGCTCCAAGAGGTCAGCCGATCAACAAAAAACATTGCGTTGTGAAAAAATTGCGTGATGCCGTGAGAAGTAAACGACCGCGTCTCTGGCCAAGCGGTGACCGGGTTCTTCACCACGATTAACGCGCCGATGCCGCCGTCCGATGAATGCGCCAGCGCATTAATCGAACCTTGTGGAGCAATTTTTAGCAAAACAAAAGATTTTACAGATTTACCAGCGTCCGTACAGTTCCGAAATAGCTCCCTGCGACTTATGGATGTTCCCGAAATTGAAAACGGCACTCAAAGGAAAGCGGTTCGATGACATCGAGACGATTCAGAGTAATGCGACGCGCGAGCTGAAGGCCATTCCAAAATCTGCGTTCGAGGACTGCTTTAAGATGTGGAAGGACCGCTGGGAGCGTCCTTCAACCACTTTTACTACCGATAGTCTTTAATAACGATTAGTCTAACATGTGAAGTAATTACAAACGCCCGTAACAGCGTGGTGAAGGCTACGTATGTGGCATTGGACGATGTAGACGTAGGAAACGACGGCAAACAGAGTGGAGACATATGGATGATGGCTTTGATGCACAGGTATATTCAATGTTTTCTCGTTGAAACGCCCGTGCTCTCTCGAAAGTTTTATCAGTGATGTTCAGAGCACGCAGGAGTACGTCTTCTTCATTTACGCTTAAAAAGAAAGAGCGGTCAAATGCTGGGGAGGGGCAAAGGGTCTAATTGGGAGCGTGGTGCGCACATGAATCGCCCACGTCGAATCTTCCGCCACGAGATGAGAGAGAGAGACGAGGCGACCGAAGTCGGCCGAACGGCAGCAGTCGACGTTCGAGGAAGGAGAAGCTGGCGGAAGGACTGGCGGAGAAGAAACACGCGCACGAATACAAGGCACGCGCCGTGCAAGGGGGATCATTACCGAAAGTGGTGCGCGCCATTCATTCATGCATTTATTATATTACATACTCCCTTCTCTCATTCACAAGTGCGCGCACTCGGGCGAGCAATTTTGGCGTTGAGTCGATGTGGCGTTACTTCTTCATGCTTGCAAATACTTGATTTACCTTTCTGACCCCGTGTACTTCTACTTGAACGGATTGTTTCAAATGCCTCAACCCATGCGGGCTCTTAAAGAAATTGGGTTATTATTATTATTTTTATTATTATTAAAACTCACATCTGCAGATAGAAAATGTCAGGTGGCACACAAGTCCCAACTATTAAAAATCAAACTTGCCTTGGAAAAATAACATGACATCTCAAATCCAATCCATATCGAAAAAGATAATAAATGAAATCCGCCAGAAAAAAAATGAACTTATAAAGGACACTTCCAAACACCAATCTCTAATATTGATAGCTCACTTCAACTTGTGTTGTCGTGACGATTCACCTTCAGTACGCTGAAGAGGGCTACTTTGTGGCCGAAATACGAGTATTCGTACTCACCTTTCTCATCCCTTTCTTTATTCACCCTTTGCCCCATTCTTTGACTTGTGGCGTCAGCCAACTAACCTCATTCATGCTTTGTTTTGAAAGATAAACTGTTTGCGTCTATTGGAGTCATTTCATTAACCCAACCAATATCTAACACAAAAAAAGAAAATCCCCATCTCATTAACATCAGTTGCTCGAATCAATTAGGAAAAAAATCAAAAATTAAGCTGTCACATACAATTTTACCCAACACATTAATCAAATTATTACCTAAATTGCTTGCATGTTTTCTTAAAAGTATTCACTATGTTCGGGAAGGGCTCGAATAGTTTTGCAGGTAATCTGTGCCAATGAACAATTGTTTTATTGAGAGATGAATTTTTTTTTAATTTGTTCTTTGTGCCCGGCATTTTACCTTGAATTTGTGATAATTCCTCCCTGTGAAATTTTCCCCTTGTCAGTAACCCTCGGCTATTGTTATATTTGATAGCACATTTCAGCCTGCCTGTAAAGATAGCATTACTCAAATAAATCGTTTGGTAAAGTCAGTTAGAACTTAATATACTCAGTCAACAACAACTGTACCGCACTCCGAGCTGTTCGAACTCTGTTTTAATTCACAACATAATTTAAGCCCTTCGATTTTATTTTTGGGTTTTTCGTCAAGTAATTGATTGGGAGAAATAATGAAGAAAATTTAAGGGTAACATTTTTGAAATAATTTTAAAACAATGGAATTTGGTATTATCAGTAAGTGTTGCTTTTTAAAGTTCTCGTTCGTCTTCATTAAAATATCATCTCGAAATATTCTTTCGTTTTTCTTATCCATAAACTTATAAAAAGTTTGCTTCAAGTTTGTAATGCGAGGTTTTCATGCAGTGTGCAAATTCATAAGGTTAATCAAGACGAACGATCGTGCGCAAGTGGAGCCATCAATTTTCAATCACCGCATCATAATAGTTAGGTGAGCCCAGCTGAAAAAGCAAAACGTTTTTGGAACACGTCCACAAGCCGGAGTGGGAAAAAAAATGACGCATGACTTCCTAGCAACAGTCGCTAGACGCGCTCTCTCGAGTGATTTAAGCTGCTGGAGAATTTTACGCACGAAATAAAACGTCTATCTGGTAAAGCAGGGAAGAAAAATTGCCACTTCCTGCCAAGCTACGTCCTGAGGTCTGATGAAGAGGAGGAGAGAGACTGATGGAGGAGATCCGATGTACGTACTTAACTCGGTCAAACACATTAAAACAATCAAAATCATCAAAATATGTTAAGAAATTTTCCATTGGAATAGCAGTTTTAATCTAATAACATATTCTTTGATGAGATATTTAATCATTCAAATGCTCGGCAAATAAATTTCATCTGGTAATATTTTCATTAGTGATACGATTTGAAAAATCTGGTAGGTCTTCTGTAATTTATTTTAACCTTTTTTGGGGGTAGTTCTAACACCACACCTTTCATGACGAGCACTTGTCAGGGCAATATGCGGATCCACTTTAAAGAAACTCGGCTTCATTGAACGGGTGGTGGGGAATTTTGATGAAAAAGTTGAAGAGAGGTGTTAGTTTGCTCTAATTAACCCTATTTGGAATATGCTGCAAGTATTTGGGATTCTCGGGAGGAAATCTGGCAAAAAGAATTAGATAAAATCCAGAGAAAATCCGCCAGATTCGTTAAAAATTGTTATGATAAGGACACAAGTGTGACAGGTTTCTTAGGGGATTTAGGTTGGGAACCACTTGAAGTGCGGAGAGAACAAGCGAGGCTTAGACTTTTGGAAAGGTTCAGAACAAACGAGTTTAACGATGACACTGAAGGAATTATTATAATGGCCCCTCACTAATTAGGTAGATCAGACAACAAAGATAAAATAAGGGAGATCAATTCCACTACAGATAGATACAAATACTCATTCTTTCCCCGAACAATCATAAATCATAATAGTAAGAAACCGAAGTCATTTTAGAAACATTTAAAAACTTTGAATTTGCCATTCGGAACAAAATTAAATATTGCAAAGTTATCAGGTATATTTGCAGGCGCATGTGTATGTTAGTTGGTAGTTTGAGTGTCTGCATGTTTGTGGGGTGTAAGTTTTATTGCATGAATGTATTCCATGTTTTGCTTATGGATAGTATAAATTTGTGGCTTTTGCATGTGTTTTTTTTCTTTCTTAAATACGGGTGGTGTCCTAACATCCCCCGCCACGCACCCTTGCGGTGACTTGCAGGGTATTAAATAGATGTAGATATAGAACCTTATCCACACATCCGAATCAAGGAAATTCGTAATTAAATTAAGTTAAATCAATTCCAACCGGTTGGTAATTACTTATATTTGAGCAGATAAAATGTAAGCGCGGGAAACATATGAAATGTACAAGTATGCATCTACCTGTAGGTATCTAATTCACCATACCATATTCACCGGAGCACAGAATAAGAATGTTTTCCCAAAAATACTTATTGATGCAAAGTCTCATAAAAGAATGAGACCCATAAACCCGCGAGACACGCGAGTTGCACAAGACGTTGGCATTTAATAATAAAACCACACGAAAAACCAACTAATTCATGCAAACCTACACCCACAGAGGCGTATATAGTATATTCAAGCAAAACCCTTTTTGACTTACACGCACGCATGCACTCGCCACCAAGCCGCCTTTGCCTTCATTCATCACGCTTCCTGAATTGAGTTCACTTTTAGCATAACTAATACGAGGGTAGGCTGAAAACTAATGCACTCGCATGCTTGTAGACCACAAAAAAATAACCTTCAAAAGCATCGCTGTTGGCATGTGGAAGTAACATTTCCTCTCAACACGCATGCACAGGTTTGAGGTGGTCACATTCATCAAGTGTATTTTGAGAAGCGGAAGTATGGAGACGTGGCCAAGTGCTATGTCAACGCGAGTTAAACAGCGTGCTGTTATCGAATGTCTAGCTACTGAAAAAGTAACTCCTACTGAGATTCATCGTCGTTTAAAGGCTGTTTATGGTGACAATGCTGTTGATAGGTCTATTGTAAATCGATGGGTAGTAAAATTTCGAGGTTGCGAGCCAGGGAAAGCCATAATTGTTGATGAAACACGCAGCGAACGTCCGATCACTGCCACAGACGATAAACATCGCAAACTCGTCGAAGATTTGATTCAAAATGACCAGCGAATCACTCAACAGCGTATCGCAAACCATATTCGTCCAGTTTGTTGTGTTAGAGGCAGCCTGGCGCCAATAATCTTGCAACATGGCAAATCGCTCGTCCACACAAATCGCGCTCTACTAGAGGCTCTACGAAACCTTAAATTTGAACCGATTCCTCAACCTCCTTATTCCCCCGATCTTGCGCCCTGCGAGGAATATTTTTTTCCTCGACTTAAGAAACACCTCAAGAGTAATCATTACACCTCGGACGATGAGTTGAAGTTGAAAATTCGGCAACAGAACGCTGTTTAACTCGCGTTGACATAGCACTAGAACACGTCTCTATACTTCCGCTTCTCAAAATACACTGGATGAATGTAACGACCTCAAACCTGCGCCTGCGTGTTGATGGGGAATGTTACTTCCACATACCAGCAGGAGTGCTTCTGAAGGTCATTTTGTTTGTGGTCTACAAGCATGTGTGCATAGTTTTCAGCCTACCCTCGTAGTTCTCATTTTTAACTGTTTTAACCTGTCAGTACAATTTTTATAACCAGGACAATGATTATAAATAAAAATAATTTTCTGGGCAAGAAATTGTGCAACTTTTCTTATTTAATTCAGTAGACAACAAAAATGTCATACGGTATTAACACAACTGATAGTTTATGAATTAATCCCCATGTTTTTAAATTCTGTCCTTGATTTATGATGTATATTTTCATTTAAACTTTTTTTTAAGAATTATTGTTTAGCGGAAATGCTCTTTGATGAATGAACTGCGGCTGGGAAGTTGTTGAATTGCTATATTTTTTCAATAATTTTTATTGGATTTGTATTTAGAATTTATTTACATGCCATCATTCAGTCATGGAACTAAGTCGATACTTTGAATTAACTGAATTTCAGCAATTTTAATTTGACCACTCTCTTCACATCACTTTTCGAATGCACAAAATTGAAGATTAGGTCATAACGCATGAGTAATTATGATCGATGAAGGATTATTTTTTTGGTCGGAGTTATTTTCTTGACTTTGGTCGTTTATAGTTAATTCCGGGGAGCAATATTGTTTTTATCACAATGGAGCTGACCGTTGAGATTTTAATAGAATCTTTTCTTACACGCACCATCAAAGAGAGGGTGAACTGAGATTCTTAATTTCAAATTCTCATATTAGAGCGTTAGTAAAATGTTTTACTAAGTGTTTACAGCTACGGTTGTAATTTACAGTTTAAAACATAAATTAGATTTCGGCATACTTTATCTCCTCCAATTTGCGATCTCTTTTTTACACAATTCTTTAAATCTGGTTTTATGCCCGAAGGAGTTTCTTATTGCTTAAAATTCCTGATTAGCATCAACGGTCCCAGAGCAGTCTCTTAGTCTCCACATAGCTTTCCTCAAGTTGCTAGCCTAGATTCCGTCCAGTAAACGCTCTTGGCTACTGCCCGACTCTTCAGTGTTTCCAAAGATTTCCCAAGCTTAAAAGCACGGGGTTACTTCCGGCATTAACCATAATGAATTCTTGGAGACCTATACCCATCGTTTATCTATTCATTTAATTCTTCGAATACACTCTGCCTAAAGCTAGAGTCCATTAAATTGTATCCTCTGAATTTATTTAGTGGCCAATAAAACATCGGAAAATATTTCCATTACAAGAGAGCCAACGAGCCACAAAATATAAGCAGCTTAATCTCTCCGTCGTCAAAAAACAAATTTATCAGTACTGTGCTAAGTGAACATAGAATAAATAAATATGATTGCAACCCAAAGATAAACGTTTTCCATTCTACAATTTCGACAAGTAATAGAAATAATTTAAATCAAAAAGCTTCGACGAAATTGGCATACAAATGCCATCAAAATTGCTGAAAGGGTCTTTTAGCTAAAGACTCAATCTCGAGAAGTGAGCGTTCGGGGCCGGGGCAAGGGCTCGGTTTTTGACAGGCGGTGAGGAAACGCCTAGGAAGGAATTTTCTTTGACTCTTAGCTTTAATTTTTGAAATTCGCAAAATGGATCATTCCAATCCCAATTAGCCATATGTGTTAACTCAGCGATATTTATTAAATTATAATGACTTTTATTAATTCTACATTTCTAAAAACGTTTAAATATTATTTCCCATTCATTACACCAAAATTTATTGCTTGAATTACGATAGTACAAGTGCAATATTCATTTGCTTCAAAACTGATTCATTTACGTTTTTATCTCGATGCATTGATTCCCTTTGACTTGTTACTTTTGATGCCCCTAGTTTAATGCCTTCTCCCGCCACGGAGAACACAGGGAAGATCCAGATGTGGCGATATCACGTGCCGTGAATCGGGGCGAATGAGTGAGTCACACCGTCGCGCCTATCTGAGACTGATGGGAACAAATTGCCCTATTTTTTCTCTAGTTCTATTCTGCTCAAGAGTATTTGAAGGCAAACGTGCAAGTTTGCATGCGATTGCTGATTACGGAGCAGCAAGTTCGAACACGAACCGTTAACATCGAGTGAAATAGCGCCCCTCATTCTCTCTCCTTCTCCATGAGTGACGTCCTGGAAATGTATCATCTGCTCCACTTCTTTCAGCTGTGCGGGATTCCTTTCTTTACAGTCCCGAGAAATAATATCAATTAGAGATTAGGTTTTCGATCCACACTGCCACAGGATATTCAAATATCTTGATCAAATGAATGAAATATTTGGTTGGTTTGAAATTGGTTAAGGTCACACTTCAGCCAATGGTGATTGATAAATGGTGAATTTTTGGAAGTTTTTGGGATAAGAATTTTAGTTCTATGAGAAACATTCAGAGATTTCTTTAGAAATCTTCTTCAAGGATTCGGAGATTTAATATTTGTTAAGTTTGGGTAATATGCTGGGGAAAGGAATTTTCTGTTTGAAACCCCTTTACCGATCTATTTTTTATGTTTTCTCGAAAATCCACTCTGAAGTGTGTTATATATATATAAATATAAATATATATATATATATATATATATATATATATATATATATATATATATATATATATATATATATATAAATAACACACTTCATATATATATATTTATATGCGTATGTGTTTGCATGTATATTTTTTTCTTGGGACATCTACTCGCGGTAACATATTTTTGCAATAATTATTCGGCCGTTATACCTAATGTTCCATAAGGAGAACAAAATTCCTGGTCGAGGATTGGCGAAGTGGATTTGGATGGAAAGGGAAACCGGAAAAAGATTTCAATGACGTTCGGTGTAAGGGGAAGTTGGAGGTTGGAATCTAATGATACCAGAAAAGGTATGATGGCGATAAGAGGGCGGTTTAAGGTAGCGGTATGATGATGGATGTGATACATTATTAAAGGTGAATAAACGCTGGAAAGGGAAGAGCAAAAAGAAACTTCAGGCCTATTTAGTGATGAAGGTGGTAATATTTACGCAGCATTAGCGGAAGGATGATGTAACATAAGGATGTGGGTTTTGTTTCGAAGGTTTTATATCGCATTTATACATCAGCCTTAGCGTTACATCCATAAATATTTCTGTTACGCACACTGAAACTGTGATCGAGCATTCACCTAAATATCACGTGAATGTTCATAAACACTTCTACATCTACACAATACCCCGCAAACCGCCGCAAGGGTGTGAGACGGGGAGGGAGTTAGGTCACCACCCGTTAACTACAATAAAACCACATGCAAAACCAAATCATGTTACCTCTACACAAATATCAGTTTTTTCATGCACTCGCTAACCCTTAAAATACTTTATCTACATACATGCTGAATCCCTGTTTGAAAATTAGCAATTGAACAACTATTGCTAACATTATCATTTGGCGAGAACAGAGATAAGAAATACAAGCAATGTCGAAGTTTCATGGCGGAAGTTTTCACCAAAGCTGTTCCCTAATTGAGTAGCTTCAGGCGTGATGTGGTGGAAGTCGAACATAATGAATAACTGGTCGAAGCACTTTTCCACTTGATGTATCAAGTGGAAAAGTGCTTCGATCAGTTATTCATTACTGTTCCCTAATGCTCCACAGATTTCAGTCAGGTCACAGTGCAAACTGTTTATAATGTGGTCATTTCAAGAATTAATAATAGTCACTCTTGTAGCTAGCAATTTGTCTTTCTACGTCACTCTGCAAATAGTTGATATTTGGTTGCCAGGTAAAAAGGTAATTTTCCCCATAGTTATTTTTATAGATAAGTTTCCTGAATTGGTCTTTGCATTCGTTCTTTGGAAATAGAGGTTTATCTAAATTTAATTTATTTGGCAAATATTTTAACGATAAATATTTTGTACACGATTATTTTTATGAAAAACTGGATACAATAATAAATTTGTAAGAAAACCCTCTGCATCTACTTTTTTTTCAAAGAGAATTCAAAATGTGATTTTTTTTACGAAGAAAGTAAAATGACTCTCAGTAAAGTGTCACTTCCAGTAAATAGATTCAAGCAAACGTTAATGTGTTGTTTTACTGTCAATGCAAACGTTAAATATGAACTATCGTGTTGCATATATTAATAGTTCCAGAGTTAATTGCATATTAATCATATGCACGGACCGACAGATGGGAAAATGATTCTCAGAGAACTTGAACGTGTGACTCTGTCATAAAACTTCACTAAATACAGTTATAGATTGTCATCATCACAATATACCACGCCACAGAATTCAACCCGAAGGTTGTTTTGAAAGGTGAGCGTAGAGTTCACTCAATACTTAAACGGTGCATGAGATTCGCAAATCAGAGTAGGGTGTTCTGTTCTTTTCTCTGTGCCGGGGAAGATTAATTTATTTTTTAATTCATTTTTTCAACGATTTAATTGGGACGAGATTGAGACTTCATGGTCCTTTCATCCACCTAACCCCTGTGCATTACATTGAAGACAGTCACCAACACCAGGAATAGGTGGACTCGAACCCGCGACCTCTGGGTTGCCAGGCGAGGACGTCAACTCGCCACCACCGGGGTCGGGAAAATCTATGACACGAAAGAATTATACAGCCTATGTGAAGTTGTGGAACGCTCAGAGGTGTCCCCGGCAATTGAACCCGGGCCCACCATTCAGGAGTCTAGCGCGCTAACCCCTGGACTATCACGCCTACATCATCGCTGTACGGACACCTATATAAAAGCAAAATTGAAAAAATGCCATTGCACCGATTCCAACAATTAAATACAATATGGGCAGGATCAATCCAACAGGAACATTATGTTCATTGCGATAGCATATTCAAAAGTAACCAGATAATGAACATTAAAGGAAATCTGTTTAACGGTACTCAACCAAGAGAATGGTTGTCACGTGAAAGGGAAGACAATAAATTCAGGCGAGTATTGCGAAATAGCAGCTTACCCAAAGGCATGGATTATAAAATTTTACTCGGGATTGGATCATAATTAAATGGCAAAAATTGGTTATGTGAAGGAGTCAAAATAGATTACAAGAACTGTTAGTTACCCTCACAGATAATAACTTGGTGGAGCAAATTTCTGGAGAAAGAGAACTTTTCTTTAAGCTGAGAGGAACTTTAGTTCTTTTGTGATTGACTGATAGGCGCCAAGGGGTCCGCAGTTTATTGTCCCATCCTACGGACGGCGTACTCAAAGTGCTTTCCACAAAGCACCTCAAGTAGGGATCGGGATACCACTGAAATATATCTTAAATCTACAGGACTCGAACTCGGGCCCTCTCGGTAGGAATCCAGTAGGTTAGCCACCGCATCCCCAAGAAAAACCGTACTTACTCCCTCAATATCCGGTCGAGTGCTTTAGCCACTTAAACTACCGAAGCGTCCTCTTAAACTCTGAAATTTTGGGGCTTTTAAAGGAACAAGATGTTGTGACGAAATACCGTACATGCAATGTCACAGGCATTCGTAGTCGTGCGCGAAGCGCCACAGTCCACGAGGTGAGGGATCTGGGTTCGAATCCCAGTAAAGGCGAATGATTATTACATTCTGAAATTGTTGCGTAGAAATGCACATTAGCGGATGACTCCGTTAAAAGTTACTGTTGCGGCATCTCCCGCAGTTTCTTTGGAATTTGTCAAAGTAAAACACCATAAGTGTTTAAAGTTGGCTTTAACCTCGTGGACAGTGGCGCGTCGCGCACGACTACGAATGCCTGTGACATTGTATGTACGGTATTTCGTCACAACATCTTGTTCCTTTAAAAGCCCCAAAATTTCAGAGTTTAAGAGGACGCTTCGGTAGCTTAAGTGGCTAAAGCACTCGACCGGATATTGAGGGATCTGAGTTCGAATCCCAATCAAGGCGAATGAATTTTACACTCTGAAATTGTTGCAAAGATCAGAAATTGTTGCATTAAAATGCACATTAGCGGATGACTCCGTTAAAAGTTACTGTTGCGGCATCTCCCGCAGTTTCTTTGGAAGATCAGCTATTTTACGACGGCCGCGGAATCTTTTCCTTTACTTTTCTATGGCCTCTGTTCAAATTTGAAATGGATCGGAGATGTTCTGATAAAGACGTACAATGTTAACTATGAGTCAAGAGTTATGACTCGCCCCATGACTGGATATATCGAATCGGTTTGCAGTGGGCTGCAAAATATTGTCCCGAAAGCATTATTGGTGAATTGGTAAAAATTGTATTTCATGCGGATTTATTCGCTAGAATGAAAAATGTGTGGAACGTATTTCAAAAGAGTTTTAAATTACGAAAGCTATAAGAAAAATTTATAATGTGATTTTATTATTATAATACTGCCCGGGTTAAAATTGTTTTCTTTAAATTTAAAAGCCAAAAAGATTATGTTCGCCTAAAATAGAATAAAAGACGAATATTCCCCAATGGTTAACCAAATCAAGTGATTTCACTTTGGGAAAAATATGATTTTTTTTAGTTTATGCCTCTGTTTATGTGAGAGTTTTGGCCATTGGTTTTGATTGTTATGAACATATCTATTGTAATTAACTTAGGTAACTATACAGGGTTTTCCAGATATATATTTGACTCACATTAAAAAATAGAATTTTTGACTAATTTCATAAGCATTAATATTATCCATGATCCTGTATTCATTTTTTCCTCTCAAATGAAATTGTGAAGTAAACGTAATGAAACGACCTTTTCGGAACTACATGTGAACTTTCAGCTATTGATATGTCTGCGTATTTTACTTCCTCAAATTTTAAAAAGGTTTTCAGAATTTAGCTTTTGCGTCCACCTGCGATCATCCATCTCTAAGCCAAGAAGCAAGTAACAACTAGAAAAGCTTTACTTTCCGATATGTTGCTTAATGTGGTATGTTGAGGGCTATTCTTGTCACAAAGCATCCCCGGCCTAGAAGGAGCGTCGCTTTGAACTTAACCCACGCTGTTCCAGCGTCTTTCATGCAGCGAGGAGCTAACGTGTGCCGAGAGGGAGAGAGAGAGAGAGTGAGAGAGGCGCGACTTTGTATCCACAATGCGACGCAGTGCGGCTCAATCCGTCAAGACTCCTTTAGCAAAGGCACTCGTGTCTCCGGCACTTACGTCATGACGAGCATTTTAAGCGACGAAGATTTTTCAATAAGACGCGATGCCTGCTAGTGAGGAGCTACGTTTCTCTCATGCGATTAAATGAGAAGTAATATTAGCATTGCGAAAATCACAACTCATATTCTATTACCTTTCAAGACACTTTCATGCAATAGTGGTATCTATTGCATATTTTCATCAAATTAAAAAATATAGTGTTAAATATTAGGCCTCATTGAGTATATGAATTCATTGGGAAATCCGAAATCACGATCTCTCCTGGGTGAAACACATACGGGGAATATGTGTGTGGACAAGCTAACAAAAAATTAGGATTTATTAGAAGAGTACCAGGTAAATGTGATGAAAAGGTCAAAGAGAAATGTTATCTTTCGCTGGTTAGGCCTCATATAAAATATGCTTTAAGTATATGGAATGGATTAATTGCCGAATCGGATCGCGTGCAGCGTAGAGGAGCTAGATTTGTAAAACGTTGTTCTGATAAAGTAAGTAGCGTATCCAAAATATTAAAGCAGCCAGGCTGGGAATCACTCACGAAGCGGAAGTAGAATTATAGATTGAAGCCATTGCATAAATTGGAAGGTCTCTTTAGCAGTGATGTGTAAAACATATATTATTACCCCCATCGTCCTACGAGAGGAAAGATCATGTTTATAAGATTAGAGAGAGATTGTGTAGAACAGATAGATTTAAGATGTCATTTTTCCATGAACGTTTAGAAATCATAATGTTTTCCGACCGCGGCATGGACATATTTGGGTCAAAATTAATGAGGTGTGTATTCACCCCCTGCCACACACTCTGGCGGTGGCTTGCAGTGTGTGTATAAATGAAAAAATGACACTTTTAATCATTAAAGATTCTGTATTATTATCTAATAGAAACAGTTACTGCAGAAACGAGCTCGATATCATTTTTAGCTTTCTAGCTGAACATTCTTAAACATCCATTATTAATTTTAACTTGATAAAGAATCCATTTCTTGCTTATGAGGAAATGATATCGCTACCTTTGCTGAAAAGGTTTCAGTCGTGCATTGTAAGTGTAAATGGATGGATGGATGGAGACCATACGAAACACTTGAAGAACCTCAAATGATAAAACGTGAATAACTTGATTGCAACAAGATAAGATCAATATTTGCTAATGCACATTGTTTGCTCACATACATAATGAATTATACGTTTCTCGCCTAAGAATAATATTTTAGGCGAGAGACATGGAGTTGTCTTTGGCAAAATTCAATTACCTCTGTTATAAATATGAGATGCTTTTTTGGCATCTACATTCTTTCACAGAATATCGAGAGACATCTAAGTAGCATCTGATGAGCCTTTATTTAGGAAAGCGCAGTAAAGGTGAAGGAATTTTCTTCGTTATATTTAATGAGCTCAAGTTGGTTGGCGGCGGACTAGTGGACTTGACCGTCGTCATCATCGAGTTCTGTTGAATGTCAGAGGGGCGTGGCGCCATTCAATTGAAATGAGGATCTTTTATTGACAGCATTCGGGTGTTTTAAGCCCACTCCAGCTTCGTGAATATGGACAAACTTTCCTATTTCCAAATGGAGGCAATATGTACTTCAAAACTTAAATAGCATCATCCGTTGTGTCACTCTTGGAACAATTGCAATTGTCAACCAAAGCAAAGGTCATTTACATTCGCTAGTTTTCCAATCCTTTCGATTCTGCTGTGTTTATTTGGGCAAGCTATATTGTTTAAATATTTATTAGAAATTACTTTTTGCATGATTTTCCAAAATTTTCATAAAAATTACGCATAGATAATGGAAACAAATATTTGAAGCAAAATAAATATAAATATAGAGTTACCAGGAGGTAGGGAAGATGATGACTTTATTTAAATATTTTATGGATACTTTTACATATTTGGATAATTCCATAAACGCTCGTAACCTATCATTTTGGTACCATCGTAAATCATAGAAAAATTGTTTATTTCAATGCTTCCTGTAATTTTAAGTGAAGCGCAAAGACACATATTGGTACTTTTATTTTTAAATTAGAGTTTAAGGCTGAAATACTCCTGGTTTTTATTGTTGCAAATTTGCTTAAAATTTTATCTTTAACGAGAAATTATGGACTCAAGTGACTCTCAGAATTGGCTTATTCTATTATCCTTCTTCCTTGACCTCTCTTATCCCTTACACATCCTGGTGCTTGCGACCCCTGCCACAAATCATTTTGGTTGTTTGCGGGGTATTAATGCAAATGTATATGTAGATAAATATTCATAGTTTCATTTTTCTTACTGAAAACAAAAGTATTACTAATTACCACTCCTTCATATAGGCAGTACATTTAGGCACCTGTGCCATTTTTGGGTGTTTAAAAGTTTTAATCCTTTAATGCAACCAGCTGATAAATTTTAATTTATATATACATACACACATTTCTATTTAATTATATTCGTATAAATGCATATGTATAAAAACATATAAATGTATGTGTATATATACATATATACATACATATATATATATATATATATATATATATATATATATATATATATATATATATATATATATATATATATATATATATATATATATATATACACATTCAAACACGAAATCCCACCAAACGGCGAGCAAATTATCATTTATATAGAAACAGATATAAGGAAAAGGGACAGGAACAAAAGACGAAAACACAGAATGACACAAAAAAGGAAAAGAAATTCACCAGATTACGAATTTTCGGTGGTCCACGCCACCTTTCTCAAGGAAGAGAAGGACAGAACTGATATGATATATATATACACATATATATAAATACATATATATATATATATATATATATAATATTTAAAATTATATCTATATTTATATACCTATAAAAATATATGATTGCTTTTTTTTGAGTCAAGACTTAATTAATTATGAAGTAATTAATTCTGCGGTTTACAAACATGTATCTTAGTGAATGTGGCCAACTTGCGCCAGGCAATACGATTCCTTACAACACGAGAGGATGAAGACGACCGAGGTTAAAACCTTGAGGCATGCAGGTGCCAGCGAAAGAGCCAGAGAGCAGTTGCGGCGGTATATAAGTTGACGTGCCCGTCGCACGAAACACGTGGCTTCCTTTATTACGCGTCCTTTGTTATTCCTGTCCGAGGGAGGGAGGCTTCTGGGGGGAGGGGGGGATATGTTGCTGACTGGCATTCCGACGCGCGCTCCCTCTCACTCGTTGTCGCTTCGGACTCGTCACGACGCAGGTCAGGGCTCCACTTGCCCACAACAATAGAATCCCCTCTCGGGGATCATGCTCGCAGCACCGCCCTTCCACCTGCCCTCTTCCTCACAACAAAGGGTAGTGGTCATCTCGTAGGTTGCCCCGACGATGACCCATCCACTCATCCGCCATCCGCCCTGGCTGAGGCTCATCCGATGAGAACATATTGCGCTGACGCTTAGAACGAACGGGTTCAATATATCTATGAAGAAAAAGGCACGAGGCACCATCCACGTCGATAATGGGTGTTCTCAGACTCTTGGTGTGAATTTAGCGTATTCCATTGAGGCCCTTTAAGACTAGACGCAGGCATTTGTCAAATGCACCATGAGCAAAACTTAAGCAGAGCAAAAATTTTGAAATTACTGAATTCGAGTGATAAATTTTACTCATGCCAATCGGAAAAAAACAATTCTCTTCAGGGTGCTTTACGGTCGTGATGTCGCAGCTTTCGTTGCACCCCGTATTATTGGACAGAGAAAGCGTGAATATTACATTTACATCCGCATAATGCCCCACAAGCCGCCGCAAGGACGTGTGGCGGGGGGTGTTATGACACCACCCAATATTACTGTTAAATCAGCTTAGAAATTTCCATTCTTTCAAGTTATTTCACCTATTTGAAAGTAAAAAGTTTTCGGACGATTCCTAAAAAAAATTTATTTCTAAGTTCTGCTAGAATTCTTTTTTATGCTCTGCATTATTTCTTTCTTCATTTATTTGCAACTTCTGGCATACATAATGATTCATTAAAAACTACTACAACTCTTTTCCTTCCTCTACCCCACCTACACAATGTTATCCATTCTACTTCTGCCTTTCACATTTAAATACTTGCTCCTATCCACTTGCTCTAGTTTTTCGAATTTCCTCTTTGCTCGTCACCTTGTTTCAAAGACCAGGCCTCACATCCATAAAGTACTCACTCCATATTTAAGAAAAATTAACCTTATTTATGCATCTTTAGTTTGCCCGTCATCTATTCCCTACTCTTCTTACAAATACCTGTTTGCTAAAGAAAATCTTATCCTAATGCTCCCGGTACTATGTCCTATTCCTGTGAACTACTGCCCATTTGTATGAACTGCTCCACTTATGCTAAGTCCTCTCACTTTAGTTAAAACCCTAGCATTCCTATTTCTAAAGAATCTCATTAATTTTGTCTAATCTTATTTAATCCTCAGCTCATACTTCTAACATCGTTCTTGTAAAGCACCGAGTGATTAATGCGACCTCTTGGCTGTCGTGGCTAATTGAATTAATCATCTTGCGGCACATTTTATCTCAGTGTCCCTTCTCATGCTGCCCTTAACACTTCCTCAGCATATGTTGTGAAGTATCATCGATAACGGCCTCACACACTCTCTCCACTGAAAATAACTGTCCGTCCCTGTACCGTCTGACTCAGAGACATTTTCTAATTAAGCCACTGATTCCTCAACACTACTCCCATATTCCATATGTCCATTAACTTTACCAAATCTACGTGGTCGAATCTCTTCTCAGAATCCACGAGATACAAACAAATCCTCATTATATTCGCTGTTCCTTTTTAGTACTGTTACTTCTAATCGCAGCAATGGCGTTACGCGTTTTTTTTCTACATCTACATAAATACCCCGCAAGCCGCCGCAAGGGCGTGTGGCGTATTAGGTAACAAACCGTAAATAGGAACAATACCACATGCAAAATCTACTACATGAAAAACTACACCCACAGCAGCTCACACACTCATGAAAACACATATACCATAAACCAACAAACAACTGCACCCCAGGATGCAGCACGAAAGCCATCCAACAACGCGCAAGCCTGAACATAACAAGCAAGAAGGCGAAACTCCAACAACATGCAACACAAAACGCTCTCCTGAAGCTCTTCCTTTTACATAGCCCACTAGTCGTCGCTATGTATTTGCTGTGTTATTTTGTAAATATCTATTTATTCAACTACCTTGACTGCGTGTGAAATGAGTCATTTGTTCTATACATTTATCCAGAGCTGCGATACACTTTTATCGAGTCGGGATCATAGCTCTTCCAATATTATCTTCCGACCGAATTCCTACCTAATAAATGCTGCGTATAAGTTCAAAAACCCCTTTCTTTCATCTATTACTGAACTATTTAGCAATTCTCCGGAGATATTTCCTATTCCTGGTGCCTTTTCGGACTTCATTTTCCTTTGTGTTTTTCTATATTTCCGTCTGGGTTACCTAAATACAGGCATTCCTTGTCTTTGTTGCATTCCTTTCTATTTTGTTGATTGTCTGTCTATAATCTTTACGAGATTGGATGGGTATTTTCCGTCATCTATAAATCTCTTTTGGCTCCATAAGAATATCCCTCTCGTCTATTATGGTCGCTATAGTTTTTTTCTTTGCCATATATTGTGACCTTTAATATTTTCGTAAAGCGCTTCTACCTGTTCTTTTTTTGAAATTTCTCCACACCATAAAATTGATTTTTTCTATACATTTTCCTGGACCTATTAGTTTCTTAAGTTTATTAATTATCACTCTCGTCTCTCTGTGTAAGGGGACCCTCCCGCTACCTGCAGCGTTGGGTCGCATTCCCTACCTGTGTCCTTGGGGTGGAGACCATTGTATGCTACATGTCCAAATATCTTGTTTTTCAAATTATATTTTTCACGGTATTGGACAAATTTTTTTATTTTATCCTAAGGTACAACTATTAGTTAGATGACAGTATATGTATTTGCATGCGGGTAAAATGAAAGGATTTTTAAATGAATTTATTCGCCATTGTGGGCATGGGTTTGCATGTATGTGTTGATTTCAATGTGGTTTTGTTCCCTTTTACGGGTGTTGACCTAACACCCCCCCCCCCATACGCCCTTGCGGGTCGCTTGCGGGGTATTATGTAGATGTAAATCACTATGTAGATTTTTGTCATCAATTGGGTGTTCATGTTCTTCAACTTTCTTCTTTAATCCAACCTCTTAAACATCTCTCTCGTGACCCATACCTTATTGATTCTCTTATTCTCCACCATTCTTAGTTTATCCTTAACTGCTCTTTCTGTACCGTTCTTTAGCTCCACCCAACCTTTCCCCAACCGTTTTTATTTCCGTGTCCCGATTTAAATATTTACTGTGTGTTTCATGGTACTCCCTCTTTTTAACTCCCGTGGAGCCTTCAATATTCAAACTGGACACCCTTCTGCCCTCTTAATTCTTTTTAACTTTTAAAATGCTTCCCATCACACTGAACTTCATTATGATCCGAATCTGCATTCTCGCCCGTGAAACTGTTTGAGTTGATATTTCATTGGATCTATGTCGGAGCATGATAAAATATAACTGGCGTCCAGTTATTTCTCCCAGCATCTTTGACCCTCACGTGCACTTTTAGTGACGCGTGAACCAGATGATGGAGCTATCAAACCTCTTCTGTTGTTATTCAAGCACATACGAGGGTCATCCGGAAAGTAGTACCCGTTCGTGAAATAAAGGCACAAAAGTAAATATTAACAAACATAAAAAATTTTATTTGAAAGAGGATACTTTAAACTACTTCTCAACATAATCTCCAAGCAAATTAAGGCATTTGTCATAACGTGTGACAAGTTTCTGTATTCCTGCTGCATAGTCCTTCGCCGCCAGCTCATTGAGATACGCGAGGGACCCATCTTGCACAAATTTTTGCATAATGCAGATGGTGTTTAACAATTTCATGAACAATTGTTCGAGAAACATTGGGAAAATGCTCACAGATGTCATCAATTGTGACGCGCCGATCGTTCCTCACGAATTCGTCAACTGAGCTCACCAGTTGGTCTGTAATGACAGACGGTCTCCCCGAACGCTCATCGTCGTGTGTGTTCCCCCTCCCCATGTTGAAGTTGCGACACCACCGCCGAACAGACGACTCGTCCATTACATTGTCTCCATACACCTCCTTTAATTGGCGATGAATATCACATGGGCGAACGTTTCTTGCATTGAGGAATTTAATCACTGCCCTCACTTCACAACTGGCGGCGTTCTCAATTTTTTTAAACATTGTAAACAATCACAGAAACAACACAGGCAATGCTAGCGTCACGCAACTTGGCTCAGAGAAGGCAGACAAGCCACTGAAGCTATCTGACCTCGTCCAGCGGCTACTCGCGTCGTCAGCACTTCATGCGGCACGAACGGGTACTACTTTCCGGATGACCCTCGTATTACATGTTTCCTGCTACCCTAGACCTCACCTGTCACTCTCTCCTATTCCTTCATTCGACTACCAGTGCATTCCGATCCCCCATTCTAATGTGCTTCCTTATGAAACATTTCCAACTATTTCTTATAACTCTTAATATGAAATGTCCAATTCTTCCTCATGGGGTCTACTTGACGACGCCTTGGATTACCGCTAGATCGGCTTTTTTCTCAAAGTATTTATATTACTAATTGCTCTACATTCACCCTTCTCACCACATTCTCATTCCGAACTAAATCTGCGCAAATTGCCTCAAGTCGACCTAAGGGAGTGTGACGGGGGATTTTAAGACACCAGATATTAATGCAGAATTATTAAATTCCAAGAAACTGCGGGAGATGTCGCGACAGGTAACTTCAAATGGAGTCCGCTAATATGCATTTCAATGCAAAAGTTTCAGAAAGTAAAAATCATTCCCCTTGACCGGGATCCCGGTCGAGACGATCTCGGGCAAGGCGAATGATTTTTACTTTTTGAAATTGTTGCATTTAAATACAGAATAATTATCCTATGCAGCCCCTTGTACGTGCGTTAACTCATATACAAAAACGCTTAAACACATCCATGCTTATAAACATCGCGCCGTAATTGTTTGATTAACTCATTAATTACATTAACAATATTCATTACGGACTCTTGGGTCCTATGTAGTAACAACTACGTATCGCGGGAGGGATCGATCCAAGATTCAGGCATCGTTTCCTAAATGTAATCAAAGTACAGCTAAGAAACACTTCTCTCTTCCTTTTTCATTACATTTCCCTACAACCGGTCTGATGAAACATAGCTTCTTCTTGGCTGACCTATATATTTTCTGTGGTGGGCACCACAAAAAGTTTAGATATCAATTGAAAACAAAATTATGAAAAAACTAATTTTGTGAAAATTTTAGATATGGATGCATTAGCACCCAAATGGCCTCTTGACCTCTTTTAAATTGTTTTACTCGATCTCGTCTATTTCATAATTTACGTACTGTGGATATTTTCTTTTATTCCAAAACTTCACATCTGTACATTTTCTGACATTAAATTCTAACATAAACGAGTTATACCAGTCCGATATCTGGTGTAAATCGGCAGAGCGTCGCTCGTTATCTGCCGATTACCTTATATCTCAGAGAATCTTTGCGTCGTTTGCTACTAATCTACGTAAGAGTGCTCCCAACTTGGGAACTTCAAAAGTCGGGCCGAAAATCTATTTCAATAAGAATAGGTACCCTATAACATTTACCTGCTGCACTGCTAAAGATACGTCTGCCTCTAATGGACTCACCCTGACGAAGGCTTCTTTTTATTTAAAGTCACGTAAGAAGTCCCTAATTCAAGTCGTCACCTTTTCATTTGTACCATAATATGTTAATCTGTGCATCAATCACTCGTGAGAGACTTAGTGGGAGGAATATTTGTAATTTAAAAATTC
The DNA here is from genome assembly GCF_022747635.1 of Hetaerina americana. Classification (NCBI taxonomy): domain Eukaryota; kingdom Metazoa; phylum Arthropoda; class Insecta; order Odonata; family Calopterygidae; genus Hetaerina; species Hetaerina americana. Next base: position 100,793 of record NW_027286823.1, read on the forward strand.
AGCATCCGGTAGGCTATGGTTTTTATCCGATTACAGGGCATCATTATTTATTCCTTCTCTACTGTGCAGGTTCCTTCAGTATTCAATTGATGTTTTATTCCGGATCTAGGTAATTATTTGCTTATAATATTTCCGAGCTGTTTTTATACGGACAGCATTGCGTCACTGGAGAGGTCTTTAAGTGTGTCGAACTTTGATTGGACCATAAATATTTTTTCTGTATATGTTCTGAATTAAAGTTTAAAGATACGATATACGTACTTCCCTTGTTCAAGTCATCAATGACAAATTTGTCATTTTCTGTCTCCAAATAAGCTTCCAATGCACGTCACCATTTCATTTCCCTGACGGAAGACCAAATTTGTTTTGAATTATTCTCCAAGTATTCGCATCACATTTTATTTTTTAAGTTACGTCAGGCATGGCGCATAATTTATTTTCTTTCTCAATATTTTACGTGTGTACATTCTGATGTATTGATTAGATTCCACGTTAACCCTTTGCCCTTTACTGCTGTCATTCCACGCTGAATTTCATCCCCCTACTACGCATGATTACTCTGTAACTTTCACTTATAATTTCCTTTGTCTTTCTATCTCATCTCACACAATCTAACTTTTTCTCCATATATTTCTTGATATTTTCTCTTTTATTCAGTCTCCTTTTCCTCTGCTTCCCGTTCGGTGGTGGAAGGATTTCGCGCTAGGACTACTTCAATGGCCTTGCCTCTCCGTCTACCGGGCACGACACTCGGGCCAGTGAGGGCAGCCTTGTAGTTACCAGGGTTCCTTTTCTCTGTTTGTCAATCCATATGAATCGTGAGATAGTGTTTTTGCTGTTTTTTTCGTTGCCTTTCTCAAAAGTGTTATTGGAGTGATGCCATCACTCGATGGCCGTTCAGTTGTGGTCAGACGCCTTTGCAGCCACCTCGATGAGGGACAAGCGCTGCCTAGACTCTGCTATTTCTCCAACCCTTTGACGCATCTGGCACGAGTCACCCTTCCAGGAGCTCAATGCTCTCGCCATCACCACTCAAGGGGTCATTGAAACACGTAAGCAGTTCGATAACGTCAAGTTCGTAGTACATTGCAAGGGTTATATCGGCTCCAATAATCTGACAGGTGCTTGAACGTGTTGCAATAATTTTGCATTGCCAAAAGGTAGCCTTTGCAAATAAATTTCACTTTTTCAGGCATTATTACAAGAATTTCGAATAAAAAATATTAGAATTCGGCTTCCTCAGGAGCATTTTATTTCAACTGAGATGGGAAATTGTGATTCAAAGTTAAATATTCTCCATAATAAAGAAAATATAGCAACAAATTTCCGCTAGATAAGCTTAATACGACCGGATTTCGATGTATTACATGTAATAAATGTAATGCATGTGATAAATGTAATAGATTTATTAAAGGTAATGAATATAATTAATGTAATAAATGTAATAAATGCAATAAATATAATAAATTAAAAAAAATTAAATAAATGCAATAAATGTAATATATCAAAGTTATCTAGTGGAAAATTGTTACTGTCTTTTCTTTGTTATTTTCGAATTCCACCGCATCACGCCTGAAACTACTCAATTTGCAAATATTATCCAACAAAATTTAGGGCGCATCCAAAATATTATACAATATAATTTTCTCTCCCTGATTTCCTTCTCTGAACTGAGAACTTTCTTTTCTGCTCGACCTATTTCTTCATCTCACACTTCTCGTTTCTTTTCCCGCTTGGCTTTCCGCCTCTTTATCTTTTCTCTCCTGCCCCATTCCTGCAACCATCTTTCTTCCACCCTCAATCATCCGTCTTGACAGCCCATCAAAGCAACTTGAGTGACTGATCCCGCCACAGCTTTCCCCCTGGCCTATCAACCGCCATTCTTAAAGTGTTTATGCGACTCTTCCTCCCCCTCCTCCTCCACCTACCCTCTCCCGTCTTCACTCGGAGGAGAGTCGTAACGAATGCGAGGGTTCGCTGAACTCCTATTATCCGATATGGGTCGTTAGCAGATCCGCGGTCGCGACTCAGCTGCCTATGAGAGCGCTTTTATCGCTCTCTTCTTTAATCCCTTTAATCTCAATTATTTTTAAGATTAGGATGCTTATGATTACGGAACAAACTTTCTAATAGTGAAATCCTAGATCGGGATGCCACCGCATTTCATTTCACATTGCATACACTTCATCTTTTATACTCCTCCGTATTTCAGGATAAAAGGTAGCATTAATCAATTGAGAGTTTAAAAATATTCAACTTTGAACTTACTTAGCCCCCCTCAAAGATCCATTCATTGTCATCAGATGACCAAAGAAATTCCTCTTTATCTTCCTTCAAAAAATTCAACTTCTCTCTAGACTGATCTTGCTTCCAAATATGAGTAAGTAGTCGTGGAACCCAGCAGGCTGACACGTTTTACATGTACAGTTAGTTCGTCGTGAATAATTTTCCACGCACTACCGTAAGTAAAATCAGTCTTATTCACGATCATTTGAATAGCTGCTCTTTGTTCTACATATACAAGTAATTCCACCAAACCTCCTTTCATATTGCTGCCGAATTTGCTCTTATCTGATATGAAATTGGTTCCTTTACAATAGATGCTCATGATACACCGGCATTATCAATTTACCTACCTAGTCCATTCAACTCTAATAACAGATAGCTACAAGAAGTAGACAAGGTTTTTAAAAATTGAGAAAACGCAACATTGGGTTATTACCTAAAACAATAGTTCGTCTGGACTATTCTGACTATATTTTCATATAAACTAGGACTTAAAGAGTGCCTGTTTTTTCGATTTTATTCATACATTTGTATGGACAAGACTAAAAGATATTCTTCGAAAATAGGAAATAGATTTCCATTCCCAAAATTTCCTTTTGTTTAGACTTTGGGCACCCCTTGACCTAACCTTGAAGAATGGAGCCATCCATGATCCCCCAGAACCCTTATAACCTTGATGAGGGAACAGAGAAAGGGAAGGAGGGTCATACGCACCGGACAGGTATTGGCAGCTGTTGCTCTGGCTCCTCTGATGAATCAGGCTAGATTTCTTTCTCACATCATGACACCGACTCTAGAAACTAGATAACCTATTCCTTATTTCTTTTCTTCGGGACTTAGAAAGGGCCGATCGTTGGCACTTACGCCTCTGCTGGCCTTTCGCCACCGTCCACCTACCGATGACACGGGCGATTGCTCTGGTGAGGAGGCATTTGAAGCCCCTAACTACATGGAGTGCCACCGCCGCTCGCCACATTGGCCAACGCCGACGGCCTTCCCTTGATTGCTGCAGGGGACTGTTTTAGTGAATAAATCAGGACTGATTTCGGTTTAACATCATCTGTTACATATTCCTTGGACCATTCTCACTCAATGCAATAACAGAAGCATTCACAATTCTATCGATTTTCATTTTTGAAATATTTTATTGTCCTGCTTAAAGCTATTACGATCTTTGCTTCACAAGCTATATGAGAAAATTCGGCCATCAGTAGCAACCATTAAGAAATGATTAACATGTCAGTTGCCTCTTACTACTATGTAGAAAGCTGCATAAATACCTATTTTTTATTTGTACCTATTTTTTATATATTTTTTCTCAGGATAAAAAGATTTTGTTGAGAATAATAAGACAATTAAATAGACGAATAGAATGTTAGACAACTGTTTTCTAAATCGTAAACGATAGAAAAGTCTCATTATGGAGGCGAAGAACATAGTTTTGTCATTGTGAATGCCGCTGGAACTTAATCAAGATTTGTTATAGCGCTCTTTTGGGGTCACAAAATGTCCTTTTTTAACTTTTGACCATTTGCATTAACCGGAAAAAGTATTTTTGAAGATGATTTTTGCACAGCTCTCCGGATTATTGTTCTAAAACGTGATTTAAATAACGATATTTAATAAAAAATAATTGAAAAAATTCGCATCTACGACACACGAGACGGAACATTCAATCATCGCGAGACATGCATATTCACAGCTCATAAATGAGACTCACGGAAATTGCCAATACACAACCTCTCTCCAATTGTGAATTACCAAAATCGCCATAGAAATTATCACGTGAGGAACTGGCAAAAACAAATGGCAAAACCTGATTGATAAGAGAAAAACCTGGGATATAAAAAATTGGACTTAATTAGAATAGCTTTCTTAAATATTATTATTCTATCGATTTAAAAAGAAAAGAGGAATATTTACAGCATTGAAGGAAATCTCAGGGTAGAAAAAGAGTAAGCAAAACAAGAATAATTGCTCGGCTGTTAGATACTTTACAAACATAAAATTTGAGACTATTAAGGAAACCGGACGTTAGAATTTAATAACGGGTCCAGCTGCGGTTAATACATAGGGTTTGGGGGCTGAAGGGAAGGGTTTACGGATGAGTTGCGTAATAGAGGTAGAGATTATACAGATTGGCTGATCGGTCAAAGTCAGGGTCGCATCCTGTGAAAGGGGGGGCGGGAGACTCATCAATCAGGGCCCGATTCGGTGGCGGAGGGCGGTTCGGCGAGGGAAAAAGGCTTAGAGGGGGGAGGGTGAGGGGGATGGATTCCGCTTCGAAAGCACATGGCTGAGATGGAGCCAGAAGACGATTTTGTAGCGGAGGTTCAAAAATGGAAGCAATGCATTAAAACTGTTCCTTCTACGACACATGAATAAACGATTTCTGGAGATCTGCAATTCACGCACATTTCTTTCAGCGTTCTGGGAAAATTTATCTCGAAAATTTCTTAGCGTCGACTATTTTCTCATTTTTAGGCAGTGGTCTACCGACTTTTTCTTTACGTTATGGCCCGACTATTTCGAAACATAACGCCCAGCGTGAACACTTTCGATAATACCGGCTCTTCGATTGTACCCCGCACTTTTACGTAGCCCTGTTTACTAGATGCCTATAGCGTTCAAGAACGTTAATTACGTTCTTCATTGGAACTACGATATGGAGGGAGATTCAAATTGAAATGTTTTCAGATTTAAGCGTCGCACCCTGTATATTTTATCCCCCTTAATTTCATCCAAAACGATGCCCATATAATATAGGTAAGCTCTTTCTACCCCATATTACCGGCATTCTCCCCTATACGTATTAGCTCATCCAGTACACCATTGTCTCGTAGCTTTCTCTGCATTCACTTGACCTGCCTTTTTCAAATTCCTCTCAACAGCTGTCTTTCTTCCTCGACAGGGTCAAGAACTTCATCATTGGTTTATCTTTCTGCCCTCTAGATTCTCTGCATACATTTCCAATAACCCACATTCCAAAACACTCCACTTCAACGCGAATTCTCTGTCTCCAAACACCAAGTCTCCGAGCTATAAAAATATACGCCCCACAGCAAATTTGTAATGAGTATTTTCCCTAACATCTTTATTTAAGGTTCGTGTTACCAACTCCCGACACTTCGCAGACGCTTACTTACGCAATCTAATGTCCCTACTACTCTGCCCAGCCAAGCCTCGCGAAACACTTCATAATACGTGAACTGTTCTATCCGTTCTAGTTGACAACCCAAATGTTTATGCTTAGCATAGCCTTTGTACAGGGTGCAGAATTAAATTTCCCATGCCGCTCCTATTGGTTGGAGTGGGATCAAATTACTTGGAGTAGGTGGGAAAGACGTTAAGCTTTGCCGCAAACCCAATCTCAGTGCTCTCCAAACTGTGAAAGTGGCAGGAAGTAAGTTATTGTAAACCGCTGCGCGCCGACCGAGTCACGAAAAAATGGAATGAAATATCGAGCAACGTTACGCGATTACTAAGTTTTGTGCTTTGAAAAATCTCTTGAGGAGACTAACATAATGATTCGCTAGGTGTGCGGGCACTCTGGTCTGTCCTACTCACAAGTTTTGAGGTTGTCAAAGCCCTTTAAGGAGGGCGGGGAAGAGGTTCACGACGAACAACGCTCTGGGTGACCGTCAACCAGCAAAATCAACAACAATGTGGCTCGTGTTCGACAATATTTGGACTCTGACCGTCGATTGAGTATCAAGATCGTCGCCAATGAACTGAACTTGTCGTCTGCCGTTGTGTTTCGTATTGTTACTGAAGATTTAGCGATGAGGAAAGTGTGCGCCAAGCTGGTGCCCAAGGTGTTTGTCACAAGGCGCTACTAGTCCGCAAGTTCCTGGCCAAACACCAGGTGCCAGCGATGCCCCACCCCCCTATAGTGCTGACGCCGCCCCAGCAGACGTCTTTTGTTCCCTCGGATTAAGGCAGCCCTGAAAGGAACCCTTTTTCGTCCATAGAAGAGTTCCATCAGGTGTCCCCGAAGACGCCTTCCTGGGTGCGTACCGGTCATGGCAGAGTCGCAGGAAAAAATGTGTACTCAGGACAGTACTTAGAAGAATTTTATGTGTTTGTGATAATCTGTTCAATAAATTACTTACAAAATGATTTCACTACTTTTGGAATGCATACTGTAGATCTAGAGAATCTCATTACCTATTTAACTCTACTTATTTATTTATTTATTCAGTATTAGTCCGAAAACCGCACATTTTGGCCTTTACATCGAACTATTAACAACGATAACAATAGTCACATTTACAAACACCCAAGCCCTAGATGGAGGGAAACTCACTTAGGCGGGAATCGAACTCGCGACCCATGGAATGGCAGACGAGGACATTACCCCGCCGCCACCGGGGTCGGCAAGAAGAGATCGGCTATTTTGAGAAGGACAAGTGATAATGGACATTCCTGCCTTACTGGCTTACCATCCCGACCCTCCATTTTCAAGCCAATTTTGCGCACTCTTAGATGTTCACAACTTCCGTATATGTTTTTTATCATCCAGACTTCTACTCTCGGATGAAAATTATTCATATATTTCCCCAATAAACTCTTTTGAACGTATTTTCAAAAACAACGAAATATGCAAGCACATCCAGGTTATACTCTCTATGTCCCATCTCTATTATATCAAGTATCGCAGCCTACGAGAGTTGATTTTTCTGGAAAATATTGAAAAATACTGTTAGGATTTACCTCTTTATAAGATGACTTCCTTGTTTTTGTGTAAATTTACCATTCGAGATTCAACAAAGAAATCATATTCTAAGAGTTTAAATTTGGAAACGATGAATAAAGTGAGATTCCAAATTTTAGGAATTTGTTGGTTATCTGTGCACCGATATCACAATATTTTGTATTCCATCCGAAAGCCAATGATGAATCCTCATAATAGTGCAACACATTAATGGCGAATACATTAAACTGAAATTATGGTAACCCAATTTCAGGGGCTTATTTAAAAAATGGTGATAACATTGTCTAAGATTAAATCATTGTTTAAGAAAGGTTTTGGATGGACACTGTTCACACTTATTTCTCTGGGCATCGCCTATCAAAACAGAACTTGATACGAGTACCATGCACTTCGATAAACCCCTCTCCGGTTCCACATACTTCCTTCCTTACATTTCGTCCAACGTGCCGATACTTTTTCTCCCCCTCCTCGTTCCCTCAAAATCCTCCCATCTCTCAGTCATCACCGGTCTATCCCCAATTTAAAGGCTCTTTATCAACTTTTCCTGTTACCTATGGACTTCTCCCAACAACGATCACTCCGCCTACACCCTGCTATTTTCCTCATTATTTGATTTTCCTTCCATCTATTGTACCTTCTACATTCTTCTTCGCACCCACATTACAAAATCTTCCAATCCACGCCTATCACCTTACTACAACTGGCATGTTTCTGCGCCGCACTTAAGAACCCCCAATGTGCAAGTTTTGGCGAATCTTCCTTTAATATCCGTACTCATCATCCATGGCATCAGTTCTCTCCTCCTTGTGAAAGTTTTTTCCCTAACGCAATTATTTGTCGTATGTCCCTACTACTTTTACCATCTTGATCCAAAAAACTTCCAAGTTGGGTAAAATTTTCTACCTGCTGTAGCTTTCCCTCTTCAATTTTAACGTTTACCTTGGCCTTTTAATTGCCAAAGACATCAAAATAAATTCCTATCATACTGATTTTTAATAGCTTGTAAACCTATGGCTGAAGGTCAACAAAAGCTTGATCGTCCACTAATCAAACTGATGTTATTGATTCATCACCTATAGTCAAACTTGCTTCCAGCCATTGCCCTACCCCTTTTAACATAATTTCCAATTTACATTGAAAAGAACGGGTGATAGTGGGTGCCCCTGACCCTCTCCCTTGCCTTTTACTTCCCATCTACTATCTGCAAGAAGGATTTGAACAGTTTGACTCAAGCACCAGTTTCGAAGTAGTCGCCTATGGATATGGAATACACAGATGGATAGACACACCTTGAGGCAAGCGGATTACCTAGACACATCATAGTAGAACTAAAAACTGCAGAGAATATCCTGCGAGAAAGACCAATAGACAAGTAGATTGGACTAATTAAGGAGGACGTGTAAAACAGGAAACCTATCAGGAGGTGAGGGAATTAACACTGAACAGAGAATAATGGAGGCCTTGAGTTAATCTGCCAAAACTCCTATTATAGTTTATTCAACAGATTCAGGCGAGATGTAGTGGAAGTTCGTGATTGTGAGAAAAAACAAAATTTGCACTTTTCCAAAGATTTACTTGTAATGCATAACACATTTCATGTCATCGAACCATCTTCAGGTACAAGACAAGATTCAAATCGGGAATGCATCATATTTACCTTGATCAAAAAGTTCCCGGAATAACCACCGTGTGGCGCTCCCATCGTTCCGATTTGAGTTCTGTTTTTTTTGTTAAATTGGTACATCTGTTGTTGATATTCCCTTTAAATCTTAGTGTCATAACTTGACATTTGCAAAAGTTACGTAGCCAAGAGTACATCTATCTCTGTGTGTGTTGGCGATTTTTTACAATTTCAGAAATGGATTTAAATTTGCAACAACGAACTTGTATTAAATTTTGCGTAAAAAACGGATTTAGTGGCGCACGGACGTTGGAAATGTTGGAAAAGTGTTTCGGCAACGATTCTCTAAAAAAAACGGTCGTTTACCAGTGGCACGAGCGGTTCAGAAGTGGTCGTGAGTCAATCGAAGATGATGAACGCAGTGGCAGACCATCGACATCGAAAGTCGGTGAAAAAATTGATAAAGTAAAAGAAATGTTGGTCAATAACCGCAAATTAACCATCAGAGAAATAGCGGAGGACTTGAACATTGCCTATGGATCCGCCCAAGACATTGTGGTTAATGATTTGGGTTTCCGTCGTGTAGCAGCAAAGTTGGTGCCAAAAGACCTCAATTTCATGCAAAAAAGAGACCGTGTTGACGTCGCAAAAGACATGATTTGCGAGGCTGAATCCGATCCCACATTCATCAAAAGGATCATTACTGGAGACGAGACGTGGGTTTATGAGTACGACACGCAATCCAGACATCAGGCAAGTGAATGGCGTTCACCAAATGAGCCGAGACCAAAAAAACCACGTCGTTTTCAGTCAAAAAAGAAGGCAATGCTGACGGTTTTCATGGATTACAACGGTGTAGTGCATCATGAATTTTTGCCAGAAGGCCAGACAGTAAACAAAGAGTATTATTTGGGCGTTATGAGACGTTTGCGTGAAGCAATTCGCCGAAAGAGACCAGAAATGTGGGCAGAAAACTCGTGGATTTTGCACCATGATAACGCACCGTCGCACAGTGCTATCATTATTCGTAATTTTTTGACGAAAAATGCAGCAAATACCATCCAACAGCCACCGAATTCACCTGATTTGGCTCCCTGTGACTTCTTTCTGTTCAATCGAGTTAAAAAACCATTACGGGGAACGCGTTTTAGCAGCCGAGAGGAAGTAATGGAAAAATCGCAGGAAGCACTGATGGACATACCGAAAACCGAATATAAAAAATGTTTCGAGGATTGGATCAAGCGCTGGCATAAGTGTGTTGCAGTCGATGGGGATTACTTTGAAGGGGACAATATAGATTTAGATGAATAAACTTGTATTTTTAATTTTCTGAATAAATTCCGGGAAATTTTTGATCAAGGTAGTATACCACATTTCCCCTCTTCCTCCCCGCCTGACTTACTCCTCACTCTTTCTTCCTCCTCCCTTTCCTCAAACGGGTATAAATGTGATGTGCTCTCTCAATTTGAGTCTTGTCTTCTGCCTGAAGATGGTTCGATGAACTGAAACGCGTTGCACGTTACAAATAAATCTGTGGAAAAGTGCAAATTTTGTCTATCTTAGGATTGAAAAACTGATAACGATGCACTATTTTTGAAAAAAAAATCAAAACAAAACTTATTCTGGCGTGACTTCGTGGTTTTTGACAGGTTAAACTCTGTTTTATATATCTCTGGGGTGAGGTAAAGCGGAGGATAAGAGGGGGGAGGAAGGAAAGGATTGGTTGACGTATAAAGAGGGGGGGGAAGGTAGGTTTATTATTGGAGGCGGAGGAGGAGGATTGGTAATGGTGATTAAGTGGCATGTGGGGAGGAGGAATTAATACAATGTTGGAAAAGGTTTTCTTGTTGTCGGGTTAGGTTGTCAATAAATTTTCTGTGTGGAAAAGCCAAGTTAGTTCTTTTTCAATTTCAACGAAAAAAAATCATCTTTCTTCTAAGCATATTTGCATTTATTTATCATATAATACAACAATCTGAAAGTGTTATTAAAATATTTTAGGTAATTTTTCCCAAGGAATAACTGAACGATATTTTATGAATCCAAAACAAAAAGAGGAATGAAACAATTACAGTATTACATTATTTTAAAAATCAAAATCAAACCCTTAAGAATCATGGGACATATTTTCGTGCAAATTTCGTTTTGTTATTTTTATTTAATTTCGCCAGGAGGACGGGGGAAGAAATAAGGATGCTGAAGGAGTATTCAAAGAAGGCGCAAAAGTGGATAATAGATTCATTGAGTGGTAATGAAACGTCTAAGACTGATAGATGGGAGAATATTAAGTACGTATTAAGTAGGGAAGAAAGAGATTGTGCATGCTGGACGGACTGAATGTGGATAAAAATTGTGTGAAGCTAGAAAACAATTAATGTGTTATTTGGAAGGAGATGTGCTTCAATGTCGCGTTTGGTGCGGATTAGAACCCACCTAAAATATGCCGTGACAAATGTACCGTAAATAGCTGTGCACCATCGTTCATAAATATGCCTCTCTATGAATCTTATTAAAACCTTCCCGTTTATGCGTAAACATACAGCTCACTCACTAAGAAGGCATTTTTATTTGAAAATCAAATTAATAGATAACTGGCATTTTCAGTAGGACCTCGTCACTCACGTAGTCTGTGCAATAAATGCGCGAACTGATCTGGCGGCCATGACGTGGACTATAGTATATCCCACTGGTGACGCTAGTTGCCTGAGACCCAATGAATCGTCTGTGCTTGGCGGATCGTCGAGCTGTGCGTATGGTGCCAGTAATGTTATTTTCTGTTGTCCTTATTTTTACTGTTTGCCGGAAATGGATACTGACGAAATCACGGAGCAACGAATCAACATTAAGTTTTATGGTGAAGTGCGGTAAATGTTATCAAGTAATTACTGAAATGTGGACAGCTGTTTACGGCGATAATGCTTTGAAGAAAACATCCGTTTTCAAGTGGATTAAGCGTTTTAAAGATGGCCGACAAGACGCCACAGTTGATGTAAGGCCGGGACGACCTTCAACCACCCTGTGTTGACGACAACATTGATCGTGTGCGGTCCCTTGCCCTTACCGATCGTCGAAAAACCGGTAAACTTTTCAAAAAATTTAATCACTTTCCTTGATCATTATCCTTATTCCCCAGACCTCGAAATCCCCCTGCGACTTTTTCCCATTCCCAAAATGCAAAAATGTGATGAGGGGACATATCACTGGGAAGGTGTGGACAAAATAAAGCAAGAAACGACGAGGAAACTGAAAAGCCAGACTGCCGAGGACTTTCAGGGGTGCTTTAAACTGTGGAATGGAAGAAGATGGAATCAGTGCATAGCAACAACGAATGGAGAGTACTTTGAACACGGGGACAAAATCGATGTAGACTACATAGAGTTGCAAAATAAAGTTTTCATGGCGTCAGTTCACGTATTGATTGGACAGACCACGTAGAACATAATACTCTGTGTGAAATGTGCATAAATGAATATTATTCCTTAATAAGTTGTAAATATTTGTCTTGGAAACCTGCAGCTTCTTTTGAATAGACTTTTGGCTCTGGCGAACGGAGACAAAATGCGTTGGTTATGTACATATTATTTAAGTGCTGCATGAATATCATCATGAAGCGACATGACCCATCGCTCAAGAAAAAAATGCAGGAAAAAGTAAATAAAAATACCTTTTTATCCGCACCAAATGGAACGGAATAGACAAAAAATGGGCACCATTCCCGATTTTTCCTGGCGGGAAATAGGAAAAAATAAAGACTCTCGAATTACGTGCTCACTTTTATAATACCCTGGGATTCAGTTTGAGGCCGTTGGCGGTGATTCCTCGTCTCAGATGAGTATATATATACGGCACACGCGATTGGCACCCATGAATGGAAACCTGTGAATTGGAAAGGCCTTCTGGCCCCCGTGGCTGGGCAACTGGCGAGTGAGAGAAGAATGGATCAAGAAGCCTCTGTCAAATAATGTTGTCGGGATGGCCGTGCTGGGAACGATTACTGTACGGCATTCTATGTATTAGCCTTATTTCGTGGATTGTTTCCCCATTTCAGTATCATTTGTTGAACTTCGATCATTCTTGTGAAATTTGAAAGTAATATATTATTTTGATATTCAATACACGTGTGCCTTAAAAAAAGAAAAATCACTCATCTTAATCTTTAGCTAAAACTAGAGAAATTTCAAGTGGCAGGAACGTAGGCTGTTTGATCGAAGAACCAAAACACAAAGACCATTTCAGAGGAATGGATCTGATGATGGATGAGTTGGACGGTGAGTAGGGGTTCCAAAAAACACAGCCTCCTTAAGGCGACCATGACGCTGATAACAGGTGGGTATTTATATCTTCTAATGATGATACCTATCTACGTCAATACCCTGCGAGCCACCATAAAGGTGTGTGGCAGGGGATGCAGCACCAAGAGGAAAGGATGAGGGGGTTAGGGTTTTTCAAATGGATGGGGAAAGGTGGGGGGAACCTGCAATATATATATATATATATTATATATATATTATATATATATATATATTATATATATAATATATATATATAATATATTATATATATATTTTATTTATATATATATATATATATATATATATAATATATCATATATATATATATACTAGCTGAATACCCGGCTTTGCACGGGTTAGGGAGAAACAATAATATAAATATACTACATAAATAAAAACAACAAATAATAAAGTACAATAATACAGGTACACTACTTCATACAAATTTAAGAATCTTTTTTATTTAACACCTGTTTATAAACTACATTTTTTGTTTCATATCCAGGAGAAAGAATATATAAATTTTTTGGCGAACCTACTCTGGAGCAAGCAACATAAAGTTGCCCGTGGCTAAAACATGGCGATCTTAGATCAACACCACAAAACTTTAAAGACTGTCCATGTGATTTATTAATGGTAACTGAAAAAGCTACCCGGACTGGAAACTGTAATCTTTTAAAGTTGAAGGGAAGAACAGTTGGGATTAGAGGTATCCGTGGAATAAAAATTATTTCACCTTTTCCTTTTCCAGTTAAAATGACTGCCTGGATTATATTTTTCATTAATTTTGTCACATACAATCGTGTCCCATTGCAGAGTTTTGGTGGATCTAAATTTCGCTATAAAATGATTGGAGATCCTACTTTAAGTATAATGCGATGTTGCGGCAATCCAGCTGGATCAAGTGAATTTAGGAATTCTGTTGGATAATTGACGGCTTCGTCAGCATCCACTACGGTATCAACCGATTTATATTCAATCACGTCTCCTGGCAGCATGGCTAGTATCTCCTTGTTAATTTCATTAACATCATCGTTCTTAGGAGCAAGAATGGCTCTTTCTCGCAACCATTCTAAATTTTTATAATTTTGATTAACGTTAGGATAGACTGCTTGTATCATACCGCGGACAGTTTTCACCGATACACATAAATCTGATGACAATTTTATCATACCAGATGCTTCAATAACTAATCTATCTTCTCCAATCTCCAAAAGTTTATTTGCAAAATTTTGAGCATTCCCATCTCTTAAGAGGATTCGCATGTTTTGTTTAAGGCTAATTTCTTGGACATGATTCCATAGAACAGAATGTTTTAAACAGGCATAAATTTCATCGGCTGGAGTCGATTTTGGAATGACAGGCAGAGTTTGACGGAAGTCTCCACACAGGAGTACCAGAACTCCTCCCATTAAACTGCAGTTTCCACTAAGATCTTGAAGTGTTGCGTTGAGGGCCTCAAGAGATTTTTTATGAGCCATCGTACACTTATCCCATACTATCAATTTACATTCTATAAGAACTTGTGCCTGGCCGCTTGTTTTATTTATATGACATGTGGGATTTTCTTGTCGGGAAATATTAAGTGGCAACTTAAGGGCAGAGTGGGCTGTTCTTCCTCCTTCCATTAATGTCGATGCAATACCTGAAGATGCAACGGCTAGAGCAATTTCTCCATGAACCCTGATTTCAGCGAGAACTAAATTAATTAAAAATGTTTTTCCCGTGCCACCAGCAGCATCAAGAAAAATGATACCTCCTTCTTGTTTATCTACTTGATCCATTATTGTTTCGTACGCGAATTTCTGATCTTCATTAAGAAGTGGCTTTTTATCCGCGATGTATGCTTCTAAGTCTAAGACATTGTAGCTAGTTTCACGTATATAATCTGGATAAAATACACCCTGTTGATCTTGTACAGGTGCAAAAAGACCGAGTTCCACTAAAGTCTTGTTAACCATGGTGATACACTTTTCCTCCAAAATAATCAAAGTTTTATTAAAAATGTCGGAGTTAAACGTAATATCCAATGTAGGATTTTCATTTCGAACTTTAGCCAGTATATCCTCACTCATTGGTTCTTTATATTTTTCCCATAATGTTTTTGGGTTAGATGGATTACAGGAGGTTATTATGATGGCAAACAAAATTCGGATTTGTCCTGGAAGAGAAATCAAACTGGCCTCTCGCAATGAGTCATCCCAGTGTTGATCTCCTTCTAGCAACCCTAAATTCTGGCAAGCTTCTCTGAATGTCTCACATATTTCTCCGTTTACCGTTCTTATTTCTGCAAATGAGCGAGGTCCTCTAATGGTATGTAGAAGCATTCTGAAAAAATAACATTCGGCGTTGTTAGGATGGACTGTGTAGACTCGGCCCAAGGCGTCACATGAATAAATATTATTCTCAGGATCAAAGTTGCCCATTTTTCTTCTACAAAAGACTTTCCTTGATGTATTCCACGTATAATATCTCGGCAATTCTGAATACAATAGTGTTCTTGCAAAAGTATCCTGCTGGCATAGTTGGAAAAATGCTGTTTCTATGACAGCAAAAAAGTAAACAAATTACATACATACAAACAAACACTCTCCTTTATATATATATATATATATAGATAATAAAAATTTATTACATACATATATTCATATATTCATACATATGTATATATATAATAAAAATTTATTACACTTTTACATATCTTAAGCTAATATTCCTCAAAATAGGACCCTTGTGAGTCGATACACTTGTTCCAGCGGCGTTCCCATTCCTGGAACGCTCCCGCGAAGGCATCATCGGGAACCTCTCGAAGACTCGTCGTCGACCTCTTCTCTGCCCTCCACGAACATCTTGTGCCACCGAAAGATCATGTTTCTGGACATGGCTGACTCCCCGTAAGCCTGGTTAATCATACCGACAGTTTCGGTAGACGATTTCCCAAGCTTTACCGCAAATTTGATGGAATAACGCTGCTCCAAAAACTTCGGCATCGCGTTCCGTGACGTGGGTCGAGCGTGGAGGTTCGCGTTAACAGAGCTCCTCACGACACCACAGCTCAGAGCCGACTGCCTTTTTCAGCGTCGCTTGCCAACATACCCCCCTCCAATCGCAGCCCGTCAGAGCGGTGCTGGGCGCGTCTGGAGCGGCGGGAAAAAATCAGTACACTTATTTTCCGGACGAACCCTGTATATGATATAGTGGCTTGCAGGGTACACAAGTGTCTTTCTTTGAATTCTAATCGTTCTAATATCATCAGAAAATTAAAAATTCAAATGACTTCTTTTGTAATTTTTCTTTATTCAAATCAATCGGGATATCTCTCATTAACTAACATTTAATTATAATACACAATACACTCATTTTAAGCGTCTACTAAATACTTTAAATTCAGGAATTATCAATAATTAGCATTGCTGTTCATGTGCATAATTGCCAGTGAATTCAGGAGAACCCAGGTAATTCTCTTCGCTAGATTTAAGAATATCAGCGAGATGCAACTACTTCATGCGTAGTTCATGTTCGAGATCCTTCGATTCTCTTGTGCGCGCTGACTCACTGTCTCTCACATATCTTCTAAACTCATACAAATCCACCATTTCCTTCTCAATGAAATCCAAAAGGAACGCATTTCGGCGTTCGAGGGCATCCAGCTTATTCAAAAGTGCATTAACCGTTCTTTCCAATGCTCTCTCCTTCTTTTCTATTGCCTGCTCACGAGCCTTAATTGCCATTTCACATGACCACCGCGCCATATGGTACTTCCTTTGAGCACGGCCCAATTCTTGCTTGACATCCTCTCTCTTTAGGGACAGTTTCTGGTTGAACTCAGTATTGCAATCAGCCTGAAGGTGTTCCTTTGCTCGTCGAATAACTTCTCGAACATGTCTAGACTATAAAAGGAAGAATGCGATGCTTAGAAATGGTCCTTCGTAAATATTAATTCATCATTGGCAATAGAAATGAAAAAGTAAATTTAAAGAGGTGACTGTATTGAAAGCTATTTATTGTCCGCAATAATGTAATTCTCTTGAATATTGTAATTTAATCTGGGATAAATGGCATGAACTTCATGATGAAGTGAATGATAAATTCACGTAGAGAGAAGAAAATTGCCGAGGAGAAAACAATGGGTGGTAGTATAAAGTATAAAATGGCAATATCCGAAGCATTTGCAAACTTTATAGTCATTTAAATTTAAGATGCTATACCTCAGTCGATTGGCCTGTTGTCTTGTGCACAGGTGCGGCAGTGGGAATGCATTCACGTGTGATTGCTCCAGCCCTTGCTTGCTGCCAGTGAATGGGGTTCTGTTCTTCCCCATGGCATGACTTTCGTCCCGTCGTATTTCCGCTCATATCCCCTCCACCTCTTTCTTGAGTTGTCGGGCCGTCACCGCCAAAATACAGGCAATGCTCTTTCAGAAGTCTTTCCTCTTCGGAACACTGCTTTCCGTAGAGAGCACCACCTCTATTGCACGAAGCCATTACAGCGATTGCACTTGTAATGTACTAAATATAATATCAAGAGCGATAGAGCGAATGCAATAAAGCGAACCGAAAAGTTAATTGCTCTTCACAACTCCAACACATAGCTTTTTGAGTATCGGTAACTCCACATGCGTATGCTCTCGGCAGCATTGTTGAGATATCTCCTTGGCTCCCATTGTTGTGATGTCCGTAAACATAAATAAATGGATGCGTATAAATTAATAAATATTTTATTGAAATTAAAATAAATAGATTAATTATTTTACTGTCAATCATGATAATCCCGCATCCGACACTGGAGATATAATTACACCCGTATTTACATTTGCAGGGCCGACAAATGCCACAAAATTAGAGAGTTGGAATATCGAACTGATAGATTAGTATTCGTTTTTCCCACACGCTATTCTTGACAGCAATAAAACGGGATCACACAATAGAGTAATAGGTTCACGCTGTCGAAAATATGGGTATGTAGGATTAAATTCCCACTAAAAAACACTCTCCAACTCTGCCGCCATTAAAAATTCACCGTACGCCCTTTTGTCAGGTGGGGTGTAGGCGAATGTATATTAAGTCTATTGTATTGGTGAATTTATGTATGTATATATATATATGATATATTATTATTATATATATATATATATATATATATATATATATATATATATATATATATATATATATATGTAAACCGTACGCTCAGTAACCAACCCGAAGTCGGTTTTGTAGCTGATGGTAGATTTCACCGAATGAAAAGCTATTGTTTTTATAAATACTATACGGAGTAAATGATATGCAAGTTCTGTCAAAAAATGAAATCGATCGAACTTTTTTAAGCCGAGATATTCTGGTCTGAAAGAAATGACTGTTAATACGCTTCCAAGTTATTTGAGAACTAAGGGAATAGTTTTATTGGGAAAAATTTGCATAGATTATTTAATTTTTAATTGATAAAGTACCCAGTTTCATTGGCGTGACGATTGGGAAAGGCAGCATATCTCAATCATTCTCCATCTGAGTAGTAAAAAATATGGTACAGGCTATTTTAAATTATTATCTCCAAGTTCGTGTTGCTGTATTTTATTTTGCAGAACGTAAACCAATTTTCCACATAACCGTTTTGGTTTTATTTTTAATCGTTGAGAGTGCAAATGCATATTTTTCCAAAATATTGAGAGAATAGCTTCAAAAGCAAAGCAAAGCTTATTTCGCTTTATTGACTAATTTGATCTATTGTGGAACCTTTCTTAAGTTTTACTACCAATCAAAAGCACAAATTGTTAATGTAAATTACCTGTGTTTTTATATATTTTTGCCTCTCGACGAAATAAAATGAAAGAAGAAATCAGATAATTGGAACTCCCGCGTTTAAAATATTCGAGAGTCCATATTCAGGATAATATGCGTATTGTGGAGGGATAATTTCAAAGGCAGAGGGTATTCGATTGCCTCGGTGGAAGTTGCGAGAGGAAGTGGATGCGTAGTTCGTGGAAGGGGGAGAGGGTGCAAATGGGAGCGCGAAGGTTTCTATGGCAACGCGTAAATGGCATCGTGCCACTTTTTTCTCTCTTCTCCTCTCCGTTACACACTGGCGGTTTCCATGGCAACCCCGTGGCGATGCGGCAAATGGTTGCCCAGGGAACTGCGGGTTGTCCTCGCGGGGACGCCGCCGCCTATTACGGTCGACGCTCGCCTAAGCACCCCTTTCCCTCCCCGCCCTCTCCCCCCCTCCACGGCATGGAAATGATGTTCTGGGGCGCCATCGTAGGTGTATGCTTTGGAGATTGCGGAGAGCAGACGACTCTAGTAGCGAGATACGAGGTCAATGTGCCTTGATCCCCGGGAGCCTAACCCTGGAGCGGGGCATTTAGTATTACCAATGAAGCTGTCCTAAAAGGTTTTACTCAGTAGAAAGAGAATACGTATAATGGAGCCAATTAAAGTAGCGGTAATATATGCTTGATTTAAGTGCACAAAAATTAAAGGTTCTTTCGCAAGGTCACGTAACGTTCTCAAGTGAATTGATCAACTTCTCCTAAAAGAGACGACCATTCATTCCGAGTTCGGATTATCATTCGAAACTTCTTGATTTCAGGCGTTAGAGACACGTAACTATCGCGGCGGGAAAAGCAGAGACCCGCTGAAAACACTTAGTTCGATGCCGATGAAGTCTCTCACTCATCAAAGGATAAAAGACATGAGCATTTTTCATTTGAATAGATTTTTTAATCTAAATCCCCCTTTTCGGTGCTTCATTAATTAGTATTTTCTCTAAAAACTCCCAAATGAGCTACTTCTGTTTTTTTGTGAAATTCGCAGACATTTTTTATGAAAGTTTAAGCTCCTTGAGAACAAATAACAATAGGAGTATATTTTCATTCCCATTCCTGTTTATAATTCGTCTTGTTCTAATAAAGGTCAATTCATATCAATAAAGCTCTTTCTAAAAACGGAAGCTGACAATTTGCATGGCTAGATTTTTTGCCCGTAGAAGACATGAAGAAGAAGAAAAAAGGTTTGTTAAGGCTCGGGAATGTATTCATGACTAATCCTATTTCTTTCTTCCCGTGTTGATGGACTAGTTTACGATTACTTTTACATTTTTAGAATCACATTTTCGAAATAAATACATTTCCTTAAACTTCACGTGAAATCCATATTTATATTCTTAATATCTACCTTCCTGTTGAGTAAAGTGAGGGAAGTTTCGACCTAGACTCGCCGCCAACACAATTTTGTTTTCAATTACACCGATGAAAACATGATTCAACATGAGGTGACTCATTAATAAAACATCGATATCATTAGCATAGTTATCAATAAAGGATTATACTTCACGCATATTTTCAAGACCTTTTTTAAAATAAGATACGAGATCCGGTTGTTGCGCACCACCTCGTCAATTAGATCCACCGTTGATTCCGGCAAACTCGGCCGCCCCGACCGCTGCTCATCGTGGACGTTTTCCGGGCCTTCAAAAAACTCCCTGCACCACTCCTGCACGTTTTATCCACTCCTGGTGATGTCCATACACATCTCAACCGCTCATCTCCCCATCAATATGACCGGGAAAACGTCCACGATGAGCAGCGGTTGGGGCGGCAGAGTTTGCCGGAATCAACAGTGGCTCCAGTTGACGAGATGGTGCGCAATAACCGGAGAGTTACCCTTCATGAGATAAAGGAAGGCCTTCATGAAGAGAGTGGCTACTTCTTCGTGCAGAATAATGTGTCGGAGGCCCTCGGTTACAACAAGATGTCTCACCAAAGGAGTGTGTTAGCATCATGACAATGCAGGTCCACACCAACATGCACGTGTCACATCAAACGACCATCCTACTCAATGAATTCGGCTGGGATATCATCGACCACCCTTCTTACAGCCCGGAAGTTGCCCCCAGGAACTACCACTTTTTTCCCGCTCTCAAAAAACACCATGGAGGACAGAAATTCAAGTCAGACGAGGAAGGGTAAGAAGCAGTCGTCAGTTGGCTTCGCGACGCGGCGGGAGAAAGGTACGATGTCGATATTAAAAAGCTGCTTAAAAGGATGCAAAAAGGGATTGATCGTCAAGACGACTTTGTAGAAAAATAGCTAAATGCTCAGTCATTCCTAAGATGTACACAAAATTGAGAATAAATTTGATTTTTCATGAAAAAAATGGGAGGGAGGAGACCTTACTTTTCGAATCGCCCTCGTAATAATATTGATTTAAGTAGGTTTAAAAAATTACACGTGACTTTAAGACTCTGTTTGTATTTTCTACACTTGTAGAGTAAATTATTTATTTTTTCACCTCATATTCCAATCCTGTCATGCTCTCGAATTGTAAACGTATTGGCAAATTATTGCCAACTCTAAATGGAGAGTATTATTAGTGTATTATTGTTTTGATTTCCCTTTACTCAGTAATTATTGACGCATAAAACCACAGTGTTAGGGAGCTTGCATCATTGCACAACCCAAGGTTGAATATAGCTTGAATCGAGAACTTTCATCACATTCGTTCTTGCAACGAAACCCAACTTCTCAAGGGGGGCGTGCGTAAATTAAAGGTGGAAAATGGAATTACAGCTCTTGTACAGCAGCTGCTATGTGGTGCACCAGAAATTCCTCCTTTATTGGCTAGTTAATTTCTGGGTACGTCGATGTGGGCTCCTTCTCTCAAGGCCTTCGTCTGGTCGGAGCTTCATTGAACGTCGGTTCTCCGATCCACCAGTTAATTTCCTCGGGACATTCCTCCGCATTCCCGAAAGTCCGATAGACTGAATTCAGTTCGAAAGTGGGTGTATCATGTGGGGTGTTGAGGATGTAGGCCTACTCAGAAACCATTTCGAACGGCCATTATACCTGCTAAGCCAACTATGGTTAAATTACGGGTTTTCGAACAAAAATGTATGGGATACGAAAAAAAAACCCTGATTTTCTTTTTTTCTTCTCAAGAGTGTTTAATTAAATGTCACTTCTTTTTCCTTTCATGGCATTGCAATATAAATGTCCATGGATGCTCATTATAACTAATGTATAGAGCATCATTTTGTAACTAACCTGGTTCCAGAATTTCTTGGACTTTAGTTTTCTAGTCGGGAACGTCCACGATGGTCAGAGTGCTTCTAAAAGTACAAATATCACAGTGCCTCTTAAAAATTGACAAATAGAGTAACTATTATTTGGTATATAGTATATGATTCTGGTAATCTACGGCATTGATACACTATATTTCTCTATATATGTTTTTTTCCAGAATTAAACAATTGATCGAAATAGGAAGGCAATGTTTAGGGTAAAATTCTCGCTTTGTTTTTGGTATGATATATTTTATGAAAAAAATGAATTAGGTTTAAATAAACTGTGAGAATGGACACAGGGTTATTTGCTATAATTAAAAGAAAAATTCAACAAAGATAATTAGATATGTGAACAAAAACTGCACTCTAATTCAATTATATTATCATGATCATTATTTGCTGTTAAATACACAATAATATGTGTTGTTCCAAACAAAAATGGTGGGTTTAAATGAATATACTTTGTAACTTCCACACAATTTTTATTCGTACTACCGGTTTCAACGCAACGGCGTCATCATCAGGTACCATCAGGTGACGCCGTTGCGTTGAAACCGGTAGTACGAATAAAAATTGTGTGGAAGTTACAAAGTATATTCATTTAAACGAACATGAACCTCCACAAAGTTGAGCCCGAGACCATAGAATTCAAAAATGGTGGGTTTTACTTACGAGATTTGCGATAAAACTCAGCGATTTCCCATTTCCTATGAAGTGTGATGAGTGAAGAAGAAATTTATCCGTTAGATCCCTGTATTTGAGATCCCCTATTTTTGTGAGGTTCTCAGATCCCGCAATTTCCTATTCCGTTCATTTCACTTATTATTTCTCATCAGCCAATAACTACTTATTTTAACATCAATTTTGATAAAATTCACTCTAGCGTTGTCAGAAAAATATCGTGAATGTATCCTACTTAAATTCGTGAGAATGAAATTTAGCAAATAAAATTAATTAATATTACTAACTTTGTCACTATTGATATGGTTTTTTTAAAATGTAGTGACATTATTCCATTTACAGTATGATTACTGAAGATTCCAAAAAAACGATGGAGCAGATTGTGCGTTTCTATTGACATCGCGACAAAATTTGGGATCTGAAATATATTTCTCTACTTAAGAGCATATTAAGCGAGGAAAGGCTCAAGACACATTCGAAGGAATCAGTACTTGTCGTGTTGCTGCTAACCTTGTTTATCATTGTCTCACCTTATGTTACAATGCAGAACACCATTGAATCATTTTGACGCAAAAGGTTTATCAGTCGTAATATTTGAAAATAAAGAAAAATAAAGCAAAAGGAAAAATTAAACTAGCGTGCTGACCAACCGGATTAACGTAGCAAAATAAGAATATTTCAGCAGTAGGCGAATGCACTGCAAATAATATAATGTTCAGTTGTGGAAGATTGAATGGAAAATATTCAAGCAGCGGGCTTTGCAATCATTTTCATGCCGCATCAAAGAATCGTACTGCGCAGATCTTCAGAGAGGTTTTCTATTCTTCAGATGCGTATTCCTTTTGTGCCAATTCGCATCAGAGGGAAAAATGCAAACAAATTTAACGCCTCTGCGCTTTCGCTGTAACTCTTTCAATCCGAGTCTTATAGTTCGGAGGATTTTTCTCGTCTAGGTGACCTCATTGGAAGACGCCTTCGCAAGGAAATTTTCTCTCAAGTAGCAGCTATTCTATTTCCCCTTCATTTTCATTTTTTTCCCCTCTAGCTTCTTTTCTCCGTAGAAGCATGCTCATCCTGACGTCACCCCGGTCTATCTATTACCCTCCTGAATGATGCATCTGATTTCGATTGACGTGTTTTTCTTTCTTAGGGAGTATGCATCCAATTTATTTCATGAAGGGAATGTGGAATCACCCTGTTGCCCGTCCCCGTTGTTGTGCCCGTGTAGGCAATAAGGATATACGCTCAGTGTAAATATGTATTTTTATTTATATTTTTATAAGTGGCAACATTTTATCATTTTTAATTTATACCATATAAATATTTCAGTAGTATATATTCAACAGATTCAGCCGTGATGCAGTGGAAGTTCATCCTAATGAGGAAAAAATTTGAACTTTTCCAAAGATTAAAGCTATGGAAAAGGGGAAATTTGTTTTTATTTGGAAAGTGGAAATTTCGTCATAATATTCAGTATATGCGGAAAAATCAGTCTTTTCATTTTCAATCTATCCGGAAAAGAGCATCTTAAAATGACTTAAATATTATACGATTAATATATTTTCTCATTTACGATATTTAAAGAATTTTCTAGTATTTGAAAAAAAATATTAAATGAAATTGATGCTCGATATCAGATTTTATACTTAGAACTATACTCCAAATAATATCCTGTAATTTAAAATGGGTTAATTGTGACACACTATTTTGGTTCAAATTGTACCAAATAGGTTTATGTATTGGCAATATACATGCGGGATATTCGTTCAAAACGATTTCTTACAAGTTTAAAAAATGGGAAAATATTTGTAAAGAGGTAACATGATTTGGCTTTGCATGTGCTTTTATTCTATTTTACGGGTGGTTGCCTGACACCCCCCGCTGCACGCCCTCGTGACGTCTTGCGGGGTATTATGTATATGCAGATAGATGTTGATGAATACAAACACTAGATACCTGGGATCTCGAATTAGGATTTCTAGAATTAAATCAAATATAAAAAGAATCTGCCCAAAAAAGAAGGAAAATTTTTCTTCACACAAAAAATTGCTTTCAAATTGCAAAAAAATCAGTTTGAAAAATTATATTGGTTTTAAATTTTTCATGTAAACAAATTTAAAAAACAATAAAAATGTTGATAATACAACATAAAGACTTTCAATAGTTTGAACTTAGCGGAATTAATCCATTTTATAATATGGGAGCTGATTAGATGGGTTAGACTTTTTTGCAACCACTACTTTTTTAGGTTGCTGAGGTGGCAAATGTTAGAGGGAGGGTCAGGATGGACATTGTTATAAAGAAGGCGCCCAATAGCACTCGTGCTTTTTGTATATGTAGAGAAAATAGAATGAAAATGCACTAAAATGACGGCGAGGGAATGCAATTCGGTGGGGAAGTATAAAATGTGTTCGGTTTGGGGGTGATCAAGTTTGAGTTACCCAGTGAGCCAAGGGAAAACAAGGAATATTTTGTGCATTGCAAAGTCATTGTGATAGGTATGGGATGAGAATCAATGTAAAGGACAGTTTTATGCAGTTCATGAGAATGAGAAGTAGGAATATAAATATGAAAGCATGAATTCAAAAGCTAGAATAAATGGATCACTTTACTAATCTCGGAAGGTTGCAGGACCAAATTTCTCAAAGCAAATGGGATGCAAGTAGAAGAAACGCATTCGGGAAAAATGCTTTCACAAGAAAAAGGAAATAGAGGACCGGAACGTTTAGTTAGGATATTAATAGAAGACTCGTCTGAACTATGATATGAGTGTGGTTATTTAAGGCTCGGTAAGGACGATGATAAATAGAGACTAGAGGCTTTTGAACTGTGGGTGCGGAGAAAAGGAAGCAATAAAGGGTAAGAGATAGGACTGGCTTACTAGACAGAATGAAGAAGGAAAAAAGTATGCAGAATTGGATAAGACTTTATAGTGATATCAAATTTTGTTTTAATAGGATAGTCAAAGAAATGTATCATTGTGGCGTTGAATACTCTGGGTCCATCGTAAACCTACCTTGAAAGGTGAAATGCCATTAATAATACAAACTCTCAACTTTTCTTATTTTTGTTTTGAATTTAAAAATTAAAAAACATTTTCGGTTTACACAACATCTCCTTGGAGTTTCAATACACCTGCAGCTAAAGTTAATTGAGAACGCTGGCTTAGAGAATGCCCTACTTCAACATCCTCGACATAACCCTAATCGTAAGGGTTTCAATTACGCCTCGCCCCTTTTGCCTGGCAGCATCCTAGAATCCACATCCGTTCCGTAGCATTTCACGGTGCCCTGCGGTAAAAGACATCTGGTTCTTACCCTTCTACCCACAAGATATTGACTTTTGCTCGCGTTTAGTCTACGCCCACCTCGAACGCCTTCGGCAGCTTTCTTTTATCCACGATACTTCGTATCCTCCCGAATTCGGCAACCAACACTCGGTCATTGTAATTAATGTGTCTATATCAATATATTGTCCAGTGTCAAAAGGCCGCAAACAACACTCCTGGGAAATGAATAAAATGATAGAATTTTTAACGCCCCAATAAAGAAAAGCAAAATATGAAAATTTATGGGAAACGAACGTTTGATAAAATTTACTGATACTAAATGAGCAGAGAGAATTAGTAAGTCAACTTTAAGTTTGGAAAATAAAATAAACACTAATTTGTTGATATTTTCGATTAATATCATAATCGAAACATGGCAATGCAGCTAAAGTGAAAGTAACAGACCATGGGATGATTAATTGATTTTGTTGTAATATATGCACGACTCGGAAACGTGGTCATTGAAGCGAGATGATAACCGTAGATTTGGATGCCTTTTAAATGTGGGTGCGGAGAAGGATTGAGAAGGTAAAGTGGGCAGAAAGGTAAACAAATGAGAAGATGTAAGGTATGGCGAGAGAGGAGAGGGGATTGTAGGGAGAAATCATATGCAGACGGGGAAAATGGATGCAAAGCAGATTAATTGGCAATAGGATGTTGCTGATTGTGGTAGAGGGGAGAATGTTAGGCTAACGAGGAAAGGGTAGGAATAAGATAGGCATTTCTTAGGAAGTAAAGGAAGGAAGGAAGTACACAGAGATGAAAAGAGGCTTGCTGTAGAGTAGGACGATGGGTTGTGTTTTGCGTAAGGTGGGAAATTTGGGAAATATTTTTGAGGTGTAGGACTGGCACGAGTTTCAGTAGCACGCAGTTCATTCGTTAGTCGAAATGTTTTTACTCCGATTGCCGTTACATTTTCCGCACTTGCGGTGTCGTTGTAAAGGGGAATGCAATCAAAGTAGCTTCTCTTATAAAATCTTCTCCTTTGTAGAGTCTGGATCCTCTTAATACGCAGAGTAGATTTCCTAAATTTCATTTACATTAAATGTCTTGCCATATATCTTCCTTGGCGAGTAGCTATTGTACTTGTACTTGAAGTACATCTTTTTAAGGCAAATAGGTCGTAGCCACGTTTTCCGTGTCGATTCATAAGTAAAATAGAAGAAAAAATATTTCCAAATTCATTACTGAATTGCAACAAGATCGTCAATATAGGACCCATAAAAGATGTGTAAAACGAAATTTCGGAGTATTTTTGATTAAAAATGATTTTCCTTGTAAAAAGCGCTTAAGTGGAATTTATAACAAATACCTGTTTCTTAGTCAAATATTTAATGAATATCAAATGCTGAGGAGCTCCGAGATAAAGCACCTTAGCACCATATTTTAAAATTTATAGTAAACGTATAATATTTAAACCATTTAGATGCAAAGTAGTATTCGCTGTTTATTTTTAATCATATTTTATCATAAATTTTGAAATGATCAGTTCTTCAGAGAGCTAACATAAAAATGTTACTTCCCATACCCCATTTAGAAACCTTCATCACCAAGTTTTTCTTATCTCAGGTTACCCCTCCCTTTTCTCTTATCCCTCACTCTTCCTTAAAGAGGTTGTTGTGTTCCCAGAAATGTGTACATCTACATTCGTTTGTGTTTCGCCAACACTCGTAATTAACATCAGCACACTCACGCATGCACACGTACACGGACCCTCTAAAACATCGGAGAGTATCTTTGGAACTTCAGATGGAGACACAGAAGCAATATGCAAAAAAAAACTGAAAAAACGGGCAAATTTTCGACTGTTATCCGTCTTCGAGGCCGAAGGCAGCCGCCTTCCTCCCGTAAGTTCGCTTTTGATTTACCTGTCTCACCTTCTGATATCCGAAATATGATATATTATGTGCGACGCCGAAAACAGTTGATTATCCCTATCTTTTGAAATATAAACACATAGCAAACCATATGTGTACCTAAGCACGCATACTTATGCGTATGGCTCTGCAATTTTTTAGGCTTTCCAACTATATTATTTACTCCTTGATGGGGACACAATGTCGCGGGTTTTCAATTTCAACTCGTTTTATAAACGGAATATTAATTTAAAGCCAAAAAAAGTCGATCGAGCATTCTTAAAAAATTGAAATACACGACACCTTATAACGTGACTCATTTTCCACGATCAAAAAAGAGGCACTCATCCGACGAGGGAATGATGAGAGGCAAGGGAGTATGTGATGCTGCGAGGGGTGGCTGTGGATGAGGAACGTAGTGAGAGGGGTGGGGGAGGGAGGGGGAAAGGATAATTGGAAGTTCAAGCCCGAGGGTTCGTTGGATTAGCGCGTGTGCCGGAAGAAAATGGTCTCGATGATGATGCTGCCGCGGCGTGCTGGCCCCAATCTACCCTGAATTCTTTTGCGTCTCAGCCTTACTCATCGACAGGGCAAGATAGCTTGGCAAAAAGTCATCTCCTTAGGGTTTAGGATGAGAAAATCGACCAGCTGCAGTCACCTGCTCGTTTACTTGTGCTCGTGTGTGTGCGAATATATCACATCATGTTGGGAATAATTTTCCAAAAAAATGACAAATAATACTATTCTTTACCATTATACAAACTGTTTCAGAATACAAGTCGTATTAATCCTTGGGATAATTGTGGCACTTGATCCATTCCAGGTTTCAAGTTTATTCGAGTAGAAATCGGAATATTCAAAGTATTTTAACAAAAACCTCTCTTTTTCTTAATTCATGTACCATCTTCAACAATTTGGACAGATACGTATTCTTTTGACTAAATATCTGCACAGAACATGAAAATATAGAGCAAGGAATTTGATTATGTGAAGAAGAAATTGGGGGTGGTACGTTTTAATCCTTGAATCTACCTGTCTACTGAAATGGAAATCTCTTCGTTTGCAGCTGTTTGACGCTTTGCGTCATTAAATAAAACGTTTTTCCCCAGAGCTCGCATTTTTTGTTCAACTTTGCATTCTTCACAATTTCTGGTGTGCGCACCTAATTCTCTCGCCACATTGGTGCATGGTTTCACTAATGAGAAATAGTTATTTTCCATTTATTTTTTTAATGTTACATTTTCTCAAATATCATTTCCCAAACATTACGAGGTTAGGTTGAAAATTAATGCAAACATACTTGTAGACCACAAAAAAATGACTTTTAGAGGCAATCCTGGTGGAAAATAGAAGTAACATTCCCTATTAACACGCAGGCGTAGGTTGTGGTCGTTACATTCATCCAGTGTATTTTGAGAAGCGGAAGTATGGAGACGTGTTCTAGTGCCATGTCAACGCTAGTTAAGCAGCTTGCTGTTATCAACAGCTGCCTTCACCTCATGATCCGAGGTGTAATGATTACCCTTGAGGTATCTCTTGAGTTGAGGAAAAACATAAAAATCGCAAGGTGCAAGATCGGGGGAATGAGGTGGGTTGCTCAAAGCTTTTCAACCGACGCTGTTTGGTCTCGTCTGTGAGACGGCATGATACCCATCGTAAATAGATTTTACGGTATCTCAACTTGTCAATAATGAAGCCGACACGTCCCTTGGATATTCCAATATGGTTTACGATACGCTTTTGAGTGATTCGCCTGTCATTTTGAATCAAATCTTCGACGAGTTTGGGATATTTATCGTCTGTGGCAGTGATCGGACATCCGCTGCGTGTTTCATCAACAATTATGGCTTTTCCAGGCTCTCAACCACGAAATTTTACGACCCATCGATTTACAATAGACCTATCAACAGCATTGTCACCATAAACAGCCTTTAAACGACGATGAATCTCAGTAGGAGTCACTTTTTCAGCAGTTAAAAATTCGATAACATCACGCTGTTTAACTCGCGTTGACATAGCACTTGGCCACGTCTCCATACTTCCGCTTCTCAAAATACGCTTGATCGATGTAACGACCTCAAACCTGCGCATGCGTGTTGAGGGGGAAGGTTACTTCCACATGCCACCAGGAGTGATTCTGAAGGTCATTTTGTTTGTGGTCTACAAGCATGTGTGCATTAGTTTTCAGCCTACCCTCTTAGATTCTTAAAAGTGGCAACACATATGACGAGGATAACTTTAGTAAATAAATTCCTCTATGAAGATGATATCGTATTAGGGTCGCGCATGGTCTGCCAAACCTTTAAGAGTGCCCGCGATCGGCATCGCCGTGTAGAGGAAGTTGTTAGCATACTGCAGTGCACCAAGTCCTTAGATTTCCAAGTGTGAAAGTGTGATCTAGATCCGCAGTGCAGACCCCTGTACCATCTCTTGTGCCACCATATGGGATTTTTCTTCTTTGTCATCTTTTTGGAAACTTGCTTCTCCTTTGAGAGCGTTTGAATCCACTTATCCAGATATTTGACCGTCAATTTAAAATTTTATACTGTTTATTTTTCCTTCGAAAAATGGTTAATAATAACCCTCTCCGTGTAGTTTTTCTTTTAGATTAGGATGATAAAATGCATCCGGTGACTTCACCTTCTTCCTGGAAACTTAAACCTGTTGAAATTCACAATTGACGCTGTACCATGATTTGGTATTTTGTCCGCACCCGAAGTAAGTTGGCTCTAGGGGCGGTAATAGTATCCTTCAAACGGTGAATTTTGATACCTCGATGACGCAAACGGATGCTCTAAATCAATCATTGAGTATTTGATTTGATGTTTCTAAGTGTAAAAAATGTTGAGAGACTACAGTAATGCGATTGTCTCTGATTTCAAAAAATGCGTTGAATAATTAGATGCGAGATATCCGACACTAATTCTGAGATTTAATTTGTTGGGAAATTTGAGAAAAGTGCCACAGTGTTCTCATTGGCTTGTCTGATGCTCCATATACAGGACTGAGATAATTTCCTCATTTTGCTCAAATTTGCTTGGGCTTAATGTAATTTTAAATTATGTCATTCAATGGAATTGAAATGCTCCCTTACTTGGAAGGTCATACACCAAAGATCACACCTATTTCCTAAATCCTTTAACCACGAGTTTCTAATGGCAAGCAGCACGCGTGGAAAAGGTTTGAATCATCATCTTTGACAAGTCGTTGATTTAAATGTGTATTAAAAAATACAGATTTCAAAATAATGTTTTAGTTCATGAAGAATAGGAGGTACTATTACATAGGCCTCACCTCCAGTTTTAAGATAATATTCTCAAGGAGGAGTGAGGCAAACCGATGCGTCGAAGGATGATTAGCGCGGGCCTGCCGTTTGCTTTTTGCCCACCTTTATATGATGGAGGCAAACTTTGCCCTCCAAATTCGCCACAATTCAATAGTTGTTACGGCGGAATTTCTTATCCACTAATGAAGCATGATACCTTTTCAAAAAATTTATTTATTTCATTCATACTTTACGTATTTGTAAAGGGAAGTCCTGGCCATTATCCACGTTTAGTCCTCTCATTGTACGCCCTTGCTACGCTCATTTACGTCATACATATCTGCTGATGATAGAACTTGAATATGACCCGATAATTAATTGAGTAATACAATATCTGCAAACAAATAAGCATGGAAACACATTAATATTTAAAAAGGTATTTATTGTCTGTTTTATTTGCGTGATATTTCTTTACTCTGTCTGTAAATTTATGGACATTATAAGTTCAGTATTTAATTTTGCGTAGAGGCGGTTAGTTTTCTCCGCGAGAGATACTTCTTCACCATCTACACTCTGCGCAAAATTGAATTCATGGCATAGAATCCAATAAATTGAACGCCTCGTCCGCGCGGGTTTCATTGCAGGAATGAAACGCCTGGGCGGAGGGCCGGAACAAGTGATCGCGAGCCCTCTCCTCCCCAACTTCCCCCGGTCGCCCGCCCATCTGCCTTACCCTCCCACTCGCCCGCCCTGCCCGGTCCCTAATCGCTGCTCCTCCTTCCTGCTTCGCTTCCCTATCCTATCGTCGCATCCTTTCGATTCGTTTCCCTTCCTCTTCTCAGACATTGTCCTCTGCTCAAAATTATCTTCAACTACGTACGTCACCTTTGGTATCCCATCTTTCTCTGGTGCGTAAATTTTCTGTTCCCTGTTATTTTTCAAATTTCTATCTGTCAAAATAAAATTCATATCCATCTAGCATGTAAAATATTCTTCAAATTAAGGGTATTCTTTAATCACTCCTCTTTTCTTCTGCTATACATCCTTAAACGAATGTTTTACAAACGGTTTTCCATGGAAATGTTTAAGGTAGGTGTGTACGTGGAATGAGTGGCATTTAAGCTCCATGATTTACAGGATTTTAAATTAATTCTTATATTAACACTTATTTTTTACTACTGTGCTAAGTGAATGCATTCCAAAGGAAACAATTTACGATAGATGGATGATTGATTGTATCCATAGTAAGGCATCTAGTACAGACGAGGATAGGCATAAAACTAATGGACACATGCTTGTAGACCACAAGCAAAATAATCTTCAGAAGCCCTCCTGGTGGCATGTGGAAGTTACATTCCCCCTCAACACACTCGCGCAGATTTGAGGTCGTTACATTCAACCAGTGTATTTTGAGAAGCGGAAGTATGGAGACGTGGCCAAGTGCTATGTCAACGCGAGTTAAACAGCGTGCTGTTATCGAATTTTTAACGGCTGAAAAAGTGACTCCTACTGAGATTAATCGTCGTTTAAAGGCTGTTTATGGTGACAATGCTGTTGATAGGTCTATTGTAAATCGATGGGTAGTAAAATTTCGTGGTTGAGAGCCTGGAAAAGCCATAATTGTTGATGAAACACGCAGCGGATGTCCGATCACTGCCACAGACGATAAATATCCCAAACTCGTCGAAGATTTGATTCAAAATGACAGGCGAATCACTCAAAAGCGTATCGTAAACCATATTGGAATATCCAAGGGACGTGTTGGCTTCATTATTGAACAATTGGTAGACCGTAAAATCTGTGCAAGATGGGTACCACTCTGTCTCACAGGCGAAAACAAACAAAAGTATCCTTATTCCCCCGACCTTGCGCCTTACGAGTTTTATTTTTTTCTTAGCTCAAGGGACACTTCAAGGGTAATCATTACACCTCGGACAACGAGGTGAAGGCAAAAATTTGACAACTGAACGCTGTTTAACTCGCCTTGACATAGCCCTCTCCAAACTTACGCTTCTCAAAATACACTGGTTGAATGTAACGGCCTCAACCTGCGCATGCGTATTGAGGGGGAATGTTGATTTTACATGCCACCAGGAGCGGCTCTGAAGGTCATTTCGTTTGTGGTCTACAAGCGTGTGTGCATTAGTTATCAGTCTAAAACACTTTGACGAGTCTGAACTAGACTTACATACGTAAAAATACGTGTAGGGGATTTTGAGACTAATTTCCAGGTTAAAATATTTGGTGAAACATTTTAACTTATTAAGAATGATACGGAATATTCAACGAGTTTGTTTTAATTTTCTTTGTTCCCTAAACGTATGAAACTCAAAGAATTCGGTTTCCTTTCACTAATCGAGAGTTCCGCAAGAACTCCCGCTTAATTTTGTGATTCAGGTTTTCGTAAAGAAATAATTTCTAAAAAAAATTTTTAACGCATTTTTTGTTGCTAAGCAACAAATATTGCTTAAATTATGCTTTTATTTTGCTTAAATTATGAATTTTTAATAAGAACGGTTAAAAAATTCTTACTCTTTAACTAAATTTCAAAAAATATTAGTAAAACTATCATTTTTAAATTATTTGAGCAACTTCATCTTAATTCGAGAATATTTGAACAAAAATTTCTCTGCTAGATTTATGAAATATCATTAATTGGAGAGTTTTAATAATCATCCCGAGTATGACCAAAACCGGAAGGTAAAGTGTCTTAAAATCATAAAACGAAACTCTTAGATGTAATAATATTAGTTTTCCTTAAATACCAGTAGAAAATAACGAATTGATAGATCATGGAATTAAAAATAAAGCCAGATGTCGGTTAGTTAAAATATCATTAAATCAGCGATGCTGTTTGCAAAATCTATGTTGTATGTAAAGTATAAGGTTTAAATATCGTCGACTCAATGCACCAAATATTATCAAGGTGTATGTCAATGTCGTTTGGAGTTCAGCATTGCTTCAAATAGATTGAATTTTTTTATTCATCAAAAGTTGTAAAATACGAGTGCTGTTCACCGAGGAGTAAACATGTATTATTTGTAGCTTGTTGTAAAAATCAATTTATCTTGCAACTTAATGCTAAAGAATGTGGGTCAATATGCATTGATTTGACTCCAGTAATGTGTCAGTAATGGCCGTTGAAAGTTGAAACTTGTTCAGTTCGCCAACGGCAATGATGGACGTAATACGCGAGGCTACATTGAGAATTTTTTTTCGCCAAATACACTCAGTCCTAATAAATGTGATGAAACAGAAGACTTTTGAAGAGTCTGTTCTTTCCTATATAATAAGTATCTCACATAAAGTGAAACATAACAGTTTCAGGTTTAGCTTTGTGGAATTCCTTCATGATGAGGGTAAAAAAGAAACTTTGCACTTTAACATAAATATTTAATACTTCATCATGGTCATGATGCGCAGCATCGAAACAATGGTCGAGAAGTATTAAATCTTTATTTGGAAGTGCAAAGTTTCTTTTCAAAGTTTTTTTCCGCTGTCACACATTATATTTGACAGGAAATAATTCTCATAGGAATTTCCATAAATGATAATTTTTATTCGCTGCGATTTAAATTCAAACTCAACTTTTAAGGGCGTACTGAATGAAATGCCAATTAAAACTGATAATTCATAATTGATAATCGATAAGTCGTGAAGAAACAATGTCAACCAAATAAACAATATTCGAGACGAAAATATTATAAATTCAAGAGAGATGAAAATATATTGTGATCATAGGAATAAGTTATTGATCATGAAAAAAAATAAACAAAATACATAATATATATATATATATATACATACATACATACGAGGGTCATCCGGAAAGTAGTACCCGTTCGTGAAATAAAGACACAAAAGTAAATATTAACAAACATAAAAAATTTTATTTGAAAGAGGATACTTTAAACTACTTCTCAACATAATCTCCAAGCAAATTAAGGCATTTGTCATAACGTGTGACAAGTTTCTGTATTCCTGCTGCATAGTCCTTCGCCGCCAGCTCATTGAGATACGCGAGGGACCCATCTTGCACAAATTTTTGCATAATGCAGATGGTGTTTAACAATTTCATGAACAATTGTTCGAGAAACATTGGGAAAATGCTCACAGATGTCATCAATTGTGACGCGCCGATCGTTCCTCACGAATTCGTCAACTGAGCTCACCAGTTGGTCTGTAATGACAGACGGTCTCCCCGAACGCTCATCGTCGTGTGTGTTCCCCCTCCCCATGTTGAAGTTGCGACACCACCGCCGAACAAACGACTCGTCCATTACATTGTCTCCATACACCTCCTTTAATTGGCGATGAATATCACATGGGCGAACGTTTCTTGCATTGAGGAATTTAATCACTGCCCTCACTTCACAACTGGCGGCGTTCTCAATTTTTTTAAACATTGTAAACAATCACAGAAACAACACAGGCAATGCTAGCGTCACGCAACTTGGCTCAGAGAAGGCAGACAAGCCACTGAAGCTATCTGACCTCGTCCAGCGGCTACTCGCGTCGTCAGCACTTCATGCGGCACGAACGGGTACTACTTTCCGGATGACCCTCGTATGTATATATATATATAATTTATATTTATATGCATAACATTTGGAAGGTACAATAAAACAAATATATATAACTAGAAACCACGTTAAAGGACCCAAAAATTTAGGCAAGTTTAAGCTTGTAGCCTTCTCTTAGGCCTCCTTACACTTTTTTCTTGCAAGCCCTCGCATTCCCTCCGCCCGAAACCTTCCAGTATTACATAAAGAAGGCCTAGGAGAAGGACGACAGCTTGAAGTTTCTTAAATGCAAATGTCCGAATACGTGTTTTTATTAATGTTTTTGTGTTCTATTGTGCTGTGTAAGTGTTATTTTTCCTTCGTGAGTGCTTCTACATCATCGATATATATATATATATATATATATATATATATATATATATATATATATATATATATATATATATATATATATATATATATATATATATATATATATATATATATATGAGATAACTTGATATCTTATGCCAATAAGCCCTTTAGAAGGTATTTGAATCATCGAATCCACAACAATTTTACAGTTCGATTAAGGGTTATCTGCATCAAAACAGTGTCCATAGCGCTCTAAAAATGCAACATTATTCGTGTGCAATGATAGAGTGATTTGAATAATGGCGTTTGGAGTTTTTTTAATAACTTTTTGCTGTGCTCCTAGATTTCAGAAATCATCTCAATATTGATTTCCTGATGCGTCTTTTCTTTTCTTTTTATTCAGCGCGATCATTGCCATGTTTTGCTATGATTTTCATGCATACGGGCAGATATTTTTCTTATAGAGTCTCAGATGCTTCGCAAGGCTATAGACTCAAGATTACATTCTAACGTTTTCTTTCATATGTCCGTCCATCTCCCCATATGTCCCTGCTCCGCTCGTTCGCCCATCGTGTCCTGCCGTGTCTTTGTTTCCACTCCACTCTTACTTCCAATTTTTCCCTCGTATCCCTTTAATGTTTACACGTCCCTCCGTATCTTTCTTTGCTGATCCCATCGTTGCTTCCCCTTTATTTATTAATGTCTGTGGATTTTTTCGTATTCAAATGCCCTTCTGATAAACTTCGTGTTCCATTTACTTTGGTGGATGTTTTCAAAGAAACTTATCCAATGTTTATCTTTTTTCCTCGAAACCACTCATCCGACAGCTCCGTCCTGTCTTCAAGGAGGAGATCAATGGTCAGCAGAAGATTCTTTGCGTCCATTTTTCTCTTGATATACTCGTTCGAATTGGTTTTCTAAAACGTATGTCTCTCAATCCTGTGCTGAACGACATATATAAATTTCGGCTACTGGTTTCTATGTAGATCTCGGAGAACGGGGATGCGTACCTTTGCATGGAAAATGCTTTTCTTAGCCGTTTACCCGTTTGTCGATCTTGAGCCATTTTTTCCCTTTATGGTGCGGTTTCTTAACATGTGAAGGCCCATAAGTACATGACCTGACCTAGAGATGGCGGTAGTCGTTTAAAAATATCACTGTATTAAAAAGTATGTAATCTGTTAAGCATAAGTTTCAAGTTTGTAGACGCCCGGCTGTTTAGTATTTGTTTGGCAGCTATCAATAGTGAATGTTTTCAGTAAATTTGTGAAAATGGAGACATAAAATGAAATTGGTTACCGTTTGGGATACAATACTTTTATTTGAAAGGCCTCAGCCCAACCAACATAAAAGCTGCTCTGGATTCTACTCTGGGTGAGTCTGTTCTTTCGTTTACAAGAGTAAAATATTGGGTAGCAGAGTTTAAATGAGGCGAGCTATCAAGACCAGCATCACATTAGTCGACCAAATAAGGAGACGACTCCAGAAACGGTGAAGAAAATCCCCAAAGTGAAACTGGATGATTGACTGAAAGTGATCTATCAAGCTAGCAGACATTATAGGCATTTCAAAAAAATCGGTTCATCGCATATTAACTGAAAATTTTGACATTAGAAAGCTGTGTGCAAGATGGGTGGCGCGTTTGCTCACACTCGAGCAAAACCAAAATCGTGAAAAGTTTCACATCAAGGAAGGAGACTTTTTGCGCCATTTCATAACCATGGATGAAACATGGGTCCATTACTTCACATCCGAGACAAAAGAACAATCAAAACAATAGATTCAAAAGGGAGAACTGCTTCCAAAGAAGGCGAATACCGTTTAATTTGTTGGCAAGGTCATGGCGTCGGTTTTTCGGAATGCGAATGGGGTAATTTTCATTGGCTATCTTGAAAATGGAAAATATATCAACAGCGAGTATTATGCAAACTTTTTGCAACGTTTGAGTGAAGAAATCAAACAAAACCGGCATCATTTGGATAAGAAGAAAGTGTTGTTTCAACAAGACAGTGCACCAGCTCACGAATCCATTATTGCCAATGGCCAAAATTAATGAATTAAAACATGAGTTGCTGCCTCGTGTACCCTATTCGCCAGATTTGCATCGTATTATTTTCTGTTTGAAAACTTGAAAAAATAGCCCTGTGGTCAAAGATTTTCCAACCGTGAAGAATTGATGTCGGCAGCTCATGGCTATTTTAAGGAGCAGGACAATTCTTATAATAACAAGGGTATCGAACTTATTGAACATCACTGGGAAAAGTGTATAGAGCTGAAAGGAGATTATGCTGAAAAATAAATACATTTTTGCCCAAAGGTTTTCTGTTTTCTTTGTTGGGACGGTTAATTTTGAGATTTCCCTGGCATCCTCAAAGAAAAAATCATAATAATTAATTTTAAATAACAAAATAAACATCCTGAGGGTGATTTCACAATTAAGAGGTGGGTGGGTATGAAGGACTGCAGCCCAAAGGCCGGTATAATCAATACATTGGGGTGCCAGTGAATGTTATTCAAGGAGTGAACACTATTAGTCAAATTTTTTATATAAAAGTAACATGTACAAAAAGGTGGGTAGTTCAACATGTCCTGAGAACACAATAATAAGATATATTTTTTTGTTAGATTTATTTATTCCCCAACTCAACCTCCCTTTAGCTCGATTATCATTTCCAAGCGTTTATAGAACTTTTTTAAGCCTTCCAAAATGTGGAATTTCGGAAGGCCATCAACATTGGCATCTGCGTTGGTGATGACCTCCTCGTTTGGTGCGAATCGTTTTCCACTGAGCCTTTTGTCAAGGTTTGGAACAAAAATAAGTCACTGGGGGTCAAATCTGGTGAATACCATGGTTGCTGTAATTATTCGAACATGATTTTCATGATTTTTGCCAACGAAACTGGCCAAGTGGGCTGCATTGTCTTGATGGTAGAGAATTTGTTTCTTTACCAACGTATTAAATGTTTTAATTCATAATCCCACTTTGTGGAAAAGTATGGTGGAAATTAAAATAAATGATAAGTAACGGGATCGCTTTGTAACTTAGTTTTAAGATCTATCCCTTTATCGTCTCTGGAACAAATCTTCCGCAAAAAAATCATATAAATACTAGGGTAGGCTGAAAAGTAATGCACACATGCTTGTAGAGTGAGAAGAAATGACCTTCAGAAGCGAGCCAGGTGGCATGTGGAAGTAACATTTCCCCTCAATATTCATGCACAGATTTGAGGTCGATGAGTTCATCCAGTGTTTTGAGAAGCGAAAGTATGGAGACGTGGTCTAGGGCTATGTCAACGCGAGTTAAACAGCGTGCTGTTATCAAATTTCCAACTGCTGAAAAAGTGATTCATACTGAGATTCATCGTCAGATAAAGGCTGTTTATGGTGAGGATGCCGTTGATAGATTTACTGTAAATCGATGGGTAGTAAAACTTCGTGGTTGCGAGACTGGAAAAGCCATAATTGTTGATGAAACTACTTTTGACTGTGTTTTGGGATGCTCACCAAGTTTATGTGACTGATTTTCTGGAACAAGGGGGAACGGTTAATTCTTCTCAGTAAATACAGACTCTAAAACACCTCCTACGTCGATTTTGTCGTGTAAAAGGCAGCCTGGTGCCAAAAATATTGCAACATTACGACGCTCGTCCACACACCTCGCGCGCAGCTGGAGCGGCTCCAATTTGAACCCTGAAATTTGAACTGATTCCTTACCCTTCTTATTCCCCGGCTCTTATAACTTCTTATTTTTATTTTTTCCTTAATTCAAGAGACACCTCAAGGGTAATCATTACACCCCGGACGATGAGGTGAAGGCAGCTGTCAAGTCCTGGATTCGAAAAGTCAGAAGAGTTTTTCAATGACGGAATGAAAAAAACTTGTTATACATTGGGAGTAATGTGCCTTAACGGTTACTATGTTGAAAAAAATAATATTTTGAAACTTAAGAATTGTACTTTAATTTACTTATTTCCCGATTTTGCTATTTGCTTTTGTTCGCGCTCTACAAGCACGCGTGCATAGCCTTTCAGCCTGCCCTCGTAGCTTTAGTGAATCAAAGTGTGCCTAGAGACATTTACAGAAATCGAAACCGGGCTATCCGGTCAGTAGACAATCGCTTATAAGTTAAAATAGTTCGACCTGTTAGATGTATTAATCTTTTTCTTCAGGTAGATTTATAACTCGATTTTTAAGATTTTCAGCTTACACGTAGTCCCGGCTGGGACCAAATGAGCAGCAACTTTCGAAGAATGTTAGCACGTCCGCGAATGTATTGGATTATTTTTGCCAAGTTGCGACGTGAGATCCTCAGGGGGTGATAAGAGGCGGGCAACTAGTGCATCCGAATTCCAAGCGGGTCCCTTCAACGAGCCCGTCTTCGCCAGCTTGTGTATTTGAGTGAGCATTCGCCGAACCCCAGACGCGAGGAAATGGGAACTCGCCTCGAAGAAAAGGGAAGACTTTATCCTTCCTCAATCCGACCTTCTACTCCCCACTACCCCGCCCCCTTCTTATCCCTAAGCCAGGATTTTCAATCTGCTACCCTCTTCCGTGCCCCCTCCATCCATCCGCCAATCCCCTATTCCCTTCCTCCACCCTCTTCCCCCTCTCTCTCTTTCCTCCCGCACTTCAAACGCCGCCCACCCCACTTCTATGCAGTGCTATACCCTTTTTTGAGCCTTCTTCCCCCCCCCAATGCCATCCCCGCCTCTCGCACGCTCTCTCCCGCAGTTGTCCGATTCTTCGTCGTATGAAATTTCACCTTGCCCCTCATGCGATGATATACCCATGACTAGATACATACAAGGTTTGTATAAAAAGTATTGATCACAATTTTTCCTGGCGTGTGTGTGAAATGCTGAATTCAGACCGTCGGTTAAGTGCACGCATGATCGCAGATCGTATTATAAGACGACACTGCTCGCTATTATCACTGAAAATTTGGTGATCCGAAAGATCTGTGCTAAACTCGTCCCAATGGTCTTGACGGACTACCAAGAGCAGAGTCGAGGGTCTGATTACAAGGACCT
Source organism: Hetaerina americana (assembly GCF_022747635.1). Classification (NCBI taxonomy): domain Eukaryota; kingdom Metazoa; phylum Arthropoda; class Insecta; order Odonata; family Calopterygidae; genus Hetaerina; species Hetaerina americana. The sequence goes on from NW_027286823.1 coordinate 141,800, forward strand.
TCTGTAATGGCATCGTGACGATTCCCCAACCTCCTTACAGTTCCAAATTGACACCAGCACACTATTTCCTATTACCAATAGTGAAATCCTCCATTAGAGGACACAACCATGGAACCATAAGTGCTTGCACACCTTCCCTTAAGGACCTCCCGGAATCCGCCTACCAGGGAGCCTTCGAGTCATGGAAAAGCCGCAGATAAAAGTGTGTCGACGCTCAATGGATGTGCTTTGAAGCATTTTAAGGCATCGTAGCAATACCTGAAAGAAATCTATTTTTCCGAAACTTTTTATTCAAACCATATACATTCGTGTTTACTCATTTGTCACTGCCACATGTAGCGCAGTCCAAAGTTCTTCCCTTATTTGTCTTAAAGTCTTTTACGCTTCCATTTTGTCTATTTCTGCATCCATATTTACGAATTATGGGATTGGAAGAAAAAATTTAGATGAGAAGGGACTGTTATGACCTTTTCGAATGCTAAGGGGTATACGCCATAAGGGTTTACAGATGTGTCTTTTCCCTATATTATTCACGTCCGTTACTTTAGGTATTCTACGAGGGTCATCCGGAAAGTAGTACCCGTTCGTGCCGCATGAAGTGCTGACGACGCGAGTAGCCGCTGGACGAGGTCAGATAGCTTCAGTGGCTTGTCTGCCTTCTCTGAGCCAAGTTGCGTGACGCTAGCATTGCCTGTGTTGTTTCTGTGATTGTTTACAATGTTTAAAAAAATTGAGAACGCCGCCAGTTGTGAAGTGAGGGCAGTGATTAAATTCCTCAATGCAAGAAACGTTCGCCCATGTGATATTCATCGCCAATTAAAGGAGGTGTATGGAGACAATGTAATGGACGAGTCGTCTGTTCGGCGGTGGTGTCGCAACTTCAACATGGGGAGGGGGAACACACACGACGATGAGCGTTCGGGGAGACCGTCTGTCATTACAGACCAACTGGTGAGCTCAGTTGACGAATTCGTGAGGAACGATCGGCGCGTCACAATTGATGACATCTGTGAGCATTTTCCCAATGTTTCTCGAACAATTGTTCATGAAATTGTTAAACACCATCTGCATTATGCAAAAATTTGTGCAAGATGGGTCCCTCGCGTATCTCAATGAGCTGGCGGCGAAGGACTATGCAGCAGGAATACAGAAACTTGTCACACGTTATGACAAATGCCTTAATTTGCTTGGAGATTATGTTGAGAAGTAGTTTAAAGTATCCTCTTTCAAATAAAATTTTTTATGTTTGTTAATATTTACTTTTGTGTCTTTATTTCACGAACGGGTACTACTTTCCGGATGACCCTCGTAGTTGTTACCAATTATACAATTAATGATTGTTCTGTATTGAGTGTAGTGTAGTGCACTTTAAAAGTCCTCTGCGAATCTATATTTTGAAAGAGATATAGCAGAGAAAGTCTTTCAAAGCAAGACTAGACCTTTGGAAACCTATAAAAATTGTTTACTGGCGCTGTGTTTTATGTTCTTTGGTCCATGATAGGCTTGTTAACTTATCAGTGAGATAAATCTTCGTTAGCGTACTTCTTAGCTTAATCCTATTATCGAAATCTGCTAGAGCTGTTTATCAATAGGCATACAGGTGATTTGATGAAACGAAACACAATTTTCTTCTAAAAATATTTCAAAATGACGAGAAATCTTTGAACAGACAGGTAGCGCGAGTTAATAGCATAGTTCTGATTTTCCGTGAAGAAATACAGACTGCTTCTTGCTGATACGATGATTACGTGATTTTTGGGAAAATATTGTCGTGCCACTGATAACGTTTTTAGGATAAAGTGAAGTACATCCACTTATCCTGTCGTGATATTTCCGTGGTAAGCTCCTTTCTCGACCCCTTCTCAAGAGGGGGGAAATGAGACCCTTGTAAAATATAAAATATCTATCCTTGAAGCTCTAGAGGGAAAGGATAAGGGTGTATATATTTGAGAATTCCTCGGGAAGGAACACGATGAGATCCTCTCGTACGCCGTTACAATCTAGCGACGCAGGCAGACTCGTGCGTCGCACAAAGGACGTGAGGACAGAGGTGAAAAAAGATATTTGAACGAAAGTTAAGGGGGAAAGGAAAGACGGAAAAAGTAATGCTCAACAGGAAGCTTTCTTTTGCTCAGTTAATACGTAGTTCTGTCCATAGGACATGCCATGTGCTTTAGCCGAGATGGTACCCGATATTTTATTTGCTGTCATGCCATTCTCATGTAACCATCTCTGATTTTCCATATGCACACTCATTCGCTTATATTTTTGGAAAATGAATCAATTCACCCATTCCATGTAATTTGCCTCGGAAGACCTCAAATGTGAAGTTAGACAAACTAGTTAGTCAACGATGAGAAAATTTTCTGCTAGTTTGATGGGGATTAGGCAGTGAGTCTTAGACTTATAGATAATTTATGAGAAATCCTGCGATCAAGTTTATAAACTAGTTTTACGAGCTCTTGCTTCATAATAGTGTACTTTGAATTTTTTTCTTTTAACTTATTCAACCAGTGAACGGTCATTGCGCTTAGAAATGTTCACAAGGATAGTTCAATTAAACGTACTTTTGCTAAATCTTGTTCTCTTGTTGTGTTCTCTGTAGAAACGTTAACGTAAGTGAGAGAACAAAAGAAAAAGGTAAAATATTTTTGTATTGGAGAGAAGAGGAGAGCAATCGAAACCAGCATGGATATATTTAAAATATTTATAGAAATGTTTTCGTATTTTTCATGTCACCGTTTATCCTTACTAACGCATTTTAAGATACTTTTGTCAACTCCAAACTACCGAAATATTTTTATAATATCTGTAGTGAATTGTTGGTGGCTGACTCTACATAAATGCCATGTCCATCAGAGGGAATGTGATGAATTCACGCACCCGTGCACCGCTCATCGAAATTTATTCATTCGGCGAACATGGATTTGAAGAATAGGGGGTCCCCCAACACCACCACCACTCTCTCTCCACCTGGTGCGAAAATAAGGAAAGAGACCCTCGAGGAATACGGAAGTGTCGCTTTGGTCCTCCTTTGGAGATGAAGAGATGCTGCCCTCCTCCTCAGCCGACTGCAGCGCCGGCGACTATTGTCGCGGGCGGCAGCTGAGGCATTCCTTTCTCTGTCTCCCCGTGTCTTTCTCTTTTCCACCCCTCGGCCGGTGGGGCGCCCCCGGGCGGCGGAACCCTTAACCACCCAACCCCTCATTCCCACATCCACCCCATCCCCTTTGCGCCACGGCTTCCCGAGACGTCCTTCTCCGCCCGCCCCACGCGCGCGGCCCTCTCCGATCGATGGCCCCACGACACCGAGCGGGGAAGACGCCAAGAGCCCGCCCCTCCTCCTCCCCCCGTTTCCATCCCACCCCCCCATCTTCCTTACTCTCTTTATTTCTCCCCCTGTGACATGTCCCCGGATTCCCTTTCGCCTCTTCTCTCTCTCTCTCTCTCTCTCTCTCTTTCTCGACAACCCACGCATACGCCCAAATTGTTCAGTGGAATCCTGTAGAAACGTCAAAATGTGTTTTCTTTTAATTTTCGTCGCCAGATCAGATCTAATTGTTTCCTTCCATCTCCGTACTTCGAGTGCGTCAACCTTTGCCAAGCACATCTCTCCAATGAACGTGAGATACGCAGAAAGCTAGAAGTAGTTTATGAATTCGAAATGATATCTAGCAACTTTTGTGAGGTGCCTTTTAATATCATTGGGATAGAAAATCTGCTCATAAAGTTTAATTTAGGAGATAGTATTTCCCTCACGATCGTGTGTTTTTGCTAATCGTATTTTTGGAAATTATAATAAATATAAATTACCCTCAGTGGGTAGCATGCCTATATTCATTGCCTCCGTGTGCAAGTTTATGCCGCAGTTCAACCTTATTTGTATTTAAGAGGGTTTGGATACCACTGGAAAGAGTTGTGGTATTGAGAGGAACGTTTGTGGGATTTGATTTTCAGAGGGTACACTTAAGCTACTTCTATTTTGCGTATTCAGCATAAAGGGTTTGTGTAAGTACATGAAATAGTCCGAAATTCACTTCTCTAATATTATATATTCTTGGTGAGACCATAAAATATGATCTGGTCTAAGAGTAATTCATACGAGTAGAAGGATTGAAATGAGCATATTTCAATTGTATTGTGGTTCTTTGTCAATTTGGAGTTAAATATCATTCCAAATGGATTATTATTAAAGATTATCTGGTGTCTTAATGACTCTTTAATGTTCTCAAAACAGTTTTATACCAATCCTGTAGCTCTGCATTGAACATTCTTGATTTCAAAAATGATAATATTCACGGCCGGATTCCATACGGAAAATATTTGACCAACTAGGCTTATTAGCTCTGAAAAAAGAAAGAAAAATACTTTTTTAGGGCCATGAAATGATGTCTTTCAATACTTTCTACAAAGGAGAGCAGTTCTTTGTGTGTATATGAGTAACTAATTTGCCTTTTTTCCTATTACACTTGGGCCTACCGCCCGAAATAAGAATTTCTGATTCCATTCAAAGACGTGTTTCCTTCCGTGTTAGGGTTTACAGTAGTGATGCCATTGGAAAGAATTTTAGTGAATTCTTTGCGACTAAAATGTATGACAATTGTTGTAGCGCACTCATAATCTTAATTCGAGTAGGTATATTTATTCCGTTTCTTTGATGTCTGCTGTCTTCAAGAGGTTATCCTGAATTATATTCAGTATTTGTTTTTCACGAATATTTTTTAAATTCCGTCGGCGAGGACTTTCTCCAGTCAGCCACAGTCCTTTTCAAAAGTCCCTAAGGATACAGTTGGTTAGAGGTGGTGTTGGACTGAGGTATCGCACCACGGTTGTATCCGTTAGTGTCTTGGTTTTTCTTATTACATATTTGTTTGGGGGCAAATGATTCAAAGTGTGCTTTAGAGACGAGATGTGACATTTAAGAATAACAACATATTGTTTAATGAATGCAGAAACACGAATTACATGCATTTTAATAAAGATTTCATTCGTGAAGTAACTAGAACAATATAAGCGCCCCTTCCCCTCCTGGCAGGAGGAAAACCCGCTTACCAGGCGAAAATCGTACCACGACCTTTTGGTTGGGAGGCAGTGGAATTACCCAGCCGCTGCTAAGGCCACCACCCTTCTTTTCTGTGAATTGCATTATTTTATAGTTGTATAATCACTATACACCCGCAAACTGTATGCATTTCTCTCTTAAAATGCATAAAAATTTGACATTAAATGCATGAATGAATCTAAAATTCAAGCGAAAGGTAAAAAAAATAATTAGATAATTGGAAATTATTTCAGTTGCACGGTGAATTAAACTTCCACTAAATTGAGGTAACGTAATAAATACGAATGAATTTATCAGGTATATTAATTTTTTAGTGGTTCGCCCAGCCTCAACCATTCGACACTTCTGCACCTCAACCCAATGAGGCGTAGAAAAAGTTGGCCTCTGCTGGTGCGGAACCATTGCATCCCGCAAATCACCATGTGGCACCTCTCAGCTTCGAATTTGTCCCCATACACCATGCGTGCAACCTATGCATCTTTTATTGCATAAAAATAGGCCAGCCAGACCAGAGAATAGGCCAGTCATGCTGAAAATTAAAAGTTTGGTTCCTCTGAAAATGCTATTTCGCTATTCCCCGTGAACTCAGCAGATTTTGCTTGTTTCAATACGGACTCTTTACCTTCCACTTCTGGATTTTCTAATGAAGAAAGGTCAAGAAATTCAACAAATGGCGTGAATTTGTTGAATGTCATTGTTGGTGGTTTGTGAAATATGTTTTTTCTTAGCTGCTCTAATATTCTGCCTAATTCTGTTTACAAATAATCCGCTCTTTTATTTTATATTTAATGATCTACCTAATTGTTGGAAAAAATTTCTTTGCTTCGTGAGGAGATAAAATGTGCATTCGTAGAGTCGATTGGAGCACACTACCTACCGTTCTCCAACGCGGGGAGTTTACTTCCTCCCCGCGCAGATTCAATCAAGTTAAGGCGCAGAAATTTTGAAAATGAGTTTTAAAGGAATGATATTAACTAAGAATAATAATGAATGCAACCCAAACTGGTAGTTTACTTTTGAATAATGCTGATGGTTTTGAGGTGAATTATTTAAAAAAAATGTAATGGGAAGTATTGCCATGAGCGAAGGGGGAATGTAAAAGAGGAGCCGTAGGGGAAGGGCATAGATGAGAAAATTATGATGGTCTGGCGCAAGTAATGAAGGAATGAGTAAACTGGTGGTTTACAAGATGTGTCTCCTTTAAAACCATTATAGTATTAATTACCTTCATTTCTTTTATTCTTATTTTATTTAATTAATTATGAATAATTTACAATTGTAGTATTATCTTCATCATATGAAGTCTGTTCAAAGAGTATCGCGACTTTTGTGTTTTTCAAAAATTATTTATTTATTCATTAATATATATTTTGTCCCCTTCAAAGTAATCCCCATTGGATACTATACACTTGTACCAACGTTTTCTCCAATCCTCGAAGAACTTCAAAAAATCATTTTTTATGATCTTGTTTGGCTCCTCCTTCGATGCAATTCTATCTCGTCAATCGTAGCGTAGCGTCGTCCTTTCATGGGCCTCTTCAGTTTCGGGAACAAGAAAAAGTCTCTAGGGAGCAGATCTAGGGAATACGGTGGCTGCGGCATCATTAGTGTGCTGTTTTTGGCCAAAGATTCGCGCACAACTAACGATGTGCGAGCAGGGGCGTTGCCATGGTGCAAAAGCCAATTTTTATCCTTCCACCAATCCGGGCGTTTGTGGCGGATTGCCTCGTGCAAATTGCGCATAACTTGTAGGTAATTACCGCTCTACTCTGTGGCAAGAACTCATGATGCATCACGCCCCAGCAATCGAAGAAAACTGCAAGCAAAGCTTTCACAATCGGCTCGTGCTGCAGCTTCCATTGGGATGATTGAGCTTTAGTTTCCACGTTATAACCATTAAACTATGATTCTTCACCAGTTATGACCCTCTGGAGCAAATTTGGGTCGTCGGCATTGGTAAAAATCGAATGGCACGAGCCAATCGATATGTTTAGGTCCTCAG
>NW_027286823.1:153863-302586 GCF_022747635.1 Hetaerina americana
GGTTGTTATTTCCCCTTCCCGTTGTGGCACCCACACTTGGCGCCTACGAGGGAAAGAAGGTATCGCATTTTCGATTTTCGGGTGGTGGGCGTTGTCACCAGGCGAGTGGGGTTCCATAGGGGTAATTGGGACACCCTCGAGGAATAAGGGGCCCCGCACCCCGTCCACGCGGAAACGGAGAACGGGGATAGCGGAATTAAATGAGAAAAAAAATAGGACGTTGGGACCCTCCCTCTCTTTAATACGCGCAGTTTTAAATTCTTTTCCCTCAGCTCTCGTTTTGTTAAAATGAAAATTAAAGAAACGGTATAATATCTCCAGGGGAAGTGCTTTAAACGAAGGAGTCCCATCTTTTATATTGCGCTCAGATCCGAGCCACAAAATCCCAACATGCATTCCCTATGTTCCGGAAATGACGCCCGTTCATAAGATCCAGCCCTTCTGCGGGATTTCTTAGTGGAAATTAATTTAAAAAATATGCATCATACAAAGCTATCAGTATTTACTAAATTAGATTTCGCAATCGAATAAGAATGAAGGAAACACCGACGTTATAAGGGACAAGTTTCAGGTGACGCATGAATGATGGAAAATATGGGAAAAATAGAAACGAATTGCCCCAATTTTTGTGGATAGCGGAACCTTAGATTATATACTCATGCATCACTGAATGAAAGCATAGGAGTGTGTGAATTTTTGAAGGACTAGAGTCAATATCCGAGTGTAAATCCGAAGTCGAAATCAACTCAACGAGTGGAAATTTGCTTTTATTGAGGACTAGCTGAATACCCGGCTTTGCACGGGTTAGGGAGAAACAATAATATAAATATACTACATAAATAAAAACAACAAATTATAAAGTACAATAATACACTACTTCATACAAATTTAAGAATCTTTTTTATTTAACACCTGTTTATAAACTACATTTTTTGTTTCATATCTGGGAGAAAGAATATATAAATTTTTAGGCGAACCTACTCTGGAGCAAGCAACATAAAGTTGCCCGTGGCTAAAACATGGCGATCTTAGATCAACACCACAAAACTTTAAAGACTGTCCATGTGATTTATTAATGGTAACTGAAAAAGCTACCCGGACTGGAAACTGTAATCTTTTAAAGTTGAAGGGAAGAACAGTTGGGATTAGAGGTATCCGTGGAATAAAAATTATTTCACCTTTTCCTTTTCCAGTTAAAATGACTGCCTGGATTATATTTTTCATTAATTTTGTCACATACAATCGTGTCCCATTGCAGAGTTTTGGTGGATCTAAATTTCGCTATAAAATGATTGGAGATCCTACTTTAAGTATAATGCGATGTTGCGGCAATCCAGCTGGATCAAGTGAATTTAGGAATTCTGTTGGATAATTGACGGCTTCGTCAGCATCCACTACGGTATCAACCGATTTATATTCAATCACGTCTCCTGGCAGCATGGCTAGTATCTCCTTGTTAATTTCATTAACATCATCGTTCTTAGGAGCAAGAATGGCTCTTTCTCGCAACCATTCTAAATTTTTATAATTTTGATTAACGTTAGGATAGACTGCTTGTATCATATCGCGGACAGTTTTCACCGATACACATAAATCTGATGACAATTTTATCATACCAGATGCTTCAATAACTAATCTATCTTCTCCAATCTCCAAAAGTTTATTTGCAAAATTTTGAGCATTCCCATCTCTTAAGAGGATTCGCATGTTTTGTTTAAGGCTAATTTCTTGGACATGATTCCATAGAACAGAATGTTTTAAACAGGCATAAATTTCATCGGCTGGAGTCGATTTTGGAACGACAGGCAGAGTTTGACGGAAGTCTCCACACAGGAGTACCAGAGCTCCTCTTATTAAACTGCATTTTCCTCTAAGATCGTAAGTGTTGCGTTGAGGGCCTCAAGAGATTTTTTATGAGCCATCGTACACTTATCCCATACTATCAATTTACATTCTATAAGAACTTGTGCCTGGCCGCTTGTTTTATTTATATGACATGTGGGATTTTCTTGTCGGGAAATATTAAGTGGCAACTTAAGGGCAGAGTGGGCTGTTCTTCCTCCTTCCATTAATGTCGCTGCAATACCTGAAGATGCAACGGCTAGAGCAATTTCTCCATGAACCCTGATTTCAGCGAGAACTAAATTAATTAAAAATGTTTTTCCCGTGCCACCAGCAGCATCAAGAAAAATGATACCTCCTTCTTGTTTATCTACTTGATCCATTATTGTTTCGTACGCGAATTCCTTATCTTCATTAAGAAGTGGCTTTTTATCCGCGATGTATGCTTCTAAGTCTAAGACATTGTAGCTAGTTTCACGTATATAATCTGGATAAAATACACCCTGTTGAGCTTGTACAGGTGCAAAAAGACCGAGTTCCACTAAAGTCTTGTTAACCATGGTGATGCACTTTTCCTCCAAAATAATCAAAGTTTTATTAAAAATGTCGGAGTTAAACGTAATATTTAATGTAGGATTTTCACTTCGAACTTTAGCCAGTATATCCTCACTCATTGATTCTTTATATTTTTCCCATAATGTTTTTGGGTTAGATGGATTACAGGAGGTTATTATGATGGCAAACAAAATTCGGATTTGTCCTGGAAGAGAAATCAAACTGGCCTCTCGCAATGAGTCATCCCAGTGTTGATCTCCTTCTATCAACCCTAAATTCTGGCAAGCTTCTCTGAATGTCTCACATATTTCTCCGTTTACCGTTATTAATTCTGCAAATGAGCGAGGTTCTCTAATGGTATGTAGAAGCATTCTTAAAACATAACATTCGGCGTTGTTAGAATGGACTGGGTAGACTCGGCCCAATGAGACAACTGAATAAATATTATTCTCAGGATCCAAGTTGCCCATTTTTCTTCTACAAAAGACTTTCCTTGATGTATTCCACGTAAAATATCTCGGCAATTCTGAATACAATAGTGTTCTTGCAAAAGTATCCTGCTGGCATAGTTGGAAAAATGCTGTTTCTATGACAGCAAAAAAGTAAACAAATTACATACATACAAACAAACACTCTCCTTTATATATATAGATAAGAGATGGAAAGGGAAGATAAAGCTACCGTACTGAGGCATCCATTTTTCCTCTTAGCTTATAATGAAATAGTTTAATTTTTCGTAACGAATAGTTAAAATATAGAGGTGCAAAATTCAATATCTTTTAAGAAAAATAAAATATTTTAATGGATGTATATAAAACTTAAAGAGTGGTATTTGAATTCTACAAAAGGGCCTTTCATTTAATTACACAACTCCTCTGGCCGGGAATGGGGAGGCCATTTCACGACGTTCCCTTACGACCGGGTGGCGAGGGACTCGAGGCTCATTAATTAGTTATTCAGGTGTTCTTTGGGTAGAAATAATTCTAATTACCGTTGATCACCATTTTAAATCATTTAACAAATGCTCACCAATATAACTATCGCTTCAGATATAGTTTAAGCATTTATCAATCTGTTGGACGAGCTTGAAAAAATTTGTTAAATTTGGCTAATACTGTTAAGATCATAACAAAAAAGTGGAATCATATTTTACTCAATGTATATACGTACCCGATTTATCAAAAATTAATCGCGAAAAATTAATTCGCCCAATAAATAGATCTTTTTTATTTTGAAATGTACCTGATTGTTATGTTAATGATTGGGCCGATAATTAGGTACGATAAGGATTCATATCCTAGAGATCTTCACAAAGGAGTGAGACCAAAACGGTCTTATATATAAGTAATTAAGGAGAGCCCATATGGGAAGGGCGGACGTTGTAGTCCAGCGTTGGACTACTAATCGGAGGGTTTCATTCCCGAGGACGCCTCTGGGTACCCTCAGCTTCAACTCAGCTGAGTAGGTTTTGATAACTATATCTTCCTGGGGAACCATAGGGAAAGGAATCTTATTTCCCTTATGTGTGCAATTTGCACGCTGTTGGGCTTAGTACTAATGTGGTGGGCCTACTATGTGCACCCGCTCACCTATCAAACTGACTTTCGAGTGGAAGACTATCGATGTTTGTTTTATAGGTGAAGGTTAACATGAGAGTGAGGCAAAGGAGCCCATAGTTAAACGGAATGTTGAAACTAACAGAAGGAACCTTGGTAAAGGAAACAAAATAATTGGTAGGATTGAGTGACAATTTGTTGAATTGTAAATTATGTTATATAATGAATAAATGGATTAATCAAGATATGCATAAGAAATGGAGAAAAATACTTATGTACAGATGTAATAAAATGAAGCCAGGAGCCATTGGTGTAATTAAAATGACTTTGAAAGAAATATGATTAGTTAGAAAGATACGAGAATTTAATTGGGAGAACAGCGATAAATATTTAAACCAACTAAAAATTATTAACTAGTTATGAAACGTTTACAGGGGAAAGAAGATTCAGGGTTTCTTTGAAATGCATACCTTAGACTAGAATCAACTACCCGGATTCTAGAGAAGTAGAAAGGAGATAGAGAAAATAGGCGGAAAAATTATACTAAAGCCAATACCCTTTCTAATGTCGAGTTGGAGATCAATAAAATGAATAAAATATTTGGTTTATTTAACATTTGGTATTTCAAGACGGATAATAAAACTCTTTCCACTACATGACCATCAAATTTTAAAGAGAAATGATATTTGCATCGACATTAATGCTTTCCAATTAAGAAAACTCAACGTAATCATTATATTATCCTCCATTGAATTTCAACTGGGTACCTCTATTATAGAAATGATTGCATTTTCTTACGGAGAGGTGTTAAGGTTCACTCTTGCGAGAGTTTTTCTCTTTGTAGCTGTTTTCTTAAATTGCGGTAAAGTCCAGCATATCATATGGGAAGCAGAATGGATTGATTTTTTGGGCGTCCCATGATTTGAATCGTAAAAGAATAAATCATCAAGCATGACGAAGAACGGCCCTAGCCCACTGGCCATATTACGGTCCAGCTTTCTTCACAGTCACACTCTCTCTCTCTCTCCGTGAAAGACAAAAACAAATATAAGCTTAAATATGCTGGTCCGCGCGAAAACTAACAGATTTTCAATTAAGATGGACAGTTGCTGAAAGAAGAATGTAGTGATGATAAACCCGTCTACGAGACTCAAAGTTCAATTGATAGTAAAACAATCAGTGACTGAGGGCATCTAATTGCTAAGGAAAGTATTTTAAAAGGTGCAACGATGTGCATTACAGTGGAGCATGATGGATGGGTAGAGCAGGGATATATTGGCTTTGTTAAGTTTTTTAAAGAAACCAAGGTGGTATCAAATGGCCAATGGTGATGTAAGAATTTAAGTGTCACTCCCCCGAGTTGAATGCGAGGTGGGATACGCAAATTTTTCTTTAGATTTATGCTGGGGTGGAGCAGTCGATTGGGCAATGGGAAGTAAAGGCGAGGGAAGGTGGAGGGAAGAAGGATGAAGGGAGAATTGTGGAGGCGCGTGATAAGCATGGGAAACTAACCGTAGGAGCACAGCTGAATTTCGATTCGACGAAACATTTTCTGAGAGCTTTTCGGGTCGGGAATTTTTCAATGTGCTGCTGATGGTTTAGTGTTCCGCAAATAGAGCAACAATGACCGATTGCCGCAATGATAGCAGCGAACAACGATTCAAAGGAATCTCTGTTGTTAGTAATTAAGTCCAGGTCTTCATGTTAATTTGTGCTCTTCCTATATTGAAATTCTTGGAATACGTACTCCTACAGTTATTCTGTGCCTTGGTGGGTTATGCAGCATATTTTCTCCCAGTTATTGTCGATTTCTATGCATGATTTTAATTATGCTGCTAAAGTAAATCCGCTTATTTAGAGCGCTTGAATATTAGGAACCGTAAATTATTGAGAAAATAAAAAATAAATTCGTTTGTTAACCTTTTGTAATGTATACATATGTTAATAAATAAATAAATAAGGGGGATCGTGGTGGTGCGAGGGCTAACGTACTGGATTCCCATCCTGAGGGCGCGGGTTCAAATCCCGGCTGTTTTGAATATTTTTCAGAGGTATCTCGATCCCTACTTGAGATGCTTTGTGGAGGGCACTTTGAGTGAGTACGCCGTCCGTCGGATGGGACGTTAAACTGCGGACCCCTTGGCGCCTTTCGTAAAGAGTAGGCTAATGCCGACGCCGGGTTTCTCTCCACCCTTCATCCTTTCCTGTCCATCCCCTATGGCGCAAATTACCTCAGCTGTCGGTCGCCTCCCCTAAAAACTAATACTACTGTAAATAAATAAATAAATAAATAAATAAATAAATAAATAAATAAATAAATAAATAAATAAATAAATAAATAAATAAATAAATAAATAAATAAATAAATAAATAAATAAATAAATAAATAAATAAATAAATAAATAAATAAATAAATAAATAAATAAATAAATAAATAAATAAATAAATAAATAAATAAATAAATAAATATATAAATAAATAAATAAATATATATATAAATATATGAATAAATAAATAAATAAATAAATAAATACATATATATTATATTTCTATATTTATTTTTTTATTTTATCAGGTATAGCATTTGGAAAGATCTTAAGATATTGTTTTATACGTCAGTGCTAAAACGGTGACCCCGGCGCAAATGACCTTAGCTGTCGGTCGCCTCCCCTAAACACTACTACTACCGGTGACCCCTGAAAGCTTCGAGTAATTAATCTATGGCCAAAGCGTATGGATTTTTCTTTTTTTTCACTTTGCGTCATTCCCTGTTGTTCTTTGGGGTAACACACTTGTGATTGACTTCAAGGACGATGGGCCCTCACTAAGAAGCGCTAATGTTTTACTGCACCCAGGATATGGACTGGAAATCATTCTTAGATAACTAAAATCGTGCCTATTATCTGATACTTAAAGAGCGATAGAATGGATGGGATAACATATGGCTCAGCTATGGCTCATCTTCGTAAACCTGAACTACTGAAAGCTAAAGGGACGGCCGGAAGAACTCCTTGTGGGAAGAAGTGAAAAAAAAGCCTTGTCGAATTAAGTTTTTCTTAACGTTTCATTTTTTTCTGCCAATCCTTTTGCAGTATTACTCGAAGTGTGCAGAAGTTGCTTCCATTGTCAAAATATATTTTTGCCGTAAGATGCAATCAATCTTATCATAGCTTGACTCCCACAAACAATTTCACAGCGTTTAATCATTCTTGGCCATGGATGTTGGCAGTAGCCTGGAAAAATTTCATGGGCTGCAATTTTTGCTGAAATGTCTGGAGTAAGAAGGGGCGGATTCCATAATATCTTCCACAATGTCTTCAAAGGGCCGGGTGCAACTCCTGTCTTAGACGTTTGGAAAATGAAGGAAAATTAATTACTTACTTCTAACCTTGTAATCATTTTTTTGTAATCCATATGTCCTATCTGAAGTTTTCGAACATGGAAAAGAGTGAAAAATAAGAACCTTACGATTTTGCAAACTCTTATTCTTTTCTTTATCGTTTATGTTGAATCTCTGGAATGTTATACTCACTGATTGAAGTTAAAGTTGGAAATTGCGAATTAAATATACAAATTTATGTTTTGTTTTTAATTGCATATCCAAAGCATAATAGACAGGTAAAAAAATAAATTTTCAAATCAAGCTGTCATTCATGTGAAATAATCAAATTATTTCCTCTGACTGAAAATCACCTACCTCAAAAAATACTGTTACCGAAGTTCGTAAATTATTTCTTTGACTTTAAACCAAATGCTGTAAATGACGGAAAAACTTAATTTGCATATTTTTTGAGTTTCATTAGTAAACTTGATATTAAAATGAAAGTAATTATAAATACATTCTAGGTCCTAAAATTGAATAAACTGAAAATATATTCTTGGTAAATAATGACCAATTATAATTTTATGACGTATCAGGTGAACTACGAACAAAAGTTCTACAATTTATTGATTTTCATTAGGTTAACAAACGTAATACAACTTGTATTCACTTATATACTATCCATGAAAACTTTTATCACCTCATTATTGAAAATATCAAAAGTATGGCACGTAGTTTGTAGTCTGTTACGCATCAATGATGAATATATATTAATATTAGGAATTGCTATAAAAAATAGGACAATATCAAAATAAGTATCTTTTTGGGTCCTTTTAAATTAATTACGAAATAATATTGGGTTATGGGTAGAAGAAATCTTTTGATACCAGGTTTCCTGCTATTCTTTTACAATTTTAGATGAATTTTTCTTAATATTTGAATAATATATTTTATGTTATTCAGAGTTCAGCAATGCCGGATAATCAAATGAAATTTTAATAATTTTAAACAAAACTGGCGTATCAACAAATCTTCTCCTACGTTTCGATATACAGGTACTAGTACTTGTACTTCACCTTAAGGTTGAGGGTATCTCTCTAATGCCATTAATGTTTAGATCCTTTTTCTTTGAAAATTGTTATCATGTTATTCTATACACCGAATTGAGGAAATGAATTTGAGTTGTGCCGCGTTAAAAAAATGTTAATATTAAATTTAGTTATGTTTAGCATCATCCTGTCCAGTTGCAACAGTAAATCAATTACTTAATATGCTCTGAATTATAGCACTTAATTGTATTTCAAAAATTCTGATTTATATTTTGTTCCTTTCTTTGACTGCGCGGAAACTTTAATCGGAACACTCAACCGAATAATCCAAAGATCTGTCTTCAGCATCTGCAGATAATACTCCCAAAGAGGCTCTCTCAAACACGACCATAAGCAGATGGCGGAAAGGATACTTGAAGGAGAAAAGGATGAAGTCGGAGGTGGCGATCAATCCCCCAGCGTTTCCCTCTATCGCTCATCCCACTCTAGTGTCGCTCGTCGTGACGTAGGCCACTCGTGCCCTCAAATACCTTCGGGTGAGCCTAGAGAATGTCTTCCATCGCACCTCACCAATTCCCACAGTTGCACTCACTTCCGCTCGGAAGATCGATCTCAGAAACCAATTTTCAACTTGTGTAACCGTTTAAGAAGGTATGATTGACAAGCGCGAGCTCATTGAGAACGGCTGAAGAATGCAGAGCACACTGCAGAGCACCAATCCTCTACCCGCTGTCACGTAATCTTGTCTAAAATGCTGTTAAATTTATTTTGCTAAAATACATTGAAATACATATTTCCAGCATATGAACAGTAACAGTTCAAAAATGGCGTTTTAATGAATAAACCAACCAATATATCTTATTCTTGATTATAATAATTAAGTTCAATTCAATTCATTTGAGAATAAAAGTCATTCGCCTTGACCGGGATTCTATGTCCGACCGAGTGCTTTAGCCAGTTAAGCTACCGAGGCGTCCTCCGAGATTTTTGGGCAATAAAGGAACAAGATGTTGGGACGAAATGCCGCATATACAATGTCGCAGGCATTCGTAGCCGTGTCCGTTGCGGCACAGTCCACGAGGTTAAAGCCAGCTTTTAAACCTCAAAAGTTTATCAGAATTTGTCAAAGTTAAAACACCCCGAGGGGTTTCAAAGTTGGATTTAACTTCGTGGACTGTGGCTTAGGACCGAGGTAGTTCAACTGCCTTAAACACCTAGCCGGACATCGAGGGATCCGGGTTCGAATCCCCGGCAAGGGGAATGATTTTTACACTCTGAAACATTTGCCTTATAACGTACCTTTAGCGGGTGACTCCGTTGAAAGTTACTGTCGCGACATCTCCCGCAAATACTTGGAATTGGCAAAATTTGAAATCAA
Organism: Hetaerina americana; assembly: GCF_022747635.1. Classification (NCBI taxonomy): domain Eukaryota; kingdom Metazoa; phylum Arthropoda; class Insecta; order Odonata; family Calopterygidae; genus Hetaerina; species Hetaerina americana. The sequence goes on from NW_027286823.1 coordinate 163,566, forward strand.
TTCTGATTTTAGAAGAGCACATGATGTGTAATTCGTTGTAGCATCCATGACCAATCCCTTTGCTAGGTTTTGCAGCTGCAAAATAAATCACAGTTGTCAACGCGGCAGTTGGTTAGATAGGTGATGCTGGTGGTGGCCCACCCAATGCTATACAAAACCGAGTATGGAATTCAAACGTCGGGGAAAGGGAAACCAGTTCCATTCCCTGTGGGTCCTGCAGTTTCCATTTCGGTTACAATGCAAGCTTTAATTAGATCTGTTAATGGTAACATTATTATTAAAAAATAAAAATATGACAATAAATAATTAATAATAATAGAGATTTTCCGCATAATTTCACCTTAATGGCAACGATCTACCTCCTCAAAAGAGGTTTTTGATGGGCCGTAACGCAATACACTTACTGTACTCATAAGCCCTGAATAACAGGGCACAAAATATCCTTAGATCCCAAACTGCATGTCGTAGTGATTCATTCAGCTCTATCTTCAGCTAAGCCATATTTTCTACGTACCTCCCTTAATTTATCAGTTATCTCTGCCCCTTTAGCATACTTAGTATTAATTTTTTTGATTCGATTTTTCACGAAGATATTATCTTTTTCCTCCTAAATAGCTAAACTTGCCCAATGCTCTGCATGGGCATGCGGAATTCCCCCGGAGCTTTCTCATGGAATCATTAAAGGTTAGATCTACATTATACTCCTCAGGCTGTGGAGTTGGTTTGAGTTAAGCTGTGCTCAAAGTTGAATTAATCCAATTTTCTGTGAGTTAATGAGCTGTGGCATGGTACCTTTTGTAGAGCATGGCATTATGGCATTCTGAAAAATACCTACTCTCTAGGCACCTGTATATTTTAGAATGTTTAAAATGGAATAAGTATGCAAAGGCACCTTTCCCGTCTAAAATTCTTGTCTAGCGTTACAATTTTTACGTAAAGTATACATAATAGTTCTTATTTCATTTCCATTTGTAAGTAGTTGTGAGGAAGAAAGTTCATAAATTTTAAAATATATAGTACATAAAAAATCCCAGATTATCTTCATAGGTTTCTCTTTATAGTCAACTAATATGACTTTTGATATTGAAGGTTATCTGCCATCTGCTTATATCTACGATATATGGTCCATTTCTCTTTTGCAATATCGTATTTATGTTTATGCTCGTCGAAAAAATTTTTATAAGGGTCTTGATACTATTCATGGAACATGGAAATGAAGAGTATGTGAAGGCCATAAATGTTGCAATTTATACGAAAAATAAATCCTCGGCATCACTGTATCTTTTTTAACTGCGCTGTAATAAAACTTGAGCTGATATGACCTCAACCACCACCATTTACAAATACCCAACAACCCTCCCCATGCGTCCTTTTCTTCCCTTTATCGTCCCCTCATCGTTTTATTCCACCATGCGCTCTTTTCATAGCGTCGACTGCTCTAGTAGACCCCATTCCAGTTAAATGTTAAAAAACCCTATTGTGATAACATTTTAATAGTACCCACATTTATGTACTTATATTTAAATGGTTTTCAGATCATGTGATAGAATTGTAAGATTCAAGTGAAGATTATTTTGCAAATTTACAAAAATGAGGGACTTGCATCGTAAATTAACTAGACATTTGTCATCATCACGTCGTTCCCTGCGTCTCAAAATTGTGTATGAAACGTTTTGTTTTGTGGTCGAGATTGGAATTTGATTTGACTCTGAAACGGTTTTTAATGATGTTTAGTGGCAAAATGAAAAAAATCCGCTCAGAAAAATCTGCATTCATTTTAATAAGAAATAATTTGTTAACAGGTATGAGTATTAAATTAATATGAAGCAAATGGGCCTTGCTTTCTTATTTTGTTTATATTTTACAATTAATGTGCCTATTTTTTGTAATATTTCATTCAAAAGAGAATTGCTCACGATTCTCATACATTTTTTCGCAATTGCCTTCGATTAACGTACATTAATTCCTACTTCAACCTGCTATCGTTGAAACGCCACATTTAATTTCAAATCTGTCTTCAAAATTCATAAAAGTTACCATTTCCCTCTCCAAATAATGCATAAAAAAGCTATATATCCGAGAATAACCAAATATCATTCATTTTACCCCCCAACCCTTTTGCTCAGCTACAAGTCCTGAGAAACATTTAATCTGAGGTTGGAATTAAAGAAAAAAAACCCTACTAAAATATTGTAATAACTTAAGTGTTTCCAACCTATTTTCATCATTTAATTTTGTATTAATTTGAATGACATTGCTCAATGAGGTTGTTTTCCAATAAATTCAATTTCTGCAACTTTTTAATTTGAAAAACATGCAAGATTCTTTTTACTTTTAATAAATTAAAAACATTCGTTATAACAAAACTAGTCCCAGCAATTTAGAATATTACAGTAGTTCTACGCTAAATACTTCATAATAATACTGCAGCATGGGACGAAGCTCGATTTCTCGGAAATTTCTTTGAATACAAATCTACATTATACACCTAATAACTCAGCGCAAATCACCATTCAAAATATTTGTTTACGAAAGTAAAATTTTAAAAAGTTTGCTAATTTATTTGAGACCGATTTCTAAAATGTGCTGAAGAACAGATAATTTTTTTGTCAGTTTGAAAATTATTGTAATAATTTCACATTTTATATTAATCTTCTAACCTCATTCCTGTCTGAAAGAAATATTGGGATCAATACATATTGAGGGGTTGCTCCAGGAAGATTAATAGAAACGAATGTTTATTGCTTCCGTCTCGCAACATTATTCAAGTATTTTCATCAAAAACCTATCATAATGATCCTGTAATTATTTAGCAATGAAGTCAAATACTTGGCTGGCCGACCAATAACATAACATCAACCTCTGCAAGCGTAACTAGCCTACCCGTACATTTTACCATTAGTCAATCGTTAATTCGTTAAAAATTGTTATAATATGAACACAATTGGTACAGTTCTCTTAGGGGATTCAGGCTTGGAGCCGCTTGAGATATGAAGAGAAAAAGCGAGACTTAGACTTGTAGAAAGGTTCAGAACAAACGAGTTTAACGATGACACTAAAGGCATCATAATGGCCCCACACTACTTATGTCGAACAGACCACAAAGATAAAATAAGGGAGATAGATTCCAGTACAGATAGCCACAAATACTCATTCTTTTCCCGAACAATCAGAAATCATAATATTAAGAAACCGAAATCATTTTAGAAACATCAAAAACATTGAATTTACAAGTCGGAACAAAATTAAACATTGCAAAAATATGAGGTATATTTGTAGGCGCATGTGTATGTTATTTGGTAGTTGTGAGAGTTTGCATATGTATGGAGTGTAAGGGTTTTGTATGAATGTATACCATGCTTTGTTTGTGGATTGTAGATATTTGTGGCTTTTGCATGCGGTTTAGTTTTTCTTTCTTAATTACGGGTGGTGCCCTAACACCCCCCGCCGCACGCACTTGCGGCGGCTTGCGGGGCATTAAGTAGATGTAGATGTATTATCTCCTTCACTTGTGTGCACCTTGAACAAACAGACGATAGCGGAAAATCCTATTTGCACAATTTTGTTTAGAAAATAAAGAGAACGAATCAATGGCGTCGTATGTTTACTCCTCTCGGAATTGAACGTCCTAATCCGGTCAGAAGTAAAGCCGCTATATTACTTGACATGCGGAAAGAGGGAAGAGCGTCACCAGGAAGAATAAAGGAAGAGCGGCGAACTGGACACAGCACGATGATACGAGGCACTAAGGCATCCCTCTCATATCGTCGTCCTGTTCGCGAGGGAAGAACGAAGCAAACGGAAGACAGCTCCACAGGGAGTCCATGTGTGCGGATGTGTATCTCGGGGAGGGCTCTCTTCCCGATGGCAGTTTGCATGATTGATGCTGTTAAGCACCTGGGGCGTTGCAAGGGACTCGACCTTGGCTGAAGAAGGTCACCCCTCTCAACTCCTTTCCGTTCCGCACCTCCGGTTCCTTCGCAAAGGCACCCGCAACACGAGAACTGGGTGAGGAGAGGGCACGACACCGTCGATACGCTCAGAGGATGGGGTAAGGCGGCGGGCGGGCGTTTGGGTGGGTGGGGGGTGGGAGAACGGAGGGACGATGGGTGGAGTAATAGGGAGAGATGAATTTTGCGGAATAGTGAGGGCGCGCTGTATCCGTGCCTCGGAAATATAAATGGCGAAAATGTCAAATGAAGAATGCTGGAATCAAACGCCTAGAGGATGCAGAGGTCTCTCTTGAACATTGAAATGTCAATGCCATTGAAAATATGAGTATGAATTACTCGCTTTGCAATAATACGTGGTCTGCGCAAAAAATACGCGAACTGGTGCAATCTGTCGGCCATAACGCGGACTATAGCCCCGCTCGAATGATAGCTGATGGACTGAATTTAGAAAAATCAACAGGGCACACTATTTTAACCGAACATTATGGATAAATCCTACACCACGACAGTGTACCTGCAGATTCAGCATTCTTTGTCAGTTTCTGGCCAAATATTCAATGCACCTGCACATTCAGCATTGATTATTCGCCACTTTCTATCACCATCCTCAATCATCCTCCTTACTCCCCAGACCTCGAAATCCCCCTGCGACTTTTTCCTATTTCCAAAATGCAAAAATGTGATGAGTGGACATCACTGGGAAGATGTGGACGCAATAATGCAAGAAACGACGAGAAAACCAGAAAGCCTAATTGCCGAGGACTTCAAAGGGTGCTTTAAACAGTGAAAAATAAGATGGAATAAGTGCATATCAACGAATAGAGAGTACTTTGAAGGGAACAAAATCGATGTAGACCAAATAGAGTTGCAAAATAAAATTTTTATGGCCTCAGTTCGCGTATTTATTGAACAGTGTAGCATATAACGGAAGAATGTATACCATGTTTTTTTTCCGGTTCACTTATCCCGCGATCCGCTTCTTCCCTTGCCGGCCCACCCACTTCCTCTTCCTGCGACACTTCCCCCGACCTTCCATCATTTACCTTAAAATGGGCTTCATTACTCTAAGCCATTAAACGCGATGATCAGGTTCTGCAATCCCCGGCCCTCTAATAAGGATGCATCCTCATTTGCGAAAATCACGCTTCGAAGTAAATTCCTAAAGGCCATGCACCCTCTATCTTAACATATCTACCTTGGAGGGTAAGTCGATATTGGAGGATGGAGGAAGGATAAGTGGAAATGCTAACTTCTTCCTCCATCTATGTTATTAAGAGCTTTCTATTAAAATTAAGCATTATTATCCGGATAAAATCAAACCAGGAGCGTCGCCTGCGTTACCCAGGCACGACTGCATCTTAAAGGGAGTCAGATCTCCGTTAAATGCTTGAAGGTACAACTACTCGAGTGAACATGTCTGAATATTAATCATTTAAGAGGAAATTTCCCCTGATACTTGTTCATATGCATTGAAAGGAAGGTAGAATGTATGCCTTTTAAGCCTATGGAATACGCTTGTTGAGATGCTGTTCTTTTCTAATACGCATCCTTCAGGAAAAGATATTCACTCAAATATGACGGTGTTTCTTCTGGAAACGGGTAAGAAAATTATTTTCTCGCATATACATGTTTAATGATATTTTTTAAATGGTTAATCATACACTTTTCGTTAAAGCTAACAACATTTGATTCTAAAATAGTTATGATTTCGGTTATATTCCTGGAAATTCATGTATTATATTCATTGGCAATATGAATGCGGGAAATGATTGAGTCAGTGCATCAAAATGTTTTAGATTTGAATTTGTCACAGGTATTTATACCACATTTTCAGCTATTTATCCAAAAATTTGTAAATGAATAGTTGTGAAATATATATGTGAAATGTTTGTGAAATATTTATGTTTTTCATTCTTGTTATACAATTACCATTCACTCTTTGACCTAATTATTACTATTTACATTTTATCATTTAATATAGATTTTATATATAACCATATAACATAGATCCATATGAAATGACCGATCTACTATCAATATGCATCACAGGGAAACTACGATCTCGTATTTGTTTATTCAGTAGCAATCGGGGGTGAAAAATATCTAAATTTATCCACGAATGAAAGTTCGAGATGGCGGGATTCACCTATTTCACCTTAGCAAATGAAGCTCGGACTACAAGTTCTTAAACGGTGTTATTCCCGTATTCCACCCTCGACCAGGTCAGGCACACACCATGTTGTGACTAAGCTATGTTTTTTTAAGACGTATCCATGAACTTTTGAAGCGCTAAAATACTTCTATTGTACAAGTACACCGAGAGGATTACATTTAAAAATGGTATGAGTGAGAACCTTCAGTATTCAAGCAATGTATGGGCCGAAATCCCTACCTATGTCCTTGGGGAGGAGACCGTTGTATGCCCATGTGGTAGTGGAATTTCGCCTTCTTATTTTTCAAATTCTAGCTAGAGCGTATTGGATTAATTTCTTACTGCATCCTTAAGTGTAATTATTTGTTAGATGATAGCATATGTAATTGCCAGCGTGTAAAACGAAAGGATTTTTGCATGAATGTATACGCCACTGTGGGTATAAGTTTTCATGTATGTGTTGATCTTGAATATGGTTTCTTTCCTTTTTCTGGTGGTGGCCTAACACCCCCTGCCACACACCCTTGGGGCGGCTCGCGGGGTATTATGTAGATGTAGATGTTAAGTTTTGAGGTTTTTATTTGAATGACCCTTGCACTACGAATAGTAATCAGCAGTGTTCTGTTGTGCGATACCAACCAAATGTGATAACCAAAATGAGAAATTAATTTCATTTCAAGTTGTCAACATATAGCATTGAGCTATGGACGTCCCAGAATGAACTAAATGCACCAAAAACAATTTATACTAGAAAATAAAGCATAGCAATGCGTGAAAAGGTATTCTTCCTGAACTTATTGCTTGCGTGCCAATTCTCGTGGACGGACCCCCGTTACTCCGGTCGGGGCTCCACTGTGTTGCCTTTCCAGCCGCCTAGGCTTCTAAGGCAGGGCGTCGTCTTCTGCGTTGTCACGGCGTTCTGGCGATCCCTGCTACTGAAGCCTGGGCCTCTTCTTCGCTGGGAGGGCATCTTGGCGATCCATGCTCGCAATGGGGCGCTTATAGCGGTCCCACGTTGAAACCTGGATCTCTCCGAGGCGTCGGATGGTGGCGACGTCTGAATCCGCAGCCCTCTCGAAGAATCTTCGAGACAGCTCCGGAAGAAGGACGTTCAGAGGTTCCATGTTCCCGTCCTGGTGCATCTCTTCCACGCGGGCGTAGCGCCCGCATCCCAAGATGCACCGTAGCGCAGAGTTCTGCACCACTTGGATGAGAGCGAGGGTAGACTTCGGCACTCCTGACCATACCGGCGCTGCGTACGTGATGACAGGCAACACGCACGCTCGGTACAGTCGACGCTTCGTTTCCGAGCTCAGGACCCCCGGACGAATAATCGGCCGAAGCCGGTTAAGCGCCGCGAAGGCCTTCCCTCGGACACGTCGCGCTTGGGCGTTCCAAAGGAGTTTCCGGTCCATCAGCACTCCGAGGTAGAGAACCTCGGATTCCCACGGAAGGGTGACTCCATTCACCGACAGCTCCTCTTCTGTCGGCGCTCCTCTGCCGGTATGGAAGACGATTGCCTTCGTTTTCCCGGCATTGACTGCAAACCGCCAGCGACGATACCACGAAAGTAGCTCGTCGACGACGATCTGCAGCCTCTCCACGGCGAAAGATATTCGCCGGGAGCTGCACAGGAGCATTGCTTTTAACGATAAGATCGAAATAACACAGGGCGCTAATATTTCCCTCGTGCCCAGCAGTTGCATGGAAGCGCCCATTAATTAAGAACCCACGCTGTGCCCAGACGCCATTCCTTGGGCACTCCGATTGCGAACGTGGCCAATGCACGGCGGTGGAGCTGGAAAATTTCAAGCCGGGCATTTGATAAGAATTGCATTTGCCATTTTCGTCGGACGGGCAAAGGAGTGGCGCCACCTCGAAGGCTCGATGCACTCCCTCGCGCCTCAATGAAGTCTCCGGAGGCTCCGCCGGCAGTTTCTCGTTCTCTCAAGGTCGTCCGTCCCTTTGGCACGTTCTTCGTATTCCACTGATCTGCTCAAGACGGAACATCTCATGCACTCAGTAATTTGTACCTTTAAGGTGAGACATTGCATCAAAACCAAAACAGACATTCCTTCGACCTGTGAAGGCACGTATTTGCTATTGTAGCTAATAATGGAGGCGCATCAGGTAAGAATCGATCATTAGGCACAGATATTATTTACTAATTTATGCAAATAGAAAGTAACAATAAAATGGAATAATATAAATTCTACTTTTTCCGCAAGTTATCTGAATTAATTTTACCAGTGTAAAATGAATAAATCAACAAAAACATGTAAAGGCGAATATTTATTTTAGTTACGAGGGTAGTATGATTCGAAGTATAATTTTAAATGTAGTGAATTAGTGCTAATGAACTGATTGATATTTAATCGTGAGAAATAAATGGCACAATGATAGGAAATATTTTTGACATTACCATATAATTTTGTGTTTCTATAATAAATGCGGATAATAAAATGAATTTTCTAGGTTAGGAAATGAATAAATATTTTCATGTTTCCAGTAAAACAAATACAATTATTAGCATAAACTTGACATAGTTTACCTCTGGTTCTTAACATGTATATGTTCTACCATTTGCTTGCAAAAATGTTGGCGATCGCCTCTGCTTGAAAGATGGCCTAGTTCAATTTTAGGCCCCCTGTTTATGCTTCTCCTCAATTAACGACCTGCCTTATCTTGAATCCATCCCCCCACTCTTCTGTCACTCGTTCGTAAACGGTACCACGCATCACCTGCAGTAGCACGCGCAGACGCCAGGAAATTAATGCTGCCTTCTATTTTCCGTTTACTTTCTGATCTCATCCTCCAAATCCGGCTACCGTGGCGGCAAAGCATCCTTACGGATCCACGTTCAAACTATCGAGCCACCTCGAAACCTGAAAGAACATTAAATTGACAATATAATCGCCTGTATATCGTGTTTTGCACAAGAATCGATTCACATTTGCCTATCATGTTGATGAGAAGGCGGATCAAATTATTGGACATCGTCGGAAAACCCGGTCTCTACCAAATATTTCTCTTGAATGGTTAAGAGTGGTAGGTAATAGTAAAACTGTATTTTAAGAGTAGGATAAACGACTCTCGTCCTGAGTTAGATGTCGAAAGATATATTCCATAATATTAGGGCCTGACTTAATGGGAAACTATGAATTGAATATTATTTCATCAATCGGATTTGTTCAATCCTTCCAAGTTTCAGGGATTATGGGATGCAGTTAAGTATGTTAAATATTATAAACACTTATCCCACTGCTTGAAAAAATAAGTAGGTAAATCGTAACTATTTCCACAATTAAAAAAATAAAATAAGTGTATACAATATGAAATCCGTATATTTGAGCAAAACAGTTAAGAGCATAATATAGAGCAATAACTTAGTTCCGGAAAATACTACCTCCGCCAAATGCCCTCATATCCCAACGAAGCAAAAGATCTCGGCTGTCGGTCACCTCCCCCCTAATAGCAACTACCACTCGACCAAAACAACAATATCAAGGCGAACAGAATTGCTAAAAACCAAGGGGAAAGTTTAAAACTTTAGACAAAAAATGATTCCAATGACAGTATTCAATATGCATAATCAGCAATGGTAAATATTTCCATGTATTTGCTTTAAAAGAAAATTATTTTCCTTCGGTGATCAGCGCTATCATTGATAGCAAACGAGAACTTTTCTCTTAAAAAAGATCCGCTTTTGTTTGATGAAAGCTTTTTTTTCTGTAACTACTAGCGTTTAAGTTAATGCACTTGAAAAATAAACTACCATGAAAGGAACTTTTCACATTGAGATAAAATATATGCATTGAAATGAAATAAATATTTAAGCCAATAAGTAAATAAATCAGAAATAAAAATATTTTTAAGATTCCTTCTGAGCAAGAGGAAATAATATAGATTTATATACAATCAATTCGTATGACCAGGAAGCCCGTAGGATGTCCGTCGTTGTTTTGTACAAGCGGAAATTGAAATTTTTCACAAACATGCAATCGGAAGGAGATGAAAGGTCCGAAAAAGTTAGCGTCAAGTGAGAAATTATGTACGCACAAACTCACTCCAGTGCGTACATATCAGGCAAGGGCCTCTGCATTAATTCCTGATTGCGTGAATGTGTTCGTATATGTGAGAAAATATTGATATATTTGTGTTAGCTCATATCTATGCATAAATGTCTGGTGCCTAACACAGCTGGCCACACGCCCCTGAAGCGATTAGTGGGGGTACTTTGCAGATGAAATACGCAAGTAAGCATTTTCAGGTCAGCACTAAGGCGATATTATCTCTTTTTATTCTATTCACTCATACCTTTGCTTTTGTGTAGCATTGATCTCTCGCGATGCTCACCTCCTTTGTTTTTCCATCCTTCCCACGACCGCCGCCAACGCTAGGGGAGGGGGGGAGGGGGGGAGGGACGATGACGTCCTTCGTGGAAGTGAGTTCGCTTTTAGAAACGTCGCCTTCGAATGGGCACAAAGGAATGCGTGTCGTGGGGCGGCTGTGAATTCTGGGCCACACGGAACAGGCGCTTGTTAGTTCTCCGAGGAGTTGGTGTGAGCGCGGAGAAAGAATAGACCGGAGCGCATAAAAGGGCGGCGCTGCGTGCCCCGCCTCCGGACGTGCGGAGGGGGCGGGGGGGGAAACAGGGGGGAGGAGGGAGGGGGGGTGTTTGCGGAGGAGGGACGGCGGGTAGACGGAGGGACTGGAGAATGGCAACCAACATCCGGACGAAATCAAAGCTCCAAAACGCATCGGTCGATAAACAAAAGAAATTGATGAGCAATGGCTAGTTAATCGAGTCTCGAAAGAGCACGAAAAAATGAACATATTTATGTTGTGCATATGTTACATGAATGGACAGACGAATGACAGCAATTTTATCGCTTTAATTGTTACAAAGTGATGGGAGAGAGGAATATATGAAGCGAAGTTCCAAAAATGGAGATGACGAAGACCGCAAAAACTGGAGTAGGTAGGGGAAGAATAACGAAAATAAGTGGCTGTAACGGCGTCATGATGCAGAGGGATGGAGATTCGATAGAACTTAAGAAGAAAATAAATCTGAAAATTAAGAAATTAATTAGAAATTAAAAAACTGGAATTTAGGGTTGTATGATATCCTTAGAAGCTTTATAACGGTTTCGATGATTTAAAAAACCTTATTCTTATTGCTAGACTAGGAATAATTAAAATTAACTATAGAATGAAATTCATATGCCGTCATTTAAAAATATATAATATATATAATCCAATTTACAAAAAACGTGCAGATGATAAGCAATGGAAAAATGGAAACCTGAAAAGATATCCAGTATGCACTTACTATGTAAAAGAGATATTTTTTCTTATCTTTCTCTTCAAAATGGCATTCTATGACAAAATATATCTTATATCTCTACCGCTTAAGGAACGAGAAATGAAAAAAATAGTAACTTTGTGATTCCACAGAACATTTTCCGTGGAACCTCCAAGTTACTATTTTTTCATTTCCAATATGAATCGATTCCATCGAGTTACGCCGGAAACCATCAATTATCCGTAACGAGATTTTATATCAAACGGATATAAAGTCCCCATTTTAAACGACGGGTTAGACTAAATGAATAGCCATTTCAGTACATTTACTTATGTGTTAGGCCTCATGACATGTGTTTTAAATGACTTCCGGAGACTCCGTAAGCCATAATTTTAAATGAATGTTTAGATTTTCCACTGCTAACTTTCTGTGACACCAGATCTAAATTTCTTTTGCTTAGATGTTCAGAATTGTGACCATTTTCTGTTAGCGAGTCACCGCACGCTGTTTTTTATGGTAAATTCCATAGACTTTTTATTAAAAGAATTTTCCCGAACCTCCTCTCCCATTAAAGCTAAAATCTAAATACATTTACGTTTCCATTTCTAGATAAGATTCTCGTTAATGCCTTATTTAAAAGATTTGTACATCTCGTATGTCCTTGTCTCTACATGCATAAATACGTAAGACTTTATCATTTTCAATATTTCGAAAAAATTGCCCATTATCTTCAGGCATACTCATTAGGCCTATGGACTTGGACCGTTTTTTATTTTAATATTATTAATAATTAAAATGCTCGGGAACACATGAGTGTTTCGAGTGTACAATGGACTAAAGTAAAAGTTCTCTACGAACGCCTTTCGAAGTAATCTTCTTTTGAGTATCTTTATCCTTCCAGCTGTTGCGGTCTCTGAAGTTTCCGGAATGAAGGTGTTTCAGCGCAAGCTCTCGCCATTGGCGAAAATGTGCGCCAATGTCGATTTCAGCGGCGCCATGGTGTCGTACACACCGATTGCCTTGAAACAGTGGCGTGGTAGACGCAACAATACAAGGTCTGTCCCAAAGGTAGTAGGACTGAGTCGATTAAAAAAAATGTACTGCCAGAATTAATATATTCACTCAAGAGTCTTCGAAGTAGCTACCTAGTGTGTCCACACACCACTACCAGCGGTTTTTTTTACGCCTCGTACGTCTTCTGGAATGCTGCTAAGCTCTCTCGTCACGGCCTTTTACTAACTCTTCCACCGAGTCGTGGTGACGTCTTTTCAGCACGGATTTGAGGCGGAGGAAGATGTCCGGTGGGGCTACGTCAGGGCAGTAGGGTGGCTAAGGCAGGGTGGTCGAGAAGCTCTTGGCAAATCCATGTGCGAGTTTACTTTTCTTCGTCCAGGAGTACTTGCCGCACCAACTTCGCACACACCTTTCTCATGACCATATTATTGGCTACAAGTTGATGCACATCACTTTTAGGGATGCTACGTTCATTAGAAACCATGCGAACACTTAATCTGCGATCCTTTTCCAACAAAACCATCACGCCAGATTTTCTTCATTTTTTTAGGTTGAAGGGCGTCCTGAACGATCTACCCATGGCGTTATCACCATAAGCTGCCTTGAGCATGCCATGATTCTCTTTCCCAGTTTTGCGCTGTTTTAAGCAAAATTTGATGGGTCAGCGCTGTCCCAAAACCAGTTTATGAAGGAGCGTAACGAGGTCACGTCATAGAGGTTTCGCAAACTAACAATCCGCACTCCAAAAAGGGTGGGTGTTAACCTACACCGGCCTTCATCCTTTTCGGTGACTCCTCTCCCTCGACTCCACCCCGCCAGTCCGTCCGTCTCTCCGGGAACGAATAAGTCACATTGCCTTTTGGACTGACCTTGTGGATGTACATTTATTATCTTTGCCTAAAAACATTAAAAATGATGGATTTTGAAGATTATTAAATATTTTGAAATGATTTGTGCAAATATTTTTCCAGTTGTCCGCTTTATTATCATTTTAATGAAAGCTTACTTTAGTTATTTCAGAAAGCTTATAGTCAATTAAGTCATTTTACCCAATCATGGAACAAATAATGTGGACTTTAAAGACAATATCGAATACATAAATGAATAACGACTTCCGAAGTTTCACAAGAATGTTTTTCTCAGTTGTCTCAAATTATTTCGTTCTTCAGTTCGCCATTCCTCCCTTCATACTCTCAAAATAGCCTCTTCTCTTCCTTTCTCTACCTTTCTTACCCAACATTCTGCCTTCTTTCGAGGCTTTCTATGATATTCTCTCGTAAGAATTAGTACCTTCATTTTATTTCAGACCAGAGTTCAACGTTTAGGTCGTCATTATTTTCAATATAAGGCATTTTGAAAAGATCGATATTTCATTGATATAAAGTTTGTTTGCCAGCAATGGAACCACCAACAAAATCATTTTTCTGAACTGATTGTTGTAAAAATGTACGTAATTTACTCACTCAAAGCGTGCATCGTATGCGCGATGTGCACTAATAAATTATAATGAAAGCCTTCTACCTGACAGGCATTTCATAGGCTAAAGGAAAATATAATATTATGTTCTGAGGCAATGTGTTAAAAACATATGAACATCTATATATATATATATATATATATATATATATATATATATATATATATATATATATATATATATATAGTATTTGGACGGCACAATAGAACGCAAATAAAATAGTAATACTTAAAAGGACACTCACATGGTAAATTGTTTAAGCTTTCGGCCTTCTCCGAGGCCTTCTTCAAGTAAGACAAAATTTGCTGGAGAGCGGTTAGGGGTCTGGGCGGGGGAGGTGAGGTGGTGGGAATGCTGGAAGGGAAATTAAAGATGGCGGTTAAGGGTGGGAATTTTGCAAGATCGGAAAGCTAATATATACGCGGATTCTCGAGTTCTCACCTCTACGTATTGATGGCTGAATCGGGTAGGGATTCTATTATGCTAAGAGCAAAACACTGGTCGAATGAAAGGTTGTGGGAATTTGCATGTGAAGGGATAGGAGAAGAGAAGAGAGTGAGGCAGAATTGCAGCAGTACCGGTGATTGCTCATTCGAATGGATGAGGGGCTAATACATTCGCCTATGTAAAAGGAAGGGAAATGTTTGCATGACAAAAGATAAATATTGTGTTCCGAGAAGCAATTGGCGTGGGAAAGAGGTGAGGGGGCAATGAGGGGAATAGATCCTGTATATATATATATATATATATATATATATATATATATATATATATATATATATATATATATATATACACACACACACACACATAAAATGAAAACCCTTATATTATGCTCTCAGGCAATGTAGAAAACATGCATATATATTATATAATATGTATGATAAAATATTTTCACTTGAAGATTTTTGATTCTCTTCTCTCATTCACATGTTCTTTACAAAAAATGGTTCTTTTGTAATTATTTCGATATTTCCCCAACAGATACTTAAATGAAGATTACCGTTGAAGAGAATCCCTAAACACCTCACCAAAATAATTTGAGCTCCACAGATGGTGTCTTTCTAGCCTGAGAGAACCCCTGCGCGGTATAAACTCCATTCTATGACTTAGTTCTCTCCAACTGAGTTCTGCGGAGTGACATTTCACGAGGTATTTTGCTGTTGCATAAAATTATTAGAGGAGACAAACTGCATTTGAGAGAATAGAACTAGGTTTCTGAAAAGGAGAAGCATATTTTTACTAGCATTTGCATATCACTCATAAAATGTAATTGAATAGCATCGGCATTGAAGGACCTTATAATTAACGTAATTAACTTGTGTGAGATCGGTATTTTTTTATGAGAAAAAACCTTCTGATATGTAAAATTTCTTGAAGAGAATGGGATTTCATGATGATACATATACTCGTAGAAGAGGGTTCTTAGTACAAAGATGTATTTTTTTGGAATTCCGACGTTAAAATAATTTCACTCATGATTAGTTTATTGTATTAGAGTATAAATTATAACTATCGTTTTGAATCATGATCTTTGAGATGATAATTGCAGATAAAAGGTTTCGTCTCCTTCATGAAAGTGATTGAAAAATCGAATTGGACAAATGTGACGAAACACAAAGATGAGTTGTACAGGAGGAAATGGAAGAAGTATAATTTAAAAAAGGTGGAGGAATCCGAAATAACAGGAAATATCCTTATATTTGAAACCTAGATTTCCCTGGCTCTCTAAATATTCTTAGTTTTCAGAAATAATGGAAAAAACGCGTTAATACGTGTAATATTCATAGAACACACATATTTTAGCTTTTTTTATATTTTCACACCAAATTCACGTATGGTACACTTTTGGAGGAGGCTTAATGCTTTTATCACAAACTTCTTTCAGAGACGAATGGAATGAAGAAGTATTCCTCTAATACCTTTAAGACATCAAATCCCTAAATTTTTCCACGACACAATTTTTTGACTAATTTAATTTTTGAAGTATTTATTTTTCCTTCTAAAGAAAATTATTTTCTTAAAAAAACCGAATAATTCCAAAAAATAAAACTTCTAAACATAGTATGATTTTTCATAATTCCCTTTATTGATCCCAATGATTCCCTTTATTATTTTTTACTTGAAAGCTCATATAGTAAGATATAGTAAGATAGCTTTTTTATTTTTTGCGAAACTATTCTTCTATCAAGAGTCGCAAAAATCTAATCAATAAAACGAAATATAATTTAACACGCTCATATTGAAATTTTTAAGAGTAATGGCGGCACCATTCGGATCGAAAGTCCATGAATTACAGATTAATTTATTTGACGATCCGTTCTAATTACCAATTGCATATAGTATAGTTATGTCTATGTTCATATATTAATTTAAAAGTCACCGAAAAGCTCTGAAATATTTCAGAAACAGTAATTTTTGATCCATCCCATATTTGATCCGAGTCAGCGAGAACTGTCGCTTATATCTTTTAAAGTAGCCAGCCTGCATAGTTTAATGTATTTCACAAAGCTCTGTTCCTGCTGCTAATCTAGAGTAAAATTATTTCCTTGCTTCTTTTATGCACGATTCTTGGTCGAAGATTGTTTCCTGATTCAATTCCAAAATAAAATTCCAACTTTCATCGTAGATGGTATATTTAATGCATAGGTTGTTTAAATAAACTCTTCTCAACTTGGCCTTGATCTCTTATTTCTGCACCGACGGTCATCTTTCGAAATTGAGTCATCTAATTTCAGATTACTCCTTTCCCGCCTTTCCACGAGGGGCCGTTTACTCTTTTATATTTTTATGTCATCTCGGAGGCGCATGTATCTCATTTGCACGGATGCCACCTCGTTTGTTATTCAAGTATTTATTCACACAGGCCCGTCGCGCTCATAACAGCCTTTTCTATGGGAAATACGCATTAAGGAGCTAGTAAAAGTCCTTCATTATATGGCGCTCTATGGAGCCCAAGTTAAAGTATAACATCATTGTTAATGAAAACCATTTCCCGGTCCCCATTGGCACCGAAGTGGAGATTGGAATCTCTTGTTTTCCATGTGCTCATGAAAAACAAGAGATGTAGCAGCTTACTAATTTTCTGAAATTCCTTGTCAAGCTACGCTCGCCTATCCATTGAATAACCAATTTAACTGCTTAGATGCAGGCAAGGGAGTTGGAGGTAGGAAAGGGCTCTTTTGCTAAAGCAATTATCTAGAGTGAGGAAGCATTCAGAGTGCCTTGTAAATTCTGCTGTCACTTTATTCTTACGGGAACGCCAGAGTACCATGGAGCGGATAAATTACTATAAGTGAAATACGCGAATAAATCAAGGAGAATATTTTGGCGTACACAATAACTGTATAAGGGTCGTAATGTTACACGTAATCGGACCTTAACTTAGGAGAGAGCAATACTTATTCAGGATCAACATCTGAAACAATAAGTTTTCGAAATCAAGGAAAACATCGCTATCATATCAATTATAACGATAGAATGGCCAATAGGAATTAAAAAAAATATTTGGAAACTCTTGATTTTATTTGCCATAAATATTTTATAGTTTTATTATTTATCGCCTTATTTATATTAAGTTTATTGAGGGCAAAAAAATGTTGAAAATACATGTTTATAATGCGATCTATTTATTATTTTTTGTTACATTAAACACCCAGAGTACCCCATGCATATTGCAGGGATCTCCGAAGATTTTTCTTTCTTGAATTTTACTGTTGTATAGGCCCTATTAAATTAATGACGTCTCATCTGAAGTTTGGCTTAGTGACCGAAATGTCCGCCAATCAACTTCCAAATTTCCTTCAGACAGGATTGCATGCTAATAGGCTCCAAACGTCGGATTTCGACCGCAGACTCCCAAAAGGCCGAGAGAAGGTTCAATTTTGCCCTTCCTCCGGTCGAGGTGCCGCCGACGTCGTGATTTCCACACCTCAGCAGAATGAGGGAACGAAATTCCCAGCCCTCCAGGAGAGCCAGAAACTCCACGAGGATTTGAGGCCGGCCCGATGCGCTGTCATTGTCCCTGAAGCTAATTGCTTCCGTGGTTGCCGACACATCTCCGCCCAGCTCCGCGATAATGAACACCGAAACTTCGGAAGCAACTGGATTGAAAACGCAACTGAGGGAGAAAACTTGGGATGGTTGATTTTTCCACAGCTGTCATCAAGCAACTTAATACGATTCCTTGGCATGCACAAAGTATGTACAATCTCCTTTATTTTATTTATTTACTCATATTATTTTATTTATTTATTTCGCATTAGTCCGAAAACTGCACTTCGGCCAAACATTGGACTTTAAACAAAGATATAACAACATTAAAATTACATACATCCAAGCCCAAGGTGGAGGAAAAACTATCCAGGCGGAAATCGAACCCGCGATCTCTGGGTTGGCTGGCAAGGTGGTTGACCCGCCACCCCCGGAGTTGGTCGGTTTCTCTTTTCACTTCCGTTTCAAGGAATGCCGTGTTTTTGAGTGGACCCACTTATTAAGAGCGATTTATTTTTTTGCCTTGCTAAATTATTTTCCATCCTCATTTATGTAGTTTTTTTCTTCATTCTTTCTTATTCTCAAATGGATAACACGACATCGAATGAAATTTAATTTTCATTTCCATTATTTAAAGAAATCCAAAATTTTGGCTAAATCGCCTCAGGATTATCAAAATCCTCTGGAACATTTAGTTTCCAGGCAATCACTACGTATTTTATAAATGATATATAATATTTGCTTTGAGAGAATATAGCTTGTTGAACAACTGTGACAGCAAAATATATATCCTGAACTGTTTCCCCGAATATTTGATTGCGTAGCAGCAGGCGGCTCAGACTCGAACCAACGCAGTATGGAAAAATCGATGCGTTTGACCATACTACATGCACCGTTCGATCGACCCACCATTGGTATACTTTAATGATAAGTGTACATTTTTGGTCACATAACGATCTAAGGGGATACATTTACAATAATTGGTTATTCCAATGAAGCAATCTTATGAATAATTTAATTGATCGAGAATCTGTTAGTCATTAAAATGGATTTTTTTTGTGATAGAGACTGGTGTTTCAACTTTTCCTGTTATTACATTACTTACTTATATTTTTTATTATATTTTGTATATATGAGTTTAGTTTAGAATTTTTATGACCGAATTTTTTTTTCTTTCTACCCTTTTTCGTAAATGCTTTACGTTGAAATATTTCAAGTTATTGTTTCAGAAAGGTTTGCATTCGATGATAAGAATGTTTTGACCATATGACACTCTTTACCTGCAAACATATATTTTAACAATAATAAAAAAATTGTGAAACAAATATAAAGAAGAAAATAATATCTTGGTCATAGATAATTTTGTCGAGACGCCAAACTCAATGAATCGTTTCCTGATGGCTTGTACAAAGGGTATGCCAATAAATGTCATGATAAAAAACTCTTCAAGAGAGGATAATGACAATAAAATCATCCATATTGCATATTTTCTACGCTGAATACACCGCAAGATATTGCTGGCTCTAGCGGAAGCCGAAATTAATGTTTAAGTCCAAACTTAGGCCGGACTCCCCTTTCCCACGTTTCTCAACTGACCTGTTCTCGAACGTAAAATAGATATGGTCACTCCTTTCTCTCGCCGAGTCGGCAGGACATCCCGTTAACCCGTGCACTCACTCCCTCTCGCGTCTCATCGTTAAACTCTCCTGCTTCCTTCCACCGTTCCAGCGTTCTCTCTGATTTTCGAGCTCTCCAAGCCTCTCCTTCCTCCCCTGCCTCCATGATAAAAGCTTACCCCGCCCGATTTTGATTTGTCTCGGTCACCTGCTTCCTCCTGTCAGGCCCAAGCTAGGCGAGCCAAAAGGGAGGCTAGGATTAATCAAACGTGGGTACGCATATAGATACCCTTTTGGATTCCGATCGCGATGCCTCGGATCGGTGAGGGAAGCAGGTGTAACGCAGTACCGGTATTATTCATACGACATATTAGATGGACCAGCGATGAAGTAAGCTAATTTATTGGTGGAGGATGGCGGAAGTTCTCGCAAGCCTCGACGGAAATAATTTGCAAATGAACGGAAACGCCCTAGTTTTCATTGTGAAATTTCCTTATGGTTTTGTTATCCATATTTATGCACAGGATAACGGATTTGCTCCATCGCCCATATTTTCCCAATTTATGTATGCCATTTATGCTTAATTTATAAACGGAATCAGATTGGCGCGGTAGCTAACATACTGGCTTATCACCCTGAGGGTCCGGGTTCGAATCCCGGCGACGACCGATAATTTTCAGTGGTGTTCCGATCCCTTCTTGAGGTAATTTTGTGGAGGGCATTTTGAGTGAGTACGTCGTCCGTCGGATGGGACGTTAAACTACGGACCCCTTGGCGCCTTTCGCTAAGAGCAGGCTAATGCCGACGACGCCGGGTTTCTCTCCACCCTTCATCCTTTCCACTCCACCTCTAATGCCGGAAATGATCTCAGCGGTCAGTTCCCTCCCACAAAAAACTACTACAATGAGTGCAAGCACGGGAAAAGGGTGCCCAAAAACAATGCACTGCTCACCTACTATACGTGTGTAGTTCATTTGTCCTATGATTCATACGATTTTCCTTGTAAATGGATCTCACCCTGGAAGCCTCGATATGCCACGGAATTGGAAGGAGAGAGGTGGGATTCAGGCCCGTGCCGAGAGTCGTTCCTCCGAGGCGAGCCATAACCAAGGCACCCGGTGAGAACGAAGGAACGGTTTCCGTGCGAGAGTCATCTCTTTTTCGAAGGGAGTCTGCACGAAGGAAGCAAAAGTGAGTAGAGGCCGGCCCAGAGTTCCCTTCGTTTCGGCAGCTCAAGCTAAGCAAAGTCATCAAAGGGGGCGAAGGGGGCTTTTATCCACTATCGGTGCGAAGTAGGCGCGATCACCGCAAACGAGTGCGAAGGCGACTCTCGGCGCGGGCCTTGATCATTCGGTCATGGTATCAAAATATCTCAAATTGGTGGGTAATGATTGCAAACTTAATATATTAACATTGATCTTTCATCATTGCATACTGATCATTGCACATATTACTATGGTTTTTGTTTTCACGTAAAAATCAACCTGTTCTTCAATTTTTTGCATCTTTAGCAAAATCAATTGAGCTCTTCTTGAGAAAAGCAATATTTCAATTTGGAGAATCATAGGAAAATCACATAAACTTCAAGAGACTGTTTCGTGTCTCATCCGCAAAAATGGGTTTATGGACCGTGGTATTTCTTTAAAGCCTGGCAGTGATTTAGATAATAACAGGACAGAAGAATTTTTCATGAATATCTTTCACAAATATTTTCGTGACATGCATGTAAGATGAAACCAACAACGACCACTTTTTCCTTTTACTAACCGCTATTAGAACCACTTTAAAATTCTGCCTGCATGCTAATCGTGCATCCATCTTTTTTATTTTTACCATAGTTTAATAAAATATATATGGTATGTTTACTTGAAAAATTATATGCGTGCTTTTGTTCTGTTGCCTTAAATTGCAGCTAATTTTTATAGGATGCCCTAAGGAATGAAATTATATCGATCGTTTCAGCTAGTTAGGAACGTTGAACCAAAACGATCGCCAATCTTTTGGTGAAATTGAGATTCTACATGTATACATCCACTTAATACCGTAAGCCGCCGCGGGGGTGTGTGGCGGGGGGTGCTAGATCACCACCTGTTTAACAGAATAAAACCACATGCAAAACAAAATCATGGCACTGCTACATAATATTAGTTCGTTCATGCGCTTGATAAACCTTAATCACTCGAAATAAAGTAATCACATGCAACAATATTTAATAACAGGTGCGTATATTCAAATCATGCAGTAGAACTGTTACAAATATGGTTCTATCAAATAAAAATAATAACAAGCAGGAAGAAATAGGCAGGAAATCGACAAAATATATACTCTACCAATTCTAATTATCTCCTACACGATTTGTGTCATATCTATTACGATTTCTAATGGTTTAAGGAAAAACGACTGTTCAAAATCTATCCGATCTACAATAAATCTCCCTGATTTTACGTTAGTGATCTGTTCTTCCATAGTAATTCGGTGCCTGTAATATGTCTTTAGAATCCCTAGAAAAGTAACCTGCCTTAAATTTACGTAGTAAATTTAACCTGTATTTAAGCCCACGGTCAACGACTTGATCCCTTCATAATTCTTTCAATAGTGTCGTGACCCTGCGACTTTGTTCATGACAACTTTTCACAAACCTAGCTGCTCTACCTTGCCCTCGATCTCATTCTGAAATTAAGCCTACTTCATGAGGATCCCATACACTTGCAGTAATATACTCGAGGTGAGGTCTTAACGAGCGTGAAATAATAAATCTCCTTGGGCCTTTCATTCCAATGTTCAAGTATTCTAATAATTTTAATTTCACCCTCAAAGCTAACCTAAGCTGCGTGATTTTTTGAATGCCCACATGTTTAGATAGGCTAAATTCAACTATTGGCCGAAGAATATCTGCAAAAGCATGCGATACTTTCAGCACTCTATAGCGGTCTAACTAAACTCATCTGACTTCTTCAACCTGAAGTGCCTCTAATAATCATCATTTCCGTATAATTATTGTGGTGGAGATTCCTTCTTGCTGATAAAATAATTGTTTTGACCACTTTATTGCAATTCATTTCCATGAGGGCACCGGATAACTTGGTGGTTTAAATGCTAGGCTACTGACTGTAGGAATCGGTTCCGGGTTAGGCCTCCGGGTATCCTCACACTTGAATTATGCTGTGTGATTTTTTGAATGCATTAAATCTTCCGAGAGAGCCATGGGCGTCTCAGGGAAAGTAACTGCCCTCCTTCCCTTAACATGAAGTGTGAGTTTCACGCGCCGTTGGGCATAGAGCTAGGTTAGATCTACACTCATTCATCAAAAATATTAGATTAATATCTAAAGTGGTTGAAATTAAAATTGTAGTAATTACACACCTTTTTCATCATTAATGTAATTTAACACTATTTTATTTTTCGCTATCGTACAACTATGACCTAAATGAACTCTTGTTTTTAGCAGGAATAGAAGAAATTTTATAGGAAATAGAAAACTTTGAGGTTGAATGTGCTAGTACAGACGTAATCGATTAAGGATACGTTGTCAATGGACTTAAATTTGCCGCATTGACTAAAAATTTTTATTTGGTAAAGAGTGATTACTACATTAGTATATTTTCAATGCTTCAAATTTCAATTCGAATTCAGTTTATTTTTCAATGATAGCAAACGAAGGAAGAAAAGTAATTAATTTCGTCACTTATTAATTAATTTTTATTTTAGCGTGGTAAAAGAATATTCATTAGTGGTGAAAAATAACTTGTAACTTAAACGAAGCCAGAAAATTAAGAATACTAAGATGCTGTTCCGCTGAGATGATAGGTATTCTTTCTTATTCAATCATTTCTTTACTTATTTGGTTTGCTGGCTTAAACTCTGAATAAAATTTAATAGAATAATGACAAATACAAAGAATAATACTGCAACAGAGAAAAAGGTTTGTTCCATGATAATTTATTCCGGTCTTGAAGTTAGCCTGGATTAGGGCCGATGCTTGCTCATGAATAACGTGTCGTCAGGATGTGCGGACGTTTCGCTCGGAGTGCAGAACACAAATCCAAGACGGCATAAACTTTTCTCCCCACCGTATCATGACCTAGTTCTCAAATTTTTGACGACTTGATTTTTTTGTTTCCCTCTCTGGGGCTTGTTTCTTTCATCTGACTTTCAGCATGCATACAATATGCCTTGTTTTCCTTAAGGGATGCAATGTGGTTTTTTTCTGGAGTAAAACTATGTAAAAACTTTGCCAAAACTCTGGCCTTTTCGAATTGCTACGGTTAGTCCAAAATAATCGATGTCCTGAACCGGATTTTCTTTACACACAACATTTGTCAATTCACGTCAACGCCTCTCGAAAGAAATAGTTTCAAAATCGATTAATGCTCAACCCTGGCGGCCTTCTCCTGAATTTGAAACCTCAAAAAGATAAAATATACGAGTTAAGGGATAAATAAGTGAGCAAAAGCTTTCTTTCTTGAAGGTACGCTGTCATAGTCATCAACTTGATAAATACGATTTGTTGAGAGGTCTTCTTCACCCCGAGAGCTTACCCATATCTTCTCGCATTTACGCTTTAAGATTGAGGAGTTATATACTTCCAGCCGTTTAATTTATCACGGATTTTTGAACGAACCCCATCGCATTCGCCGCAGTACTGGGTAAATGTGATGAAATGGTCAAAGAGAAATGTTATCTTTCGCTGGCTAGGCCTCATATAGAATATGCTGTTAGTATATGGGATCCTAACGAAGTTGGGGAGATTGCCGAATTGGATCACGGGCAGCGTAGAGGAGCTACGAGATTTGTGAAACGTTGTCATGATAATCTGAGTAACGTGTAAAAATTATTAGAGGAGCTAGGCGTGAAATCACTCGAAGGCTAAATTACAGATTGAAGCCCTTGCAATAATTGGAAGGACGTTTCTGTAGCAATGATGCTGAATATGTATTATTACCCTCATTGTACTAGGGTAGAAGAGATCTCGTCAATACATTTTGAGAGATTAAGTGTAAAACAAATATATTATTTAAGATGTCATTTTTTCCACGAACGATAGGAGATTAGAATAACATTGTTCGACCGCGGTAGGGTTATCTTCGGATCAAAATTAGTTTGATGTGTATTCACCCCCTGCCACACACCCTAGCGGTGGCTTGCGGGGGGCTAAAATATCAATATCAAGTACTCATACAGAATGAAGCATTTAATTTTAGTTTGAGCTGTGATTGCACTTCCTGATATTTAAGCCCCGGTTCCTAATGGTCGTTAAACAAAGGTGTCATTCACTAGACTAGTCGTAAACCCAAAGAATGGGTTCGAAGATAAAGGAATAAAGAGTTATTAATGCTTTCTATTTAATTTCACAGGCTTGAATTGATTCGAATATATTAAAAAATAAATAATTTGTGTTTTTTACATTCGAGCAAGTCTACTAGTTTGAGTTTGCGTCATATTAATTATTTCAGGCCTGAGTCTGGGACATTTTCAGGGTTAGCTTCGCGATGAGGTCAGAATCAGAATGCCGAGATGGAAACATCAGAGACAAATAACGTCGGAGGGCGGCATGCGAGAGTTGGAGTGGAACCAGGTGGGGGTGAGTGTCTTTGCGGGTAGGCACGTGATCAAACCTGCTTGCGTATAACAGCGAGGTTTCACCTCCCTCAAATCTTCAAGGGGGAACTTACATGCAGTTTTGCTCACATCATCATTAAATCATTACTCACTTTATCACTCAAATTAGTCTGGTGTGTGTTCACCCCCTCCCACATCCCCTAGCGGTGGCTTACAGGGTACTAAAATATCAAAATATATATCATAATTTCCTTGAATTAGTTCTCAGACGTTCTTCCATTTGCCATGTTTAAAGTATAATTTCACTTGAATAAACAAGAAATTGAACATTTTGCATTACTTATATGCTTTATATCCATATATATATAAATCCATATAAATAATAACCTTACCCATAAAAGGTACGGAATAATGAAGTATAATTTAGTTATATATCTTTAAGGCTCTAATTCACGTAAAGGTTCATCTCGAAACCAATTGAGATATCACATCTTGACATCTACATCACATATAGTAACTACACCATACACATAATAACTTCACCACAAGTGGTAAAGCGAATCTAAATACTACTTATTTTAGATTGTCATCAACTTAAAACATAAAATATGAACATACCTAGTAGGCAGATCTATACCCATATCTAGTAGGCAGATAGTATAACTATCTAACTACTCAGTTGAAATTGGGCTGTATCCAGAGTTTCAAGAATAGGGTAGTATCTGTATACTTGGTTACTTGCTCACCTACTTTACTCATTTGGTGAATTATTTTGTGACAATCTTCATCACATTTAATAAATTATAGTTTTATATTAAGTAATATTTATATTGATCACATTTAATATGGCTGCACCATTTTTCAAAATGAATAAAGTATTATTATTATTATCAATAACAACTGGTACCACCTGCGGCCTTGTGAAAAATCGCAAGGCAATGCGCTTCTTTAATTAGCTGGCACAAGTAACATCGCTGGTGGCTAGAATGCAAAGATAAGAGAATGGGGTAAAATATAAGCAATGGCAGGCTACTACAGATGATACATGAAGATATAATTGTCATGAAATTGAAGGCGTGTTAACAATTGCCACACTGCTAAAAAGAAACGGATTGTGGGTGCGGAAAAAATCAATATTCTCACATTAACAACGGCTAATGCTGAAAATATGAAAGCGCTATTCTGTAGGATTATAGTAAATCCAATATTATTATTTACGGCTGAAAATATGGGGGGGACCTTTGCGCTAGCAAAAAAGGAACGATTGGGGCAAGGAATGGAATCCCTTTCAGTGGAAACGACTCCCTCGATTCATAGTCGTTTAGCACCGGAACAAAATATTGCTTAGTCTTGAATAACGAGGCTGTTGAGTGAGAACGGGGGTTTTGTGGGGGAGGGACGAATATGGCAGATCGACACCCGAGACGTTTTAAGAAAGTCGTGAAGATGGGGGAAGGCCTGCGGAGGGCGAAGGAACAGTCTACCTGCTGGGATGGAGGGAGGGAACGGAGGGGCCCGGATTGCTGGTCAGGTGGAAGGAGTGTTTGAGTGTGAGGGACGGAGAGTTCGGAGGGGAGCGGAGAGGGAGATGAGGAAGGGATCGCGGCGTGACTCAGCGCGGGCGGGGGCAGGGGAGAGACGGGCAGAAATAGATCGGTCGGCGGGTTGAAGGAGCGGTTGGCGGGCGGGGGGAGGGAGGGCGAGGCATTAAGTCTGACGAACGATCGGAGTTGAGGGAAAAGAATCGAGTTTCGTCCAAGGCGGCGGCGGGCCTGCACTTCTGCCTTCGCTTGCCTCCCAAGCGGCAGGGAGTGAGAAGCGTAAACCCCGATTATCCAGGTGCCATTGTTGCGTTGTTCATTGTAGTAGAGCTTCCAAAGGGAATATTGCAAGAAAGGGTCCGACTCTGGGACCATATGTGGTGTCTCCCTAATCCTTAAATTGATGGGGGCTCCATTAATATAATTTATCCTCGAATAACTATTTCCTAATTCGGCTAGAAAACATCTCAGTTTCGGGTTTAGCTTTGTGGAATTCCATCATTATGATTCCTTCATTTTATTGTGGAAGTGTTAAGTTTCTTTTAACCCTCATTGAAAACATGTCTAATATTTATACTAAATACGGTAAATGCGAAAATTTTATGCAATTTCGGAAGATAATAATGGCTAATTTAACCGTTCCATCCAATTTAATCGCGGCTAACGGAATGCCAGGGTATAAAATAAATCAGAACCGACCTTCGGAAACACCTTGAGACATTCAATACTGTAAAGAAAGGTTGACATTTGGAAAGTATGCATTAAAATGTGATTCAAATTTGAATTTTACTTGCGATATATTTCAGATAATTTTAAAATTTCATTTTTAGTCATTTAGAATTGTTTTTGGCCGGTAGGGCGAGGAAAACCCTTCGACTGTTTTCCATATAAATCTATTATTGACGTAAACTTCGGTTTGAACAAAATGTTTTACACGAATAACTTATCCAACCGTTTTTGAATGGGGTCATATAGAAAGCCTTGCGGTCTTATCATGTTTTACCGACAGTAAGTTAACGATGCATAATTTGGTATGAGACCAGTAAGGTAAAATGAATTTGCCGCTATTGCTGTTGATAGACCGAGAGTTATAAATTACCCAGGACTTTTTAATTGCCATTATTTGGCTATGTTCCAGCTTTAAACGGTTTTTTTGCGCCCGAGAACCAACATTGTGTCACAATATGGGTTATTCCAGGCCAGGTAATTCCAGTAGTCACAACTCCAGAAGACCTAAATGTCATCTTTGGCACTAAAAGATTCTTTCTTGAACATGTAAGAAGTACTTCCTCTAAAGCTATGCCACTGGTTTGCTTAATTTATGGAATTGGCGAAGGATGCATATAACTTGCCAGCATTCCGCGCTTTTTTCTTTGCATATGTTTCACCTGTCCTTGAATACAGTTCTCAAATATTGGCCACTGCACCAACTACTTCCCTTAAACTACTTGAGCGCCACATTAAGCTTTCATCTCCATCATTCACCACCGTTATTTAATATTCGGTAACTTCTCTCTAGATTATATAAGATCTCTTCTTTTCTGATCACTTTTTCATGAATGATATAAAGTTTCTTATGAAAATCATAAATGGTAACAATGAATAATCTGAACGCCTTTCCCTTTTCCCTCTCTGAGTGCTTTTGCATACAATATGGCTGAATGACTTCCTTCATTGTGCCGCCCCTCGCCTCTCAATCGCAAAACGCTCATTTATATTTAGACTTATATCAACCTATAATTCAGTGATGAAACACGCCTTCCGGCGTAAGAAGATCGTTTTAAACCTAATAGAAGTATGCAGAATTGGAGAGGGTCTTATTGTAGTGTCGGTCGTCAGATTGTGTTTTTAAGGAGGGGATGTTGAATGTATCGTTGTGCCGCTGAAGAGACCGTGTCTATGTAACACCTATGTGCACGGTAGAATAACTACGAGTACGTCATATGAAAATGAAACATATTCAGAGGAAGTGATTGAGATTACAATGAAACGGGATACCTCCCCAATTCGATGTGGTAATTCCAGGGGGAGAATGAGTTCCGATGTAATCACACAAATCAAATGGTCAAAAGTATAAAACCATAGGAGCTTGGGTCAAATATTGAATAGGGTAACCTTTCAAAATTAGTTTTTTCGCGCGGTTATGTTTTTAAATTCACTCAAAATCAAAACAGATTGCAAAAAAATGTAATATCAAACATTTGATACCGAATATCACATATAATCCAGCTTAGGGTATTTTTTGATGGAAAAAATAATATAAACATTAATGAAGGTATTGCAGGTACACTCCCTCATGCTGACAGAGTGAGTGTAATTACACTATTACAGTGATCCCTCCCAACGGGAATTTGGCAATTGATTGCAGAGATTCGATATAAATTTTTTATTTGTTGCGAATAAAGGAAAATTAATATAAAAATTAATTCGATTTTCCATGCATGCATTGCCCGTTCTCCCTCGTATTTTATTGTTACATAAATAATTCCGCATTAAAATTAATTCAAAAAGCAATCGTGTTGGACGCAGGTGTGGGGACTGTTTGGGAATAAATGCCAAAAAATAAACCCTAGAAAGAAAATATGAAATTTATTTCATCACATACTTCCTGCGATGAAATGCTATGACTAGTTTTTTAGGTAAAAGGCATGGAGTACTGAATTGATTAAAAAACCATTCATTAGGAATCCATAATTAATGGCAGTACTTCTTATATTTTGGTTGTTACTGTAGAATCATTGAAGAAATATTACTTGTGGAAATATTTCCACATTTAATTGAATTATGAAAATAAACTTCATTCATAAATATTGGTTTGTAAACGTTAGTACTCTCTCAGAATTAGTTTTAAATATTATGTAAACGGAGCAATGTGCATTATAAAGATACTTTAGAGCATAAATATTAATTCACATTCTCATTATCTGTTCTTGGTCTTTGGCCACTGCATTGGCTTTACGGGGCAAATTGTTACCCTTCAATAACTCCTTTAAATTTTTTTTACATTCGAGAGTTAGTCAAGTGAACACCTTCATATTTAATAAATCCTAACATCATAATTAACCGAGCAAAAAAGTTCCGACACATCATTTTTCATGTATTCTCCTTAGCGTGCAATGGAAGAATTCTAATATTTTCGAAGTTCACAGGTACCTCTGGGAATACCGAGGATTCCAATTATGCAAAGGCAGCTCGTGTCACTCTAATTGCTGTGCCTGACCGGGTCAAGGAGAGTCCTTTTACAGGACTGTTAGGAAGCTTCCCCGCCCGCGTATCCCTGCTGGAGGGGATACGCAGGCTTAACTCGTAAAAGCACTCAGCCGGACATTGAGGGATCAGGGTTCAAATCCAGGTTTAAGTTGGATTATTTTTACTTTCTGAAATTATTTCATTTTATGCGTCGATCTATCGCGTCAGCGACTGAATGGACAAATGAAAGAAGGATGCTCTTTTGTGGTGTATGTTGGAAATGGATCCGCCATGTTTTACCCTCTGTTACGCCAAATTGTTGCAATATGGCATCATTTTTAAAACTATGGGACACTTTTTATACCATTGCCATTGCTAGTAAAAAGTAACAGGGTGGTGGAACGTTGTTTTGAAATCATAGGACATTTTAAAGGTTTTCACTTGACTCACCCTTGTGTTTATTTGCAAGTTTTTAACTGATTTTTTAAACACCATCGTTTCTGTAGTTCTTAACGTATAATTTTAAGCAAGCCTATGAGAAGTCGAAATATGTTCAATAAATTATTTCCTTATAGATTTTTATCATAAATTTTCCTTCACCTATTCTTCTTTAAATTATTTCGTCAGTTTTTTTATTATTCCATTTTACCTTCAGAATTTTGACTTAGTGAAATGATTTTTTATTTCTAAGATTTTTTCTATCATACCCTTAACATTGTTGTCTCCTTGATTTTTGGAATGCTACATACCATATTATGCATTCCTTCTCATGAGCTACAAACTGTTGATAGAAGTGCTTGTGCGAGAATCCACCTGAATTATTATTCCCAAGATAAAAATGATGGACACTACAGAGAATATGAGTCCTGGCAACTACGGGACTCGGCCCAATCGGCCGTGTGTCGTGCCCGGCAAAACCCTTACAAGCGAAAACTGACAGTAGCAAAACAGAAGACGCAGGAGAAGAAGACCAAATTAGTTAGAATAGGAACGTGGAGTGTTAGGACACTGATGAGGACAGGGAAACTAGAGATAATTCAGCGAGAGATGGAAAGGGGAAAAATAGATATTTTAGGTTCATGCGAGGTTAGATGGAAGGGTAGCGGGGATTACTGGAGTGATAGTTATGGAGTGATGTACGACGGAAGGGACGAGAGTCAACGATGGGTTGCCACAATATTGAATGGAAAGGAAGGAGTAGCGGAGTCAATATAGAGCAAGCCACGGATAAAATATTACTGGTATAGGTAAAAGATAATATCTTGAAGAGACAAGATAATTATTAATTAGTTCTTTCCATTCAAAACCTACCTTAACCTGTAGATTAACTATAGTAAATAGTAAAATAATAAACATCAGTCAAAAAAGGGTAATTTGGTTGTTCAATCTGCGGACGTTAATGTTATTGATATAATTTTGGGGTAATATACGTTTATATTAGTGCTAGAATAATAATTCTTTTTCTAGTACGAAGGAGTCGTCGTATTTATTCCTGCATTTACCTCATACATTTATTCCGTGAATGTTAAACTTTTTATTCCGCGGTTGAGTAGCTTTAATATTATATATCCAAAAAGCTGTACATTTTTAATCTAATACCACC
This sequence comes from Hetaerina americana, assembly GCF_022747635.1. Classification (NCBI taxonomy): domain Eukaryota; kingdom Metazoa; phylum Arthropoda; class Insecta; order Odonata; family Calopterygidae; genus Hetaerina; species Hetaerina americana. The sequence goes on from NW_027286823.1 coordinate 194,968, forward strand.
GCATCAATGGTGCATTTGCTTATCCTCTTGTCAGCTTATTATTTATCACTTGTGATAGAATCTCCTTGCAGTAGTTATTTTATGGCTCATTAAAATATTTTCATTTGATTTTGTTTTAAAAATACGCCCTTATCTCATTCAATCAAAGTCACTTGCCGGTATTAGGCCTTAATGCGGATCTATTTTTGGTAAATGTTTTCAGATCCCGCCTTCGGCAATGCGATAAGCTCTTAAACATCATCCGGCATTTGGAAAATATATTAGTCTCTGGTGAAGTCCAACAGGTGGGAGAGGATGTATTATAATTCCATACCTTAAAGACTTAATGCGAAGCTTACCTTCCCACTTAATTTTCCCCATAATATCGCAAGATTATGCAAAGCAGAGTTTGATTTTATGTATGGTAAATCATTCAAATTGATTTTTTTTAGCAGGAAATATTTTTTATGGGCATATAATTTCATAAAACTATCTTAATTTGATATTTTCAATTAATTTTATGATTACTGTATTTTCATAATTTAATGTATATAGATCCTTTTCTTGTCATTAAGTAAAATATAGGTACGGTTAAAAGCTGAAGAAAATATTATTCATAAATAGGGATACACTTGCAAGCACAAATGAAATGGAATGTGTTTTAATTTAAGATTTTTTCACCCAGTTGTTGAAAAAAGGTACTTGGGCTAGTTTATAACGAGAGGGCTTTAAGGAGTCTTTTTATCCCGTTATTCATCTCAAAATAATGCACACATGCTTGTAGACCACAAATAAAATTACCTTCAGAAGCACTCCTTGTGGCATGTGGAAGTAACATTTCCTATCAACATGCCTGCATAGGTTTGAGGTCGTTACATTCATCCAGTATATTTCGAGAAGTATGGAGACGTGTTCTAGTGCTATGTCAACGCGAGTTAAACAGCGTGCTCTTATCGAATTTTTAACTGCTGAAAAAGTGTCACCTATTGATAGTCAGCGTCGTTTAACGGCTGTTTTTGGTGACGTTGCTCTTCATAGGTCTACTGTAAATCGATGAGTAGTAAAATTTCGTGGTTGCGAGCCTGGAAAAGCCATAATCGTTGATGAAAAACGCAGGGGTCGTCCGATCACTGCCGCAGACGATAAACATCGCAAAATCGTGGAAGATTTGATTCAAAATGACCAGTGAATCACTCAAAAGTGTATCGCAAACCATATTGGAATATCCAAGGAACGTTTTGACTTAATCCTTAATCATTAAATCTTGGATTACCCCTGGACAACTGTTATAACCTGGATTCCTGATAGTCATACTGATCATTGCAGAGTTTTCATTGGTGAAGCGAGGAGTCGACAAACAATTTAAAAATAATTGTTGACTCTAATTAGCCAGGTCTTAGAAATCGGCAAATCACCTTGGTAGGTAACTATAGTATTTTGCCGCAGTCTATTTCAGCCTATTATATTCTACTTCAGAAATAATTTGATGGAAACTTTTATATAAGATTTATGTCAAATTATGTTATAAAAAATACGTAAAGAAGTAAATTTACAAACTAAATCCCACGAAGCGGTAACCTATTACCTGTCTGCATCGGAAGCTAAGGAATCCGCCGTTGACGTGGGAACGCAGACCACCCCTAACGGTGGCATCCGGCAAAATCGCTCGACCCGGAATCCAGGGGTTGCGGCCGCGGATCCCGGATGCCCTGGAATCCCTATTCTTTCCAGCGACCTTGGATCGTCCATTCTTTAACTCATCGGTTGAATGCGCATCGGCGTCAAAAGGCAAAGGCTGCATGCAAGTGGCCCGGGCCCCCTCCCCCATACCCCCATCAATTTTTTATTTCTTTTTCCCATATTTGCTCAATAGTCCGCGAAAAGAAAAGGCAAGGGTGAGGGATAGGAAGAAGTTGGGGCATTATAAGTACTTTGCGAGGCAGCGCATTAGATTTCGCGTGGAAACCGTTTCGGTTCGTCTGAAATCTGGTCCATTCCGCCACCATTAAAACCCTATCTTCATCTTCCTTGGGCCGTTCAATTCGACCCTCATTCGATCCTTTCCACGGTCCATCGACCCATTCTCCCTTTAACCTCGATTCCCTGCTTAAGCAATTGATTGATTGAAGGAATCTCGCGCATTCATTTGAAGCCGAGGCTGGAATCCATCTCCAACTACTTACATTCCTCGATCGGCTTGGACGCGCCTTACTTTTAAACGACTCTCTGACAAAGCAGTGCGCTTAAAATTCGAAGACTTATCAATCGAAAATGGCCGTCCATTATGAAATTTTACTGCCTCTAGTTTTCCTCTTTTGATGACGATTTTTATCTAGTCTTCATATTCAATTATGTACATGTCGTAGTCAGAGTATTCCTTAGTGTACATTCATTTCATTTTTCAGTTTCACCACTCCATCCCTCATGTGATCAATCAAATGGAGTTAATTTGAATACCTTAGGAATATGAGGTAATATTTAAATTATTTCATTTTAATTCGTCAACATATTTTTATAATTCTGAAATATTGTAAGGTCTATGTTCGATGAATTCATTTGTATTAATAAGTAAATTTGTGTATTATTTTGTAAATATACCCTTTGGGTACTGTCGTTGGGGTCAAATTAGTATCACTTTAAGAGAAAGAAGGATAAAATGCGTATTATTATTTTTTTAAAAATAAGTCTTAAAGCCAGGCATTGATTTTTTTAAATTTTCATCTTTAATTGTTGAAATTATCGATCATGAGCTTAAACTAAAAAAATTTGAATGCACTAAAGAATACAATTTGTATTGTAGCAGATTATTTATATTTTATAGAACTAACATACATCGTAAAACTAAAATATACTTTGGAACTTAAACCCTTTCACACAATTCAACTGCTTCTTTATTTTTTCATTCTTTCTCCAAAATATTCACCTAAGGGCGTAATGCCTTCAAATATTCAAGGGTTTCAAAAGTGCAATAAATTCTACATTTAGATTCAGCATTTTAACCAATCTGCCAAAAGTTAAATATAGTTTGTATAATCTATGTATATATATATATATATATATATATATATATATATATATATATATATATATATATATATACACACACACTACGGTGATTAAACGTTGGCCTCAGGAAATTTACATTAATATGTTAGTTGGCATCATCCCTATGCAGTTTTCTTCGGCGTCGAGTTAATGAAAAACTCCCCCACTCACAGCCCTTCTTGAATTCTCATCGATTACTACTTCTAGAAAATCACCCACTTCCAATGCAAATCCCATTGCCAAAAATCTCCTCGCCACTGTTTTTCGCCAATTCCCTACGACACCGCTATCCTTTTATCATATCCATTTTTTCTTCCGGTCGGAAACGTTTCTCATACGCCACCTTAATTATCTATCCCCTACGTATACGTAAGTACTTCCTGTCTTGGTAGATTGACCATCCAAAAATGATCTGCCGTCGCGTGGTCGTTACTCCACGATATCATTTGCAGTCAGGTTGCCGAAAAATCAAGTATTCGCTTCCAAGTGACTTCGCATTGATGCCATTAATGGTCTGCTAGGAAATTCATTATTTCAAACGGGAGTTTGCGTGCTGGAGTAAAATACTAAAGTCAGCTGAGATTTTCTCTCTCTGAGAGTATTTTATGCGGTTTTATATTCTCTTTTTTGATTCACTGTTATCATCACTCCGTTTAAGGGACCATTAGGTTTCTATCGTATTATAAACAATTATCTATTATCTTATCCTCTGGTGGATATTTAGTAAGAAAAACATATTAACGTTTAAAAGTATCCATTACCTCTTTGGAATTCGGATCTAAAAAATCATTGCGTATTTGTTGCAAATTTTTCATGCATTTTTATTACTTCTACTTACATGCATAATAATACGATATATGCAGGCATAGCTTTACTCCTTCGGAGGAAACGTTGATTTTTGAGAGCTATTTTTTCTTAGGTAATGTTTTGACATTAGAATGACCTACCCGAACACTTTTTTTGAGGTTGAGGTTTTATTCTGCGTGCTACAGAGAAGAAGAATATCTTACGAAGATGAAGTCCACAGCATCTCATATGTTGCTAGGGGAGAAAGCGGTCAATGATTTTGCTTTTCAGTTGTTTAATCTTATTTTATAAAGGATTGAATAAGACAATAAAGGAAGTAGAATTATGCTGATGAAACTCAATGGCCACTTACAATGTCTCAAAAGCAGCGATTTTACGCCTGCATGAAAACTTCAAGGACCTTACTGAACCACTTTCCAGAAAAGGTTTTCGCTAATCACTTCTTTACATCTGTGCTCAAGGTCCCTGCCATCACCTTACTCTGTAATTCTTATTCGCCTCACCCAAGTGTTAGCCTTTCGACTAATTTGACCACCTACAGCCTAATATTTCCTCCAGAGATAGTCTGTTCATCTACTTCATTTCATGCCCTGCATTTATAAAGATTACATTACACTTCCACTTTTCTGAAAACCTAATTACCGCTGTTTTATTTACATAAATTCTCATCCCATACCTACCCGTATCATAGTGATTTTCTAATGCTATCATTATGAATGCTTTCATGTTACTTTGATCTAGCTTGATTACTTCATCAACCACGGATCGATCTGATTTCATTGATTCTCAACCAACTTCTATTCCTATTTCAAGCCTCTCTTATTAATTCATTTGAGCATACCTCGAGAACAACGGTTGATAATGGGCATGCGTGTTTTACCCTTCTTCCCAACCCTGCCTATTCATAATCCCCTTCCGCCAAATTCACCTGAGGGCATCCGGGGTTCCTGTTAATTATTAAATAGTTTTTTGAATTCAACAAGAAACCATATGGCCAATAAATAAAACCATGTATCAAATCCAAAATTGATTTATATTTCTTGGCCGGCATTATATTTTCAATGTTCTGTCAATTATTTTGAGTACATTGAGTCCAGTCCCATTAGCTTCTCCCGTAGACATTTATGCATCTTGCTGCATCCTGTATTTTCCATTCTATATAATGAAATAATTTTCACAATTTAATTACGCGCACTAGGGTCAAATTAAAAACAAATTAAAATCTTCGTTAATTTCAAATATGAGTATTGAATTTTAATCTATCAAATTAGAACAGATTAATTTTGGTTTGTTTATATAACACTTGGATAAAATTCATTTCTTTTGATAATAGTTTGAAGACGGTAAATTATGGAATTTTTCCCATTTGAATGCGAGATAAAGCTAACGGGGTCATGTGCGCGACATCAAGCCATTGACCTAAATTACGCAGCGGGCGGCGTGCCTCCCAAATGGCTGCGCTTTAATCGCTTGAGCAACGATCACAGAATCAGGGTAAATTATTGCCTCGTCGTGTGATCAATAACGCAGTTTTGCACCTGTTATAACTCAGGATGGAGTTGACGAGGAAAACAATGGAAAAAAATACCAGATATGGGCGCTTGTTAATCAACCGAGTTGTATTTAGATGGAGACTATGCAATAGATACTATGAATTAATTATTATTAAAATGCACATGTGCTAATAGACAGTGTCAGGTGGCACACAAGTCCCAAGTAATCACAAAAGATAATAGATAAAATGAGTCATTAAACAAAAGTGAACTTAAAGGGAACTTCAAAACGCAAATCTCTTTCACAGAGCAAAAAAAATCCCATCTCATTAAATCAATCAATCAGCAAGAAAAAAAAAGATAAATCAAAAAAATTATGCTGTTACTTATAATTTTACACCACACATCAATCAAATTATTACATATTATCATATTCATTAATACATACATCTTTTCTTAAAAGTATGAAATCTGCTGGGAAAGGGCTCGAATAGTTTTGCAGGTAAGGTTTTCCGATTATCAATTGTTTTATTTAGAAAAGTTTTTTTTTATTCGTTCTTTGTGCCCCGCATTTTACCTTGAATGAAATATAAAAAGGTCAAGGCACAACAGCGTATTATACAACATTAGGTTAAACAATTTGCATTCCACAAAATATATGGGTCGGCTCCTAGAGGGTGCGTTAAAATGGCCAGGGATCACACATTGCTTTATATTTTCCAAAGTTTAGCTAAATATTTGCTGTGGATTAGTCGAAAATGTAATTAAAATTGACTTTTCTCTCATTTATAGTTCTTTTTATTCCCCCGATGATCCTGTTTTCCAATTTTCCAATTGCAACTAACGTTGTTGACCGAAAAGTGGTTCAATAATCTCACACATTTCGACTTGGTTTCACGGAAATGTAGTCGTGTTTTCATCGTTAACGTCCTACATATTAACCAATGCCCCGCATTATTTACTTCAAATTGTATACTTGCCCGTCTAGTAAGGTCAAGGTTTCTGGAGGGTACAATTTGATGAAGGCTGCTTATTGGTGCACGGAAATATGGCGATAAATTTCTTGATCGAATGCATTCATAATTACACATTATTATTATTCCTATAGCTGCGTGCAACGAAAAATGTTTTCATTCGTATCTTGTGTAATCACAGATGCATTTCTTACGAAAAGTTTCTTTCGTGTAAGGAGCACACAGATGTTGAAATTATACTAAAAGGCGAAAGTTACAAACAAGGGGAGAAACGGATTTTTGAGAAAATACATTTTATTCATGCACTAGATATACTACAAAAAAAAGCTAGCATCTGCTGTTTTTCGGTCAAATTCAATTGATATATGAGAGCTAATCTATCTACGCAAATTTTTTTATGCTAAAAAGCATAAAAAAATGCTTCAGTAACTCAGTAGGTCAAAATGCTTCAGGAAAATTTCTTGCCTCCAGCGTATAATTATGGAATTATCAAAAAGCATTTAAAATTAAAGAGTTAACATTTTAATTCCAAATGAAATTTATTAAAATTCGACCAACGTTTCGACGTTGGACGTCGTTACCAGGACCTGGATGATGACATCCAACGTCGAAATTGGGTCATGTTTCAATAGACTTTGTTTGGAATTACCAAATCGCTTCTTTCATTTAAATATGCTTTATGAAAAGTTAGATACTTGCTCTTGCAATAGATAAATCACTTGATAAGTAAAATAACCTGTCAATGCACACCAATGGGGTTTATTATATTAATGCGATGTATAGGCTGATTACCAATTGAATTTTTGGGGAAACACTTTGAATAACGGTCAATTCAAAAGAAAAGGCGGGAATAATAGTTGCAATGATCCTTGGAATGAGACATGGATTTCATCGGTGACATCCTCTTCACGATATTCTATACTGAATGATTAACTATCTTGTTTCTGTTAAATATTTTTACCTATGAATGTGCAATGATTTATACTAAGTTGTAACTTAGGGGATGTAACGATGATTTTCTTATATATTCCTAAAAGAAAAGGTTGACTTTTCAAATATTAGAACACTAATACTTTCGCTACAATTGTTTCACTTCAGTAATTATTACCTTTTAAATCCGTTTAAAATAAATTTCCACATTGATATGCGTCAATTGAGTCCACTGATTGAGTACAATGCAACATAATACAATTCAAAATACACAGCTTACGGTTATTCAAATATGGAATATTTTTTTAAAGCTTCCGCCAAATGAATTTTTTAACATTTTTTTAGAAACGGCAATAAATAACAAACGCGGACCCTTCGGACGGAATGTTTGGGCTACTCTGCGCTCCCGAAAGATATTTATTGAAATCATTCAACATCAAGTTTTCATAAAAACTTTGTTTGAATACAAAAATAATCAGCGGAACGCAACGACTCAATGTATAAGCCCCGGAGGAATAAAGCGAACGAAAGCCACCACAATGACTGTCCTTTTGCGAATAGGAATGGACGGAAAGAGCGGCCGATAAAAGGAAAGTTCAACCCTCCTGCCCTCCCTCCCTTACCCGCCCCCGTCCTCTTTCGCGGGATGATGACCAGGGGCTCTCTCGTTCGATGCGCCGTGAAAATAAAATGGGAAATCTCACTCCACCCTTTTATTCCTTATTATTCCCACCCGTTCTCCGCTCATGTTTCCCGCCGGAACGACTACCCGCTCTCCCGGCGCTGAAAAGAGTCGGGACCGGCCCGTCGAGAGCGAAAGGTCCGGATGGGTGCGTGGGGGGGCGTGGCGGAAGGGTTTAGATGCGAGGGTGGGTGAGGGGGGGCGGAAGGGATGGCGGAGGACGGCGGTCATGCGACGGATGCGGAAGCTCCATCTTTATTTATGCCTCGGCTCGCTCGTGTGAGCGCGCGTTTCATTCTGTTATTCTTATTTTTATGTTTGGGCCCGCGAGGCTCCGAAAATTCCCAGCGGCCCCATCCCATCCAGCGTGGCGTCAACCGGCAAGCCCGGGGGAGAATGATGGGCTTCGTCCCGGCGACTCCCCCTCGCCTCTCCCGCTCGTGACGTGCGGACAGAGGGAGTCGCCGGGGGAAGCGGACGGAGCGGGAATGCGCGCGAAGGGTCGGACGTCTCCGTTTAGAGTGAATGAATTCGCTGCGGCTCTCCGATCTAGATTCCCTCCGTGTCGAGCGCGGTTGCGGTTTCGAAGTACGAGCCGCACACGGTCCAAGCCCGCAACCTTCTGGGAGGATCACGACTGATCCTCACATTCAAATGGTTTAGAAGATATTCAGACGAATGGGTAGGAAATCAGAAATGTGTTCAATTGACATTCTACTCCACGTGTTTCGCTTATAAATCATCATCAGTATTTAAATCCTAAGATTGGTTTACTGCAGCCCTCCATTCTTCCCTATTTAGTGTTATTCCCTCACCCTCTCACAGGTTCCCGGTTTTATGCCCTTCTTAATTTGCGCTTTGTACTCGTCTCTTGGCCTTTCTGTCCCTTTGTACCTCAAGGTACTGTATGTCCAATCCATCTAGTTCTTCTTTGCCGTAGCGCCCTCCATATGGTCCTCTCCTCTTCTGATCTTCTGTATACTTAATCGTTCATCACTTTGTTTGTCCATTTAATTTAGGGCATTCTCCTCCAGCACTATCTTTCAAATGCCTATATTCTTCGTTGGGCCACCTCTCCAATATTCCATGTCTCCGAACCGTGAGAGTGCCATGCTCCACACGAACGTCTTGACGAACAGCTTCCTTGTTTGCAATCTTATGTTCTTTGAGCATAGTGAAGTTGCCTCTTCTCAATGAACGCCTTCTTTACTTGGGCTATTCTTCGCTTGATGTCGGTCGCTGCTCAAGTAGATGAAGCATTCCACTTGCTCTAGATTCACCCCTCGCATTGTGATATCTGCATTCACCTTCTGTCTTCCACAAACAAGGATTTTCGTTTTCTTCTTGTTGATGATGCTCATATTATATTCTATATAAATTACTCATTATATTTTCATTTTATTTTTCATATCATTTATTTTTTATCACATATATTTGATTATACATAATAAATAAATACATATGAATTATGAATCAGATATCTTTAGCTCCACGTTCCGTTTTTTTCTGAAAATAAACTGAGTATATATATATATATATATATATATATATAAGAAAATAAACTGAGTATATATATATGAAAATAAACTGATTATAGATATATATATATATATATATATATATATATATATATATATATATATATATATATATATATATATATATATATATACTAGCTGAATACCCGGCTTTGCACGGGTTAGGGAGAAACAATAATATAAATATACTACATAAATAAAAACAACAAATTATAAAGTACAATAATACACTACTTCATACAAATTTAAGAATCTTTTTTATTTAACACCTGTTTATAAACTACATTTTTTGTTTCATATCCAGGAGAAAGAATATATAAATTTTTAGGCGAACCTACTCTGGAGCAAGCAACATAAAGTTGCCCGTGGCTAAAACATGGCGATCTTAGATCAACACCACAAAACTTTAAAGACTGTCCCTGTGATTTATTAATGGTAATTGAAAAAGCTACCCGGACTGGAAACTGTAATCTTTTAAAGTTGAAGGGAAGATCAGTTGGGATTAGAGGTATCCGTAGAATAAAAATTATTTCACCTTTTCCAGTTAAAATGACTGCCTGGATTATATTTTTCATTAATTTTGTCACACACAATCGTGTCCCATTGCAGAGTTTTGGTGGATCTAAATTTCGGAATAAAATGATAGGAGATCCTACTTTAAGTATAAGGCGATGTTGTGGCAATCCAGCTGGATCAAGTGAATTTAGGAATTCCGTTGGATAATTGACGGCTTCGTCAGCATCCACTACGGTATCAACCGATTTATATTCAATCACGTCTCCTGGCAGCATGGCTAGTATCTCCTTGTTAATTTCATTAGCATCATCGTTCTTAGGAGCAAGAATGGCTCTTTCTCGCAACCATTCTAAATTTTTATAATTTTTATTAACGTTGGGATAGACTGCTTGTATCATATCGCGGACAGTTTTCACCGATACACATAAATCTGATGGAAATTTTATCATACCAGATGCTTCAATAACTAATCTATCTTCTCCAATCTCCAAAAGTTTATTTGCAAAATTTTGAGCATTCCCATCTCTTAAGAGGATTCGCATGTTTTGTTTAAGGCTAATTTCTTGGACATGATTCCATAGAACAGAATGTTTTAAACAGGCATAAATTTCATCGGCTGGAGTCGATTTTGGAATGACAGGCAGAGTTTGACGGAAGTCTCCACACAGGAGTACCAGAGCTCCTCCCATTAAACTGTAGTTTCCTCTAAGATCTTGAAGTGTTGCGTTGAGGGCCTCAAGAGATTTTTTATGAGCCATCGTACACTCATCCCATACTATCAATTTACATTCTATAAGAACTTGTGCCTGGCCGCTTGTTTTATTTATATGACATGTGGGATTTTCTTGTCGGGAAATATTAAGTGGCAACTTAAGGGCAGAGTGGGCTGTTCTTCCTCCTTCCATTAATGTCGCTGCAATACCTGAAGATGCAACGGCTAGAGCAATTTCTCCATGAACCCTGATTTCAGCGAGAACTAAATTAATTAAAAATTTTTTTCCCGTGCCACCAGCAGCATCAAGAAAAATGATACCTCCTTCTTGTTTATCTACTTGATCCATTATTGTTTCGTATGCGAATTTCTGATCTTCATTAAGAAGTTGCTTTTTAGCCGCGATGTATGCTTCTAAGTCTAAGACATTGTAGCTAGTTTCACGTTTATAATCTGGATAAAATACACCCTGTTGATCTTGTACAGGTGCAAAAAGACCGAGTTCCACTAAAGTCTTGTTAACCATGGTGATACACTTTTCCTCCAAAATAATCAAAGTTTTATTAAAAATGTCGGAGTTGAACGTAATATCCAATGTAGGATTTTCACTTCGAACTTTAGCCAGTATATCCTCACTCATTGATTCTTTATATTTTTCCCATAATGTTTTTGGGTTAGATGGATTACAGGAGGTTATTATGATGGCAAACAAAATTCGGATTTGTCCTGGAAGAGAAATCAAACTGGCCTCTCGCAATGAGTCATCCCTGTGTTGATCTCCTTCTAGCAACCCTAAATTCTGGCAAGCTTCTCTGAATGTCTCACATATTTCTCCGTTCACCGTTCTTAATTCTGCAAATGAGCGAGGTCCTTTAATGGTATGTAGAAGCATTCTTAAAAAATAACATTCGGCGTTGTTAGGATGGACTGTGTAGACTCGGCCCAATGCGTCACATGAATAAATATTATTCTCAGGATCAAAGTTTCCCATTTTTCTTCTACAAAAGACTTTCCTTGATGTATTCCATGTATAATATCTCGAAAATTCTGAATACAATAGTGTTCTTGCAAAAGTATCCTGCTGGCATAGTTGGAAAAATGCTGTTTCTATGACAGCAAAAAAGTAAACAAATTACATACATACAAACAAACACTCTCCTTTATATATATATATATATATATATATATAATATATATATATATTGAATGTATATATATATATATATATACATTCAAACACGAAATCCCGCCAAACGGCGAATAAATACTCATATATACAGAAACAGATATAAGGAAAAGGGATAGGAACACATATAAAGGACGAACACAATAGAGGTGGAGAAGGCGGAATCGAACGGATCACAAGAGTAAAAATATTTCCACAACCGGGACTCGAACACCGGATCTTTCCACTTGCCGGGCGGATGCTCTTAACCACTTGAGCTATCGAGGATAGTCCGAGATCCGTGGGTCTTATATGTCGCCAAGCGCCCCGATTCTTTCAGCCAAGAGATGGCGTCAGGGGGCTGTTTCACCCACCAAAGGAGAAATAGACAATACACAAGGAAAGGAAAGGATAGTGAGTTAGAATTCATACAACATCATACAGGAAAGGAACAGTGCGTTTCGTGGCACTATATTAGAGATCACTGTGTTCTCGAGTTTTTAATCTTTATGAATAATTTATTATAACCCTCTTTTTAAGTATTAAATTTAAAAGATTAGCAACCTCCAAAAAACTGCGGTAACATTTAACGGAGTCATCTGCTAATATGTATTTCAATGCAACAATTTCAAAGAGTAAAAATCATTCGCCTTGACCGGGATCCTGGTCAAGGCGAATGATTTTTACACTGAAATTGATGCATTGAAATTAAGAACCTAATGAGAACGACTGGATTCTTCATTGATTAAAACTAATTTGGGGAACCCCTATTAATTTCATCATCTTCTGAAGGCGGAGCCTTGTCGTTACCTATTATTATAACGTACAGTCATTAATTATCTGTCAAATTCCATCATAATTTTTCAAAATTAAATCCTTAATTCTTTCCATCTTTCAGTAGTAAATTCTCATTTTTTCTTATTTAGAGATTTTTGATAGGTAGTAGCTATTTCTATGCATGATTTTGATCCAAGCGCTCGCTCTAGCCTAGCAATGACCTCTTGAATCTCAAGTTAAAGATTTTCAATTGCTTTTCCTGAAGTTATACTCTCTACAGTAGTATTTTTCCATGGCGTGTTAGATGCATCATTCAAATGGAAAATATTAGAAGAGTTGGCACTGCCGTCCACTTTACCACTCCAATAGATACTTGTTTCATTGAGAACAATGCTATTTTGCAAAGGATCTATAGTCAATCTTTCATCAACGCACTCGTTATTCAGAAGTCAGTCGTATATAAATCGCCGCCTCTAAAATCTCAAGCCTACCATGGCTTTCAAGAAGTTCTCTCGGGTTTCCCACCGGGTCAGGTCGCAGTAAACCGACGTTTATAAGGCTGACTCTGCCATCGTCTTCAGGGTGAAGACGATGGCAGAGTCAGCCTTAGAAACGTTGGTGTACTGCAACCTGACCCGGTGGGAAACCCGAGAGAACTTCTTGAATACCGTACGCCGGGAAAACCAGAGATCCTTCACTACCATGGCTTACTTTAATCGTGGTGTATTAGATTCCTTCACACCAAATCCGCACAAAAATTGGGTTCAGGCCAAGCACAAGGCACTAGGTGATCCGTTTAGCTACAGGGAGGGGAGAGGAATGAGTGATGCTATGACAGTTACGAGTTCACCAATGCATAGAAACATATAGGAACATTATGAGATATTCGTTTGTTTTGTGGATTCCTAGACAAAGTTCCAGTAAGTAATCTGAGTAGAATTGATTCTTGTAGGTAATACATAGGATAATAGTAGATTGGAGATATAGGTGACTCATCTGCAAAGCGTACATTTCCCAGACTGATCAGGGGCGAGTGGCGGAGGGAGATTCAAAGTGGACAGTACAAGGTAGAAGAGTAAGACGGGGATGCTCCCTGTCACTTATCCTTTCAGTCTTACAGATAACAGATGACGTGAGCCTAGAATTAATTCTGTAGTATTTTGGCATCAACCGATGCGAATATGAGTATGTGTTAGTAGTAGCGTGTAGGTCCTCGAAATTCTTGAGTACGGTGGAATCGGACCATTGCAAACGATGGGCCTCCTCCCCTCGGAGGGCCTGCAGTCCTCAAAGTTGAGTTGGGAGGCCGTCATTGCCCATCCGATGTCTGCCCCTACTAACATGAACCCTGCCCTATTTTGCAGGGCCTTCCTAGGAACTGGTGGTAGATTCAGCCATTATGAGACCAATGCTAGCACGAAACGGACTCAGTGAACCTTCAACGTTTGTAGGTTGAAGGGAGCGATTCATTTGCATATTTTCTGGAGCAATAGGCGTACCTCGTCGCCACATGGGGGCTCCATACCTGGCGGAGGCTGTGGATAAAAGTCCAGGTTCGTTGCTTTGGGAGGGAAGAAAGGTAGGCTAAAGGAGGGATACGTATAGAATGAAAATGCGTAGACATAAAATCGATTTCCTGCGATAGTATTTCGTGAAACGTATCTTAGGTTTGGCGACGAATGATACCTGTAATTGTGTTATTTACACTTTATGGGATTGATTTACCTCTATCCACGTAAAAATACAATTATACAAGTACAGTACAAGTAATACTTGTACAACTATCACATCAGTTTGAGTCTCTCGCTAATACTTAACTCTCCTAATTTGCTTACCCTTCCCCGATACCACTCTTGACCCTACACCTTACGCTCCCAATATCAGTTGGTTCACCAATCAATGGTTTATAATTAAATAATTTCGCAATCACATTTTCGATTCCCATCCTTGAATTTTCCCGCTTTAACTCACCTCTAAGACTTATGGCACAATAAAAGCATTATTTCCTCTCTCGAAATGCCCTGGCCCACGTGACGGCGGGTCTATCGTCACGTCTCTGAACGCCGACACGTCCCTGACGTTATCCATGCGTGCCCTGAAGTAATTGGAGTCGGGCGTGCGGATATTCCAGAAATCGGGGTTCTGACCCTCATTCGTGCTCTCCGGGCGAAATACAGGACCGCGTAATAATGATCTTCCGTGGGGAAGAATTATGAGAGCGCATCGGATCGAAATTTCGGTGTTTTCCGCTCTAAAGGACTGCAAGGGTGCACCGTTTGAAAGAGCAGGGCATTATTAAGGGCTCAGTTAACATTATTGTGCAAGGTGTGATCAAAAAAGAGCGGCTTATTTTTATTCTGTACAAACAGTTCAACAGATCGAAACGAGGCACAATGCGCTAACTAGCAACATATCTGACGACTAAAATGAGGGGTGTTGTGTTTGTTTACGTTGAGTCGTTACGCAACAGCAGTGGTACGTGTCTTAACCTGTTTGTTGTCGCGTACAATGGCAGCAATGAAGGAGCTACAGAAACATTGTGCGAGCGTGAAATTTTGTTTCAAACTTGGAAAACGTGCAACGGAGGCACTTGGAATGATTCAGCATGCCTTTTTTAATGAAGCTATGAGTCGTAGCCAGTGTTTTGAGTGGCACAATCGTTTTAAATCGGGAAAAACCTCGACAGATGAAGATTCGCGAACGGGGCCGCCTTCCACTCCGAGAGGCCCCAACTTTGTCAAATTGGCGAACGATTTGGTGCGGGCAAATTACTTTGTAACTGTTAGGGAAACCGCTGAGGAAGTGAACATTACCTTTTAATCCGGTCACACAATTTTGGCAGACATTTTGGGCATAACGCGCATTGCATCAAAATTCGTCCCGCGGGTGCTGACTGATGAACAAAGATAAACGTGTGGGCATTTGTCAGGAACTCCTGGATCAAGCCAATACCGACCCAGAGTTTCTTAAAACCATCATAACCGGTGACGAAACCTGGACTTACGGTTATGATGTTGAGAAAAAGGCCCAGTCTTCTCATTGGAAAGTCCTCATTCTCCGCGACCAAAGAATGTCCCGGTCCAATGTGAAGGTCATGTTGGTGTGTTTCTTCGATTGCCATGGGCTGATTCATTACGAGTACGTCCCTCATGGTCAAACCGTCACTAAATATTTCTGCTTAAACGTTATGAAGAGGCTGAGGGTCGCAGTGAGCCGAAAGAGGCCGGACATGTGGAGAAACAATGCATGGCTTTTCCACCACGATAACGCGCCGGCTCACACGGCGCTGACCGAGGCAGAGATTTTCATAGCCACCCTACTCTCCAGACGTGGCTCGATTAGACTTTTTTGTTTCCAAAGTTAAAATCAACCTTGAAAGGGCGCCGATTCGACTCTAATTGTACGGCAGACCTGAAGAGGTCCCTAAAGGTGGCTTGCCAGGCAGGGTTCGAGAGCTGGAAGAAACGTTGGCTAAGGTGTGTCGTCAGCCAAGGCATGTACTTGGAGGGCGACAAGTCCGATTAAGCTGTATCCGCCGAAATAAACAAGTTATAAAATCAGTCCAGTCTTTTTTTGATTGTACCTTATAGTCTTAGCAACAAGATTTTTGCAGCTGGTTACCTCGCGAATAGCTATGGATTGATAGAAAAGAACCCGAATCGTCCTTCTTGACAAGTATTATATTTACCTCAATTACTTCCTAAAAGTAGACTCTTAATCAGACAATAACTATCTCCTCTTGGGCAATAGTTCACAAATATCACTTATCAGGAGAATTCCCGAGGATAATGAGAGCACCTTGGATTAAAAACATATTGAAAATATTATAAATATTGAAAAAAAGTTATTCTTATTGAAATATATTTTATTCTTTCAGAGGAAATGCCGCAGTATTTACGAAAGTTCACTCTATTAAGTATTGCAGTTACAATTATCTAAGAGGGAAGGAGAATTTGGAATAACAAAATATTTTTCCAGACGCCGAGGTTAGGAATTCTAAAATTTGAAATTCCCTTTGATGGTTTTTGAGGAAAATATTTAACTAATGTAAAATAATAAAGTATGTTAAATGCAGAATATCGAAAAAAAATATTTTTACCAAATAAAATCTATAAATCGAGCAATCCTAGTTGAAGGGTATTTTCAAAATCATTCAAAGAAATCATTTATTACTTTCAATTTTACTTCCTGAAAATTTTAGCACGACGGGGTAGGGGATGTTTTCAAAAATTTTCTTCGGTGGATCAGATTGCTAATATTACTGTAAAAATTACCGGTAATCATCCGTTTACAGTTGGTTTTGGATGGAAACAAGTTGCCAAAATGTACGGTGCCCACTCCCTTGTCTCTCCATACGAATTAATCCAACATCCTATTCTATAGTAAACCTCTTTTCACTTCAGCATACTTCCTTTTTTCCATTGTTCCGTCCAACACCCCTAACACATCCCTACCGCTTCCTCGTTTGCCTAACATTATCCCCTTTAACAACGCCCCTTTGCTAATCGAAATGCTAATTGCTCTGAATTCTCCTTCCCAGCCTTCTCTTCACAATCCCCTCTCCTCCCCCACCATTCCTAGTACTTCCTCGTTTGTTTTACTTCCTGCCCACTGCACCTTCTCCACTTTTCTGACTACGACATATCAAAAACCTTCAATCTACGCCTATCATTTGACTTCAAATACCATTTTCCATGACGTACAAAACTACGTATCATATCAAAGGTTTGACGAGTCTTTTCTTAATATCCTAACTCAAAGACCCTGTCATCAATACCCTCTTCTATTTTTGTTTGATGCAATTCTTCGTAATCTAATAGTTGATTCGACCAAATTAATCATTTAGGTTCAAAAACCCTCTGAGAAAAATAAACTGTTCCTCATGCTCTAGTTTATGAACTCCTATTTTAATATTTAACCTTCTCTTTCTCGATAACCCTGCAACCTAGGTTTTGTTTTCATTTATTCTAATCCCATGCCAATCGCACCGATTTGCCAATGCAGTTTGTAAAACTTATGACCCCTTGGCTGACTGAAAAAAATTAAGCTTGATCATCAGGAAATTTAATTGATTCAATGAATTTTTCACTGCTTTTCGATCCTACCTCAAGCTCTTATCATGCCTCTTTAATCATTTCCTCCACATATACGTTGAGCAGCTCTTGTGATAATGGACAACCCTGCCTCACTCCTCTTTCTAAAAGTGCCCATCTGGACTCTCCGTTCCCCACTCGCACCTGAGCACTCTTAGACATTTACAGGTTGCAGATTAGCCTCCCGTCTTTCAAATCTATTCCTATTTTACCTTGCAAGCCACTACTAGGGTGTGTGAATGGGGTGATTACACACCAGACTATTTTTATTCCAAAATAATTTTCCCCTATAGTGCAGTCGGAAAATCTTAGTTTGGTCCTTCATCGTTACAAATAAGCCTCCTATTCGTCTAATTTACTCCCATTTCCTGCAATACATTCATCACTTTTTCCC
The DNA here is from genome assembly GCF_022747635.1 of Hetaerina americana. Taxonomy (NCBI): domain Eukaryota; kingdom Metazoa; phylum Arthropoda; class Insecta; order Odonata; family Calopterygidae; genus Hetaerina; species Hetaerina americana. The sequence continues at coordinate 213,073 of NW_027286823.1, forward strand.
AATTTACTCTTCATGTATTTAACCCCTTTTTGAAATATGTGAAACGTGCAAACATAACCTGATTTTATTCCATGTTCCTCTCTAAAAGTGATCTCATCACTGCAATGGCATCACGCGTACCTCTCCCCTTCCTAAACCCAAACTGATCATCCCCTAAGTAATCATTTGCCCTACTCTCTATCCTCTTGTTGATTATCCTGAGAGCCAATTTAGCTGCGTGTGAAATCAAACTTATTGTCCTGTAGTCCACACATGCCGCAGCCTGTGCCTTAGCCTTCACCCTTTTTGGAATAGGAAGTATCACTGATCTCAAAAATATTTATCTCCCATATCCTATCACTGCGTCTTTCAACACGATTCTTTTGCTTTATTTGTTACCCGTCTCAATTTATTATTTAACTCTTTTTACTTCATTCTGCCTAACTCCGTGTTTTCATCCTTCCTTTTCCATATCTCATTTGTCTTTCTAATCATTTCGCTTGTAAATAATGGTTTCCTTGTCCTTTCCCTATTTTACTTTAATTTCTTCGGTCCTTTTGATATCCTCTTTTCTACATACTTCCATTTTTCCAGCATAGTAACCAGCTTCCTTTCTGTGCACACGATTTTCTTCACAGCCTCTGATACTCTTTTCCCGTTTTTCCAGTAATCGTAATGTTTCCAAATTTCATTTCCTAAACCATTTTTCTTAAATCTTTCATCTTTTTGAATTACATATAACACTACTAAATTACTAAATTTTGGTTTGAGCTTTTAACCACTCAGAAAAATGTGAATTAATGAACCTGTTTCTAAATCGACGTCTAAACATGGTCTGGAGTAAATAATATCCTCCTGTACCCCAAGACAGTTTCCATATCCCCACATACCTACCTCTTTTTGGTGTCTAAACCAAGTGTTGATGAAGATTAACCCCTGTCTCCTGCAGAACTCAATCGCTTTCTCCTCGCAGTCATTTCTCGTCCCTGAACCTTAAACCCCACCTCACCACCATCTGTTCCTTCGCCTACCATCGCGTTTCACTCCTCCATCACTGTCAAATGTTTTCCTTCGGGAACACCCGCGATTATTCTCATTGAAGTCTTAAATTTCTGCCAACATTTAAAATGGGAAGTATTTTAGAAGCCTTAGCCCCAGCCTAAATAACCACCCAGGCCAATCAGTAATGAGCTACTCTAATGCAGTTATCCGTCATTTCATGGGTCTAGACTTCTTCTCGCAAACCTCCCAGTTGAATCTTTATTGATCTTCTCCTTTGCAGAGTTTCCGGTCCCTAATTGATTGATCCTTTAAAACCCAAATTGAATGCATCTCCACTTAAGAGGCGGCCTTGAAAAACCTTATTCGCATCCCTAACCTTTTAATCACAACGGTCGATAAGGGCTCCACGGTAGTCGTTCTTTACACGGCGGACTACATGAACAAAGCTAAAAAACTACAATCCGGCACTTACAAGCTTATACCTAACAGCCCGAATGCAGAGTTCCAGATAGAAATCATCTCAATCCTAATTGATAATTCCCACCCCCCCGCCCCAATCCCTGAGAACCTCTCCTCTGCAGACAGTTCCATCCTCACCCCCCCCCTCGCCTCACCCACGTACTCCCAACTGAGAGAATCCTCTCTTTTGTCACCCCACAACCTGCAATCACTGGTCCACCCTCTACCGACCAAAGTTTACCATTTTCTCCACTCAATGTCTCTCCAGCCGGACACTCAAATTACTATCATGGCCACAATAGACGTCGCATTCCTTCACTTACACCTCGCTTCCTCACTCTGAAAGTCTCTTATCTCTCCGACACTATATGAATTCTCCAAACCACATTTTCCCAGCCCTTGAGTTTCTTCTGAATCTCTCGTCTTAACGTCTCGTCGCAACTCCTCTTTCCATGTTAGTCATTACTTGCAGATAATATACTGTGCAAAGGGTAGATTTATCCTCTCATACGCAAACGCTCACCTTGATCTCCTTGAGAGAAACTTCCTTTCCGTGTACTCCATGAAATCCCTTCCATCGGCAAGACACGAGATATATGTATAGATCATATACTTGTTTAATCATCCGATTTTAATAAGGGCGTACTTGATGTTTCTCGATAATTCCATGCTTGTAAGAATGATTTTGAGTTTCGGATACACATAAACAGATGCTGTATGTGGGACAGTCAGACGCTTAATAATTTTTCTGTTATCAACGAACTTCCCAATCATGACATATGCCATCTTGAGGGAAGTTCCGAAGGTGAGGGACGAAATGGACTCTTCTGGGAGAAGGCGAATGATTTTGTTTACTGTAATCACGAGAGAGGAAAATCAATGAATGGCGCCATAACTCTGTCGAATTATATGGTTGTAATATGCAGAGCACCCCACAATGCTACGCTCTACCCCCCCCCACCCGTTGAATTGTGAGGCTGGGTTGAGAAGTTATGTCGGGGTTGGGTAAATTTGAAGGAAGTGTGCCTGTGGCTGACGGTTGCGTTGGGAGGGGTTAGGGTCGAGGTCAGCCCTTTTCAAAAAGGGTATTGCCTTCGACTGTGATTCACGGCCCAAGATACGAGTATAAGAGGACGTCACACAAATCACACGAGCACCCATGGACTGACTCACCCGCGCCAAGCTCGTGCTTTACTTGCGCCTCGCCCGATTCCGCTCTCTTCATATATTTTTTTTCGATGGGAGATCCCGCGGGGCGGGGCTACTCTACTCAACCTCCGGTTTCCATGGTTACCGACCGCCCACTCGATTTTCTCTCTCATCCCTTCCCAACCCCCCCACTCCCTCCCTCTACCGCACCCATCCCCTTCTCTTCCACCCCCCTCCACCACCACCACGCGGAAATCAACCCGCTTATCTTCATTCCGGCTGCTCCTTTTCCGTTTTTTTAAAAACCATTTCCATCTTTTGGAGGGATGAAGAGGTGAAGAAAAAATATTTGGACGAATATGGGACAAATAAATTTGGGGCGAGAACAAAAGAAGGCGGAAAAGGCTCCTGCACTGTCACAGGGTGTTTCCGTGCGCACACACGCGCGCCCCCCACTTACGGGAACACCGCGCGGGGCAAAGAAATTCTTCCATCTCGTCCGTTCCCCCTGCCGACGTCGCCCTGCCGATGAGAAATGAGCTGCGGGAAGAGGTGCGTTGACACGCCGCGGATCCTGTCTCGCTCTCCCTCCGCCCTCCTCCGCTACGGAATATCCGCTCGCCGTCCCGCACCGAGGCCGCTGGCCGGCCGGCCCCCCCGACGAGAGTGCATAGGGCTCGCTCGCGAGTAGCTGCTGGGTCGAGATTTTTATCACTAGGGCGGCTCGTTTCCCGATTGATTGCTGCGAGCGAAAATGCGAGCAGGGTAACAGACGACGGCTGAAATTTGAGACGGTGATTGTCGCGTTTTGGCCAATGGAGGGAATCAATCTGAGAAATAATTCGTAAGTTCTCTTGTTGGATGTCATCATCTGTCACGGAAAATGGCTCATACGCAACTTACATTCCTAATTTTTCAAACCGCATGAAAAAAATATTTTAAGTCAAATGGGAAAGATTTGGCGAAGGATACGAATTCTAGCAGAATTGTTCCCAACGAATACCAGGACAGTGTCCAAGATTCTCTCTTTAGGGACCATGGCAGCATGAGCTCACTCTAGAGTGTCAATACTAGAAAAATTATACTCATTCACGTAAAATGTATAAGGGTATATTAAAAGTTTCTGGCACAGAATAACACATGTGAAATTGTATGTGAGGTGACAGATCATAAAAATGTAAGCCTACAAGAGGATGTCTGTGTGAAATAAATTATTAAAGGGTCTAATTTTTATAAAATGGATATGGTAAGAACTTTTTGACTCTGAATAACTAGTACAATAATAGTGGAAGCAGGTATGCAAATTTAACAAATTATTTGATGGATCACACATTTTCTCCAGCCAGATTTATAAGGGATAATAAGATCTTTGTATAATAAAATGGGCTTTAAATATAAAAACTTTGGAAATATTCTTATCATCGTTGTATACCTAACAGATCATGGAATGAAATCGAAATAAAAAAAACGCCAATAGAGCAAAATAAGTTGGAAGTTACATGTTTGGCCTGTCAATAATAATCAGTACGTATTAAAAATACGATATGTACATACGTTCATTTCTTTAAACGGATAGATAACTTAATAACTACCAATTTCACAATTTATTGAAATATAAAAAATGAATTCAAAAAGCAGAGCGGTCAATTGCTAAGCGATATATTCAACATATTGCGGTTTTTTATCCAAGAAATGAAGATGGAAAAGGAATTTCCTCAAAGGCTACCGATAAATCTAATGAACCCTTTCGTAAAGTTCTACCTGATTATGATAAAATAAAATGAGTAGAAAACTCTTGACTGTGAACAAATCTGCTTTCTTTATTCTTAATTTTTTTATTAAAACTCTATAAAACTCTGGAAAAAATGAGGAACCTTCTAAATAATGATTTAGTCGCTTATTTGTGCGCGACTATAACTGTAGTCATGGGATAAAGGAATATACTTCAAAATGGTACGCACAAATGGAGCAGTGATTAGCCGTTATGAGGGAAATATTATTCCAAAGTTAAAAAAAAACATTTTAGTCCAGTTGACGGCAACTCTTTTTGCAAAGAGTGAGCAAGCGATTGCCAAAGCCCTCGTATTCGCCTCGATACCAAAATGCTTCGCTTGCGTCGTAAATACTCCTCGCCGCCGCCACCGGAGGTGTTCTCCGCGGGCGCGTTTCTGATAAACTTTGTTTCCCTCCGCGCACCCGTTTCCTTCATTTCCGTCTTCCATCTTCCTCCTTCCACTCGTCCCTCTCTCCTCAGTCCAATCCAATCGTCCGCCAAATCGAATGAAATATGAGAAAAAAAATTAAGGGCTTTGCTAAGCGAAAATCGATCGGATTTCGAAGCACTCTGCTCTCGCGAAATCCAGTGTGTGTTCTTGTGCGAAGGGGAGAGTATTTTAGCGGAGGCGTGGGGGGGGGGTGGCTATGTGGGGTCGCGAGTGAGATTCAAAGCGCGCGTTTTCATGTGCGTGTATTTGTAGTGATCTTTCGCGGCCCGAGAGTCTTTTTTTCGTGGAGGAAGCCATTATTCTTTTTTCCTGGACGTTGATGTCACACAACAGTGGCAGTTGTTAAGCGAGAACCGATTCGGAAAGATATATTATTCGAGTGTGCATCACACGAGAGTTTTTAATGGGAACTCGAAACGGGAACTTTAAAGTTGTTTCATTCCTCTCTGCCATAACTTTAAAATCCAGGTTATTCATAAGGATCGGGGATTCAAAATTAATTATTGATGGTTCACGTTGCGCATATTTCTTTCATATAGCCAATATATCTGCAAGATCATTCATTCTGACCCACATGTATGAAAGTTCAAATTAATATCCTGTATTCGCAGTTAGAGATTTCAAACATTTAAAGTGTATTTCTAAACATATTTCCATAAGAAACAATAATTGAACACTTATTGCATTTCAAGAATTTAAAGGTATTCGAGGTGTAGAATTCTGTCATGTTTAGTTGATAAAAATACCTTTATCCATTATAAGAGCCTAAAGGACATTTTTAACCAAAATTAAATCCATATTTTTAACTTGATTTGTTTAATGACATCCCTGGCTAACTTTACTCTTTTATAGTATTTTATGAGTTGCATTCTAGTTCCAAGTAGGTTGTTACGTATATTTAAAAAAAAATATTATTCTTTTGCACAATTTCCTTCAGTACTTTCCCTGGACTTATTCTCCCGTTTTCCCTTCTATGGTTCCTTCATTTGAGTACTTCAATAGTGCTTATAGTACGCTTTGCTATTTTTTCCTAATATCGCTCGTTTCATATAGTTAGTCTCTTTGTCTCTCATCTTCTTGTTTCTCCTCCATTCAACAGTCGGTCCATGCAGGTTTTTTTTTCTTATCCCTTTACAATATTACCTCATCGCTTAAATTACAACTTTCTGCAACTGCTAATGTCAAAGTTTTAATTTTTTTCCAATATAACGTAACGTGTGACAAAAACCTAAGTCGTCTTTTCTACATGGGTATTTCCTCGAGTACTAAATGCATTTTACTGCAATCATTCACATTCTTCATGCGTCACGGGCAATTTTAAATAATTTGGAATTAATTCTGACACTTTGTTATTGGAGGGGTTCATGAAACGATAAATATTCAGCGAGTTTTTACCCTACGTTTAGGGAAACTGTCATCAGAATCAAATTTAACTTTCCAGAGATCATTTATAGGCATCTTTTATTTCACATGGTGCCTCTCGTTCTAACACGAAACACAAAGTAGATACATCAATTTTGATGCATTAAGTAGAATTAAAGAGCTTTACAGTTAATAACGGCAGAATTCAAGCTGTTTGCATGTACTTACCATACGAAATACTTTAAGCATTGGCACAAACCATCCAACCGATTTGTATTTTATGAAACTTTTCAACCATAAACGATCGCTAGGTATACCATATTTCAAAATTGAAAAATGTAACTATTTTAATTTTTACATTCGTATATAAAAATCGTAGTAAAAGTCAATTAATGGATTAATTGTTGGAAACGGATTAAAATTGATTATTCAGGTGAAAAGCCTGAGTCTGCTGTTATAACGGCTGCTCTAAATGTTCTCATCCTTCGTCTTTAGGGCAGCGATGGAGGCGTTTGCAGCCAGCATCGAACGAGTCTCTTTCCCTACGGGCAAATCTACCCTGGGAAAATTTACTACTCTGAAAAACTTTGTTTATCTGCGGTTATCCTTATTTATACTTCCTCCGTATCCTTCACTATGAGGGGTTATTAATGCACCGTATCTTGTGCTAAATCCAATAAATTTCAATAAGTAGCCGTATTCTCTACAATTGAGGCTATCGCTCGTCATCTGTTCTTAATAGCACGTGCCAAATTAAATTTCTCAAAGGCCATACTCCTTATCTCTAAATTCAATAAGAAAAATGTACGATACATAGTAATTATGGTCCAAGTGTGCTCGTCGTTCCTCGGCAAACATTTCTGATTTTTAAGATTTTATTTTACTTTTCATTATATTTTACTAAATGTTTTAATACATTATTCGCCTATGTTTTTTGCATCGGATAAAACCAGTATTGCTGCTCTACCGTGAAAAAAAACGAATATATCTGAGATAATATGGGTTGAGAGGAAGTTGGAGCAATAATTCTAGGGGACCTAGAAATTGGATGGAGATTAAAAACCAGTGAGGAATGTCAGAGTCTAAATGAATGAGAATGAACATTAAGCATGGTAAAGCAGGCCATTAAATAGAAATTTTGAATCGCAGTACAGAGATACTTTTCCTTCTTTCGTAATGAATATTTTCCGGTCAAATTGAATGAACCCCTTGTAAATTTCATTAAAATAATTACCTTCAAATCGACTATTTTTTGGGGGGACTAAGCTCTATTGAACATGGCACCGTCATGCAAATAGAATTGCAATAGATTTAGTAAACGCGTGAGATTCAATTGCATTTACAATATAGTTTTAAATCACAAATGTCCATGAAGCTAAGATGAAAATGGTGTGCGTGAAGTCTTCCTTTTATTAAGTAGGAAAGGGATTCCACATTTTATCCTTTACGTGCTATATAATATAGGCATTTATTTTTTTTTGAGGAAGAAACATGAGAATGCACTACCATAGCACATGGGAAAACAGGGGAAATTTTAATGCTCGCGACCTGGGCGCGATAAAAAATAAAATGGTCGCGAAAAATTTTGTGAAAAAGTAGGGCTATTATTTTTATACGTACTACTTCTATTTCTGAATGCGCATTTTCCATTCTTGAAAGACGGTTGCTTTGTCCCGTTTTTTTTCAGCGGCCTGTGCTCGTAGGCATCGGAACAAGGAGGACGCTTATCATTGACAAAGAGAAAGAAGTACAGATGGAATAAAGCGAGTGACGACAGCGGAACACGTGAGTGCATATATTAATATGAGCAAAGTAAATGCGGAGCAATTGAAGTGAGCTCCGCGGTGCGCACTGCAGCGTCGACACGTCCTCCTACGCTCGGGCTGCGCCTTCATCTGTCTTCCACCCTTCCCTCCCGCCGCCTCCCCCGCCCTTGGAGTTCCTTCACTAGAGAGCCTCAGTGCGGGAGCGGTCGTGCCTCAGTGTGCTCGTCCGTGTCGGTGTATTCTCCGGGGTGACCCGATATCTCTTTCCCTCAACTTCTTGAGTTGGGGTCGAAGGAAGAGAGCGCGTGTTTGTTGCGAGAGACAGAGTTGGAACCACTTTTTACGAGCCTGCGTCTCGTAAATCAGTGAGTGATATATCACGTGTTCAAATACGGTCTCCGTCCAGAATAATGATGCTGCTGAAAAGAATTAATCCACTCTTTACATAATTATTCCTTCTTTGAAAAAAAAATCCGGGACCTACAAAGTAAATATCCTAAAATGGCTATGCAATGTTTTGCCTGAAAATGATAGTTGTCTGTTGGACAAAGAGAATATTCATGGAGAGTACCGCACAAATAGACGAAGCATGTAATACTTCAACAAATAAATCAGTATACATGAGAAAGACTTGTTAAGAAAACGTTTTAAGGAATGAAGACGCTAATATACTACTCGCTGTTGGGTAGAACTACACAAACATACACTTAGGTTACTTATTACGTTATGTATTCACTCCAGATGAAATTGCTTAACTGAGACCATTTCAATATTTTATATTGGTAGCTCCTAAATTGAATAAATATGCAGAGATATAATATAACTTTATAAATAGAAGTGCAATTATTATATAATTAATTGTGTAAAAATAATAGGACGCCCTTAATTTGGCGTTGCACCCATTCCTTAGCTGAGATTTTTTGTCGTAACATTTTCTTCCGATTGCATCTCTAGAGAAACTAAATGTTATGGTTCTTTTGCGGATCGTACGACCTTAGTGAAGTCTCTCAGATCACGTCAAAATGAGTCAAATGAAGTCCTGATATTTTACTTATCTTTTGTTTTCATCTATTCAATAAATGACTTTTTCGTCATCCACTCGGCCGACAAATAATATCCTCACCAATAATCAAACCCATTACATTTGTGTTGATTCCAACCTCTCTACTCCACCGATGTTGCCACCCACGATTTCTCCATCTTGAAGTCGGGCGCTCTTCTGCTTGTCTTATACTCAGTATCCTAAAATTTCAAGTTAAAATTGGACGAACTACGTGGAAAAATTCTTCCTTTTAACGAGACATGTGAATGAAGAAGATGGAAAATCTCTAGCTGCTTGCTAGTCTAATGAACATGAAACGATACCTTTTAATTCTTTACGCCATTACTTTAAAAAAAGGATAGTGCCTTTCATCCCAGCAAGTGGTCCAGCGTTCATCCTCTTCCATGAACATAGGCCGTGCGGTGGCGAAGAAAGATTGGCGTGTAACCGGAATCGAAACATTTGGTGTGGAACGCGACCCATAGTGCTGTGGAATCTTGCTTGAAATCAACTGGTGTTTCACAAACAAGGTCTTTCACCTTTCCACTGCAATAAATATTTAAAGTTTAGCGTTATGAGAGGCAATGCAGCCGGTGCCTCTAGAACTATTTACCTCCTGTGATTTCCTCAGCAAACACACTCCCTCAGCTAAGTGTCTGCAGGGTCTATCATTTCTTCAACCAATCGAGCGGAACCATTTGAACTAACCGGACTCAATAATTTTGAAACGCTTTCGACTGAATTGGAATACGTTATGATTCACTGGAATCAAATCAAGAGGAGAAAAAACGAGATTCAAAAGAGGTCGGAAGTGGAACTATTCATATGGAAAGTCACAGTTGAGGATCAAATTCGCACTTCAGATGCCCTTTATAAATATTACATATCCGCACTGTTATAGACTTGACTTCAGCCTCTGCCGCCGTACGGAACATCCCATTTCCTTTCCGGGACTGTTTTATTATGTTGTAGCTCCAGTTTAAGTCTATGGTTTCATAAATTTAGGGCGAAACTTTTCCGGAATGGCATAAATAGTACATTTAAGGGGATCATGCAGATAGATTCGCGCAGGAATACGTATATTGACGCTGTTCTACCTTCGTTTCGACCATTACAGAATAGTTAGCACGAAATCAAAAAATAGCGTGTTTAAAAGGCATCCTTTACCAACGAAAAGATTATTACTTATTTACACTTTTCGTTGCGCAGTGTGGGGTGTAAAAAAGAAAGTTATAAAAATGCATTTATCTCTTTCATCCGAATTGACATCACGTTTAGGAGCTTATTTTGGAGGAGGAAAATATTTTGGCAATTGAAGTAGAATTGTTATAATGCGAAGATGTTAAGACTAAATCACGGCTGGCGCAAATTCTTAAAATAGATTTTGACAAAGTACATGGATGGTATTTGTATACAAATATCATTTCTTCTGGTTTGTCATATTAGCACGCCGAAGAAGTGCGAAGAGAAACTGCCTAATAATAATTAAATTCTAGATAGTCATGCATTTCCTTTGAGAAATGCTCTCTAAAAAGATGGAGGATGATAAAAATATTATTTTTCGTTATTTTATGCATCTTAATTATATTAATGGAAATATTTGTATAATCCTGTTAATAATGAAATGTCTCTACTATTTCCAAATCTTTTGATAGTTAATTATTTAATATTTCAATTCGTGTATTAAGCTTACTGACGGTTCTTGGATTGTTTTCTTTATTTATTCAACATCAAGAATTATTAGATTAATCATTATTCTATATTATATATTATTGATAACAACAATCAATTGATCACTTAGGCTTTTGCCTATTCACTATAACTTTACTGGCATTACCTTATCTTGTTCTCAGTGGAGTGCAGCTACAAATGAATTGGAAATAAAATTCCGGCACAGTAGTTTTCTCTGTTCTTTACTGTATTTATTCATAGCCGGTAAAAAGTGATTCACTTATCAAACGCTAGGTGATATTTGAAACTTTCTGGTGCTTTTAGGTAAAAATTAATACGTAATATGAGAGCACGTATTTGTACATAACATTTCATAGACTGAAGTACTTGCAAAAAGATAGAGGAAATATTGCCACAGAGTTTGACGTTATTATTCGGCTGGCAAGGAAAGCAACTTACTCATTTCCCAAGAAAAATGTAGATATAATAAGAGTTATTATATATTATGAACATGGTAGGAAATTTTACTTCCACGATTCTCATAGGCTAGAATGATAATCACAAGACTAAATAGATACAAGTATAAATTTCGTCTGATAGAGCGTGGTTTTAATCTATACATATTGTTAAAAAAGTTGAATTTTGCGTGGCAAATTTGACATATGGTTTTATAAAGATGTAGGCATTAGATTGTTTTGGTTCCCTTATTGCTTTCGGATGGTTATCATTGAAAATATTAATTTTTTCATTTGTGACGCATAAAAGTTAAAAAAATTGCATAATCGCAAATGATTTATATGAGACACCTATAATTATTTGGCTCTGAAATGTTTAACATTCCTGAAAGTAGTCAATGGACAACGTCGAAGTACCAAATAAATCAGTTGTTATCCTATAAATTTTGAGGTCTTCGGCTTAAAAAAAATAATTCATCGTTTAAATTATCATTAATGCTTCATCTTGTGAGTGTAAATTTGTTGGGAGGATACACTAGCAAGATAGATCAATAACTAAATACCGTTGTTTAAGGGTAGAATGTTTGGAAAATAAAACATTTTCATTCCTTTCCAATTCGCGAGGGAGATTACTTCCGAGTGCCAGAGAATATAGGTCATTGGAAAGGAGCGGTGATGAGATGAAGGCGACGCACTCTCCTGTAAGATTACTTGTCCGCTCCATACTTCCTGATCTCTTGTGGAGATTAAGATACGTTACTGACGCACAGCCACTTCAAAATGAAACTCAGGCTCATTTATTCCTATGTTCCATATGCCCTCCATTCTGATCAATGAGCCAATAAGTGAGCCAGATTCTGCTGAATATTTTAAAGGGAACGTTTCGAAAATTTTCCAGTGTGATGAAAATTCACGAATCTCTGAGCGAAACTGCCGGCCGGATAAGAGAGTGGATTCTGAGCCTAAAATCTTTTACCAATTGCAACGTTCCATTTCGGAAAAAAAGGAAGTCGATGGGAGAATAAAGAGATTTTCCCAAAGCGGAAATAGCGATAAGATAAATAGACTACTTTGACAAATGAAATTAGCGGCGCTAGTATCTGTTCGTTCTGGCATGAAGAGTACACGTATGCCATCATTCCGCCGACATACACGTCGAATACCCCTCAGTTCGCAACCAATCATTGCAAATGAGTCTTATGCATGCGTAAGTTGATGTTAATCTTGAGCGTTAGTGCCGTGAGTGGTCGTACGTTTACTTTATATCCTAAGTTTAACCACAGAACACGAAATATCCTACTTTAAAGAAACAGTTAATCTGAAATATTTTCATTCAGTTCATTTATCCCAAATTCAAATTACAACGGTGAAATTTCACTTTCACTATATATATATATATATATATATATATATATATATATATATATACAAATATATAAAAACACAGATGTAGATTTTTAGAATATAGAGACACAAAGAAAGGACACTCACAATTTGTTATTTTACGTTTCGACAGCACGGCTGTCGTCTTCAGAATGGCGTTCTCGGGGAAGAGCGGAGAGGATGTGAGGGGGAGAGGTGGGGGAAGGAGAGGTAAAGGGACCAATAGGAAATGAACAAGGGGGTGGGGGGGATATGTAGGCAGCCAATTGATGCATTCAGTGGGCTTGGTTCAGCCCGGGCGGTTTGAATGATTGGGCCACCCAGATATGCGCCATCTCGCGGGTTCTCACCTCTATTATACTCGCAGATTTGGGAAGGATTTCAATCACCGAAACAGAGAAGCAGTCGTCAAAAGATTGGTTGTGGGAAGCGGTGTGAGTAGGGATGGGGTAATTAAGAAAGGTGGGGGATTTGGTGGAATAACGGTGGTTATTCATGCGGAGGGAAAGTGCGGTCGTGCATTCGCCCACGTAGAAGGCAGGGCAGAAGTTACAGGAGAGGCGATATATAATATTTTTTGAGGTACAGGTGGCGAGTGGTTGGGAGTTGGTACTGAGTGAGGGGGAGGGTCTTAAAAGATGACAGCATTTGCAGCGTGGGCGGTTGCATGGTGCGGATAGGGGCGGGGGAGAGACGGGGGTGCTTGAAGTTGGATTTGTGGACTTAAAGATGTCTCGCAGGTTCGACGGGCGTTTAAATGAAACAGAGGGACAGTGTGGGAATAAAAGTGATGTGGACTGAGTGTTATTGATAATTGGGAAGAGGTCACGGATTAGATGTTTAATTTTGTGGGTACCGGGGAAGAAAGTGGTGATAAGATTAGGGCATTTTGGGCGGTTTGGTTTGGGGAGGGGAGTGTATTGTGTTGACGGTTTGAGGATTTTACTGTTTAGCAGTTTTTCCGGGTACCCACATTTTCTGAGGGATTCATGCAGCTGGTCCAAGTATTTCTGTTGGGAGGGGGTGTTGTTGCAGAGACGGAAGCCACGGATAGAGAGTGAGAATGGGATGGAGCGCTTTGTGTGAGGAGGATGGCAGCTGTCGAAATGAAGATATTGTTGCTTATTGGTTATATATTGGTTGGCTATATTGGTTGGCTTTTATATATTTGTGTGTCGCCGATGAGCGTTCCATTTCGAAGATATTTTATATATATATATATATATATATATATATATATATATATATATGGGTCGCGGTAGTCCAGTGGGTAGAGCGTTGGACTGCCGGGTTCGATGCCCGGGCAAGGCACTTCGGGCACCTGCAGCTCCACCCAAACTATGTGATTTTTCGGGTACCAGGTCTTCCTGGGAAACCATAATCGGCACAGGGAAAGGAACTGGCCCCCCTACCCTGATGTGTGAATTTTCACACGCCGTATAGGGCTCAGTACTGGGTGAACTCTACCATCACCTACTAAACCGACCTTCGGGTTGATTACTTTGTTTATGGTTTATATATATATATTTATCAGTTTATATATATATATATATATATATATATATATATATATATATGTTTATATATATATAATGAATGACCTATATTTGCATCTTCAAGGCCGAAAATTAGGATTTTGTTTTTTTTTTAATTATACAGACTGTATGGGATTGCCAGAATAAAACCATGCCAAACATGTATTTAGTCTATGCAACATCATGCATTAGAACTAAAAAAATCATCCGGAGACCCATTATTAAACATCCCAAGAAACTGCGGGAGATGCCGCAGCAGTCATCTTTATTGGAGTCATCCGCTAATATGCATTTCAATGCAACAATTTCAGAGGGTAAAAATCATTCATCTGGACAGGGATTCGAACCCGGATCGCTCGATGTCCAGCGCATCGCGCACGACTACAAATGCCTGGGACATTTTATGTACGGTATTTCGTCACAAAATTTTATTCCTTTAAAAGCCCCCAAAATTTTATAGTTTAAGTAGACGCCTCGATAGCTTAACTGGCTACAGCACTCGGCAGGACGTCGAGGGATCCGGGTTCGAATTTCAGACAAGACGAATGACTTTAACACTCTGAAAATGATGCATTGAAATCCATTATTAAATTGATTCGAGACAATGTTTAATATCATAATGCTGAAGCAATAATTACGTTCATAATTAGTATTCAGCCCAATTCTTGTTTTAATACGAAAAGTGAAGAGTCAGGCGTGATGTTGTGGAATCGAGACATAATGAAAACTTCGTTGCAATTTTCCACAGTTAAAACTTTATTGCCGACCATGGTTTCGATACACTGTATCATCATCACCTGGTGATGATACAGTGTATCGAAACCATGGTCGGCAATAAAGTTTTAACTGTGGAAAATTGCAACGAAGTTTTCATTATTTCTTGTTTTAATCGTTAAGGGTAGAGTTCACCCATGACTAAGCCTAATGTGACTTGCGAAGTTCACATATTAGAAAAGGAAGAGCTTCCTTTCATTTTAGGTAATATATATTTTCAACATATTATTTTCGTATGGGATTTAAAAACAAATTTAAATATCATTGCCCTTTTAACCTTTCAATGAAAGGTCAAAGGATAGATCAAAGTGCCACACTCTTTGATTCAACGAAAATAGTCATATTCTTAGAAGTCTGTCTACTGCTAGGAATATGACTATTTTCGTTGCTAAATGTGAGGGTGCCCAACGTATCCCCCCCAAAGTAGCTCAGCTCAAAGAGTGTAGGCACCGGGAATTCTAAGCTCGCCTAATGAGAATACCGCAAATGCGAACGAATGGCATAGCGAAAGAGTTGTGCAGGGATCGGAAAGGAAGGTTTCCATTTGCCATTACGGTTCTATTTGCAAGTAGTAGGAAAAAACTTGTAATTTCTCTTCGTGACAATGATTGATTACAGGGAAGGGTTACAAATGATCCATTCCCTCCATACGCGAAATGCCTTTGAAATTCCTTGGGGAGGGTGTGCGTGGATTTTTTCAAACGGCCAACTGTCGGGATTCGCCGCTGTGGAATACGTCCTGCTAGCACTCTTTATTTATCTGGTAAATCGATTTAGATACACTCCATCGTCAATGAAGGACAAATTGCAACTGTAGCCATATCTAAAACTTTTATATTCCTATTTTGAATCAAAATCTTGTAAAATCCCTATTTCATTTATTTTGAAGTAATTGTTAATACCAACATCCGTGTAAGTGGATTTGTTTATCAAGCTAACACGATAGAGTTTTTTGGAGGTTATAACCGTAGTTCTTGGAGGAATTGTGGGGGTATCGGAATGGTGCGGTGGCTAACGTACAGGCTTCCCACCGAGGCAACAAATGTTTTCAGTGGAATCCCGATCGCTACTTGAGGTGCTTTGTGGAGAGTACGATGGGACGTTAAACTGCGGACCCCTTGGCGCCTTTCGACAAGAGTAGGATAATGCCGACGCCGGGTTTCTCTCCACCCTTCCTCCTTTGCCATCCATGCCTAATGGCGCAAATGACCTTACCCGTCGCCCGCCTACCATAAAAACTACCACTGGGCATTGTGCCAACTAAACTGTGTCCATAGCAGTTGCCATGGAAAAAATTCAAGCGGCGGAAAAGGATCGAGCAACCAATAATATCTTATGGCACAAATAAATGATGTTACCATTGAACTATGCGTTTTGCTATGATTTCTAGTAATGATGTAGAGTTATGCGTGAAAAGCAGACAAGCACTGCGAATGTTTTAAAGTTTTAGTAATAAAGTAAACTACATTTACTGGTTTTTGGGTTAGAGGCATTTCCCTACATATATATTTCCATAACCCTTTTTACAGCCGATTGAAGATCGTAATATTTATTTATTTATTTATTCAGTATTAGTCCGAAAACAGCACATTTTGGCCTTTACATCGAACTATTAACAACGATAACAATGGTCACACAAACACCCAAGCCCTAGGTGCAGGAAAACTCACCCATGCGGGAATCGAACCCGCGACCCTTGGAATGGCAGACGAGGACGTTACCCCGCCGCCACCGGGGTCGGTAATGTTTGACATTTACAATTTCCCAAGAATTTTTTCTTTTACAGCCAAGTAGTATCGAAAAAAATGGGAAAGTATCAAGAAAGGGTTATCGAAAGCCGCAAAAGACACGATTAGAACCGTTAATGCGAAAAGGACTTGGAAACCATGGATCACGGATGAGATGATTACAAAGATGGATGAGCGGCGAAAATGGAAGAATGTAAATACAGAATTAGGAAAAATGAAGGACAAAGAATTAAACAATAAATTGAGGTGGGCAACAAATAAAGCCAAAGAAGCATGGTGGAAGACGCAGTGCGAAGATATGGAAAGTCTGCAGAGGAAGGGTGAAATTGGTGCGCTGTATAGCAAAGTTAAATCTTTATCGGGAAGTAAGAAACGAAGATCTATGCTAACAGTGAGAGATAAGGCGGGTAAGATAATAGTTGACACAGGAAAGATCCAAGAGAGATGGAAGGAATATATAGAACTTTATAGTAAAGAACTTCGACCAACAAAGTTAGACATTGAAAAGGAGCATGGCGTAGAGGAAGATAGCTTAGGTCCAGGCATACTCGACGATGAGATAGAAAGGGCATTAAGGGAGATGAAACTAAATAAGGCCGTGGGGGTGGATAACATTCTCGCGGAACTTTTAAAATGCTGAGGCTATATGGGCTGATCCGTAGTATTTATGAGGAAGGAATCTAGCCGGAAGACTTTGTGAGATCAGTTTTAATTCCTATTCCGAAAAAGGTAAAGGCTGCCTCATGTGAGGACTACAGGACGATAAGTTTGATATCCCACGCAGCTAAATTTGTTCTCAGGATCATAAAAAAAGAGAGTAGGGCAATTGATTACTTAGGGGATGATCAGTTTGGGTTTAGGAAGGGGAGAGGTAAGCGTGATGCCATTGCAGTAATGAGACTATTAATCGAGAGGAATATAGAACACAACAAGGAGGTATTTGCCTGTTTCGTAGATTTCGAAAAAGCGTTTGATAGAGTGAATTGGGAAAAACTAATTAGTATATTGCAGAAATTAGGAATAGATTGGAGGGAAAGGAGGCTAATCCGCAACCTGTACATGTCTCAGACTGCTCAGGTGCGGGTGGGAAACGGGGAGTCCGGATGGGCAGTGTTAGGAAGAGGTGTAAGGCAGGGTTGCCCATTATCACCGTTGCTGTTCAACCTGTATGCAGAGGAAATGATCAAAGAGGCATGGGAAGAACTGGAAATAGGAATGAAAGTGGGCGGGGAATACATAAAATCAGTTAGGTTTGCTGATGACCAAGCTTTAGTTTGTCAGTCAGCCAAGGGGCTACAAGCATTGCTTAGTGGATTGTAAATTCAGTGCGCCAGGTATGGGATGAGAATCAATATTAATAAAACAAAGGTTATGCGATTTTTTAGAAAGAAAAAGGCTAAGCTTAACATTAAAATAGGAGGGAAAAAACTAGAGCAGGTAGAACAGTTTACGTATCTCGGTAGTGTTTTGGACCAACACGGTCAAAGTAGTAGGGACGTAAAGAGAAGAATTGCGCTAGGCAAAGAGGCTTTCACAAGGGGGAGGGAGTTGATGACAGGGACGTTGAGTAAGGATATTAAGAAAAGACTCGTAAAAACTTTGATAAGGAGCGTAGCTATGTACGGCGCGGAAACGTGGTCATTGAAGCAGGTGGATAGACTTAGACTGGTGGCTTTTGAAATGTGTTTGGGGAGAAGAATGGAGGAGGTGAAATGGACAGAGAAGAAAACAAATGAGGAAGTACTTGGTATGGTGGGTGAAGAGAGGGAAGGCTGTGGGCTATTTAGCTACTAATACATATGTGTAAGGTGAGAACTCGCAAATCCGCGTGCATAATATCTTTCCGATCTTTTGAAATTCCCGGCGGTAACCGTCATCACTAATTCCCTTCTCAGCATACCCTACGCCTCCCCCTCCCCCAGACCTCACATTCGCTCCGCCCGAAAATTTTGTATGGATAAAGATCGTATTCTTCAGTATTTCAAGGAAGAATGTCGTGCATTATGAATGAAATCGAAATTTTTCCACGAAAAAAATATTGATCATGAAAATTTCGTAAAACGTTTCGTTAACCACACGTTGCGAAGATGCGATTTTCCGTTTGAGAATTTTTAATATAAACCACAACACTAAGAAGTATTTTCGATTTCATTCGAAGTATTACATACGCAAACCCAGTGAAACGCCCGACTCGGCTCGACCATGAAAAACGTTTCTACGTTTATGTGCGCCGCCCCTCATTCCTTCGAAGATGTATCGATTGATCTTGATCGCCAATCGATTGAATGAACAGATTTCACCTTTCGCACCGTTATTGAAAAAGAAGGACCAAGACGGGAGTGTAAAGAAGAACGGCAGATGAAATCGCAAAGTGCGAATTCACGTGACCATTGGAAAGTCGGAAACATCCGAAATTAAAGATAAAATCGGTCCAAAGGAAAAGAGAAAAACGCTCTAGTCTCAAAACCGGGGCCGAGTATGTATCTTTCATGTGATGTTGGAGATGCTTTGGGTCCCAAAAGCGGTGGCGAAAAATAGCGACCTGCCTGCTTCTTCTTCCTCTGCCTGCGACCTTTTCAGCGCCATGGAACCGCTCCAAATGGCCTTTGGGCGCTTATTGGATAAGTCGGGCTGGGATCGGTCGTTCTCCTCTCTACGTGTGTGCAGCCAGCTTGTAAACATATCTCGCGAATCCTAACATGGATAAATGTATACTATACGTACAGTTAATCTCCACATATACCATCTAATATGATATTCACTTTCATGATACGGTTTTTAATTAATGTTTCTCTCGTATGCACCTGAAGTTTGAAAAAATAAAATGCATGGCGCATGAATACTAATATATAATGATCTATTTTACATATTGAAACGTTTTAAACCCTTTATTGGGTATGAAGTATATATTTTAACGAGGCAATAGATTGGGGTACCTTGGTTTTTATGTTACGCATAAATGAGGTGTATTGAGGACATACGACGCATGATATTACCCTTTTCCCTGAGGAATTTGACGTATCAACTATGGATAAATTATAAATAAAAAATGGATGATTGATACCATAACCGTGAGAAAATATGAATTTTTTAAATAGGTATTTGGTTGGAATTTTTTGACTGGTTAATTCGTGAAATGTGCGTCCGAAAAGCTAAATTGAATGGTGTTGTTTATCGCAGTCCCTTTTCCTTGATTACTCATTCTTGTCTTGTTCCTGCAATTTTTGTCCCAGTTTCATGAATAACCTATAGATGTAACCGAATGGTTGTAGTTATCCAGTTGGTTACGCTTCGGCAAACAAGTTCCCGTGATTTTTTTGTAATATTCATTGATTCCCCATATTTTTGGGTTCTAAATGTTTTCTTAAAATCTCGGTAAATAAAAAAATCTCTTTCAATATTTCTTTGACTAAATTAATCTTAGTTAAGAAGCACAACATTTTCCGCTGATTATTTATTTGTCACAATATTGAAAAAGCAGATATCCCTGGAAAAGTCAAGAGAAAAGGAAATTAGTCTTGGAAAAGCTAGATATTTTTAGAAAAGTTTTACTTTCTGTAATTCCTGTTTTTATTATTACACGCATTATTCCGAAATTAAAGCAGTATCCTTAAAAATTGAAGCAATGCTTAAAATTCCTAAAATATTTGTTACTTTGGTTGGTTAAAAAATGAGAGGCAGTAAGTAAATTAGAATGCATAATAAAAGTAGATACAGCATATTGGAATTAATATTTTTCCTTGCGCATATCAAAGGAGTGCCAAATGCTTACACTAAGGTGTTTTTTTAATATTTTAGTCTTAAAAACTGTTTAAATATATGTGAACCTTTTGTTAGAATAAGATATTTTGGTGGGAAAATTCAGATCTTCAGCAATCCCGAATAACCTAATTTCAACGACGCTGTATCATCATTAAAACTGTAAGTTTTCAGAATACCAGTAGTATTCAGCCGTGTTTGATTTTTATGAACGGATGGTCTGAAGGGGCGTGGTATATATGGGGGTGGGGGAGAGTGCAAATTGTATGCCCTCTCCAATCATGAAAGGCGGCGTTTAGCGCTCTTTACTGCTAAGAAATTTGATTTAATCTCGGCAGTCACCAAATTGAAAGAATTTTCTATATTAGCCATTGGCATTATTTTTAAGTCTATTAGGTATTTATAACGTAATGGAAAGTTTTTAACGTGAGTAGATTTCTTCACATAATGATCGATGGTAGTTAAAATTTCATTAATAACTAAGACAATTTTGATAAAGTCTAATTTTCTCATGAGCAAGGTCATACTAAAATCATTATGCGAATGGCGTATCTACTGGAGACAGTCAAATGAAAACCGAGCACCCGTCATAACACACAGTGCGCTATAAGGTCGAAGTTAGCTTTTTACCCATCGATACTGCCATCGCTGTGGTAGGAGGAGAACTGCATCTTGGCAACTCACAGGCGCACGCAGTTGTTGTTGGGTTATGTCCTCGGAGGAGCGCGGACCGGTTGTTGTAGCGGGTGCTCGGTTTTCAATTTGAGTGCCCCTCATAGATCAAACTATCATTTTTATATTTATCCAGAGTAACCAAGGGAGGGTTCCGATAGGTGAGAGTTGATGTCACAGCGAGCTAACCCTTATGGAATGCATAAATCACACATTAAGAGAAAGGGAGGCAATTGCATTCCCTGTACCATTAATCGGTTCCACAAAAAAGTTCAAGTAATGAAAAAATATGGCGATGATGACATTATAAATATATTGTTTATATCCATATAATAATACATCTGGGTAAAATAGCCTGATAACTCTATTCAGCACCCGAACCTTGCATACTTGATGCTTTTTTCATCTTTTATTTATATATTTTCGCCTATTTTCAGTTCATAAATGCCCTGGGATTGGAATAAATGAGTGGTGACCGCAGTAAAAACTAGAGATAAAGGATAAAGAATGAATATAGATAAAACTGGTGAAAGAAAAGTGATCTGCGTTTTGGTCATGCCGAGTGAATGAAAGAAAATCAAATCACCAAACCGAAATATGAGAGCATATTCAATGTTGAAGAGTAACGCTTTAGGATAAACCGAAAAAGGCATGGTAAAATAGGCTCACTAGGGCAGGAATGTTAAGTCTCACGGAGAGGAGAGAATGTATGAAGCAATCAACGAGTGTGAAAACCGAAAAAAGCAGTATGAAAAGATAGGGAAGCTAGGAAAAAATTACTAAGAGAGATTATATTTCCTTTCGGAATGTATAGTAGTCTTTTCTTGATCCCTATTTAGAAGGAAATGACGTGAAAACTATGTTCTTGCCGATAACTTTCATATCTTACTCAAAACTGATTAATATTATTTAGAAAAATTAATCAGATGAATTTATGTTCTTTTTGTTATTTTTGATTTACGTACTCCTTGGTTTCTTGTCACCGTAAATACATGAATAATTCATGAAAATGAATGAACAGCGGTGAAAGAATGAAAATTTGGATAATTTAAACTGCAAAAACTCACATGAGCATTCGCACACCTCAAAAGTACATAACTCAATTAAACGGAGGATTCTTAAGACCTGTTGACCTTAGGGTGTCATATTTAAATCTCGAGTCATACCTTTGGATAATCCCGTCTACAATCAAAGCTGTGCAATATTCTGACTGCCATTACTTCATGGGGAGCAGAATTAAAGGCCAGGGAAATGAATTCCACCCCATCCTCCCGACTTACGCATTCTTCAGGGCATAGTTTAAATTGAGCTCAACCAAAACCGTCCAAAGGCAACCTTCGAGTTGATTGCCGCAACGGTTCAGTTTATACCCACTTAGTTATTTGTTCAATAGTCACATTACCTACATACGTTGAGTGAGCTAAAGTAATCTGGCATATGAAATTAAAACATATAATTTAATGACTAATTAATATCAAATAACCCTTATTAACATAAAATCAGGGAGATTTAATGCAGAAGTAGAGCGGATAGATTTAAAATGTTGTTTTGCCCTCGTACGATTTGAGATCAAGAGAGATACAATCGCAAGCTTCTAGGAGACATTTAGAATTGGTAATGTATATATATTTTGTCGATATCCTGCGTGTTGCTTTCTTTATTCTATAGAACCATCTTTAAAACGGTTCTTCAGCATGATTTTAATCCTGTAATTGAATATCGTTGCGTTATTAGCATTTTTTAAGTGCATGACCAAATTAATATTTGTGTGGAGGTGACACGATTCTGATTGTACATGCATGGCTGACACCCCCCGCCACACACACTTGCGGTGGTCTGCAGAGTATTGTTTGGATTTAGGTGAAAGAAAATTCAATAGAAAGACCATAAAAGATTTAACTTAAATATTATACGACGGAACCTCCAAATAAATCATGACTTCCATCATGAAGTTGTAAAAATCAACGAGGATTTTCTTTTACGCTCGGCAGATTAATCCTAATTAGCTCCTCGTTGTCGTGTGGGTGATTTTGATCGGTGCGTGCAGATGTGAAGAGGTTTTCTTCTACATTCGTAGACGCTAGCAACCGTCACATTTTCCAAGGGAAAAGAAGAAAATGGGGTCGGATTGACGAGGCGGAGGTAATTAAGGGAAACCAAGGCCACAATTAGTCGACTCGCGCAGTCAGTCCCCTTCGCCCCGAAAGGCATCACACGCTCGCCCCTCGACGGCCCTTCAGGGGCGAATGGAACGCCCTTTGCAAATTGCTTTCTGCCCAGGCCGTATCTCGCTCTCTCTCTAATTCCTTCGCACGCCCTCGGCCTCCGTCTGTTCCCCCTATAAGTAATGGCGGAATCATAATGCCGCGGTTAGCGCCAGCTTGTGGGCGTGTCACCCTGGGCTCAGGAAACACCGCTCATGAAATTACCTACACGATAATTTTCAACCCATCGATTCTATTTGATTGTAACATTTAGAACTAGATTCGTTTATTTTTTAGTCTGGGTGTTTATATTTAACACCAAAATAGCTTAATTAGTTAATATGAATACGAGTAATTCAACAAATTCTAATTATGCGATTAATATATACAAATGCGGTTGTTATTTAAGCATCTATAGCTATGATTCGGCGAGTACTTGTATTAGATAGATCAATAGCTCTTTGGGCTAAGATTTAATTTGGCTATAGAATTTTACATCGGAGTTTGGATTCGGTTAATTCTTTAAAAATTTTAAAATACAGCTCTACTTCTAATCGCAAGCTACTCTTTTCAAATTATTATAAAGCCTACGGATTCTTTTGTAATTTAATTGAAACATATCATTAAAAGCTTGATGGAATTAATGAGTGGACTAGGAAGTAAAGGATGTTGATCATAGCTGAAATGAGATTGTGATCTGGCGAATATGGGTGATTGAATTTTTTGCCAGAAACTGATGAACAATCAATGCGGAATGAGCACGATTTTTACACGCATTTTTAAAAACCCAAATTTTCGTTTGAATTAGTGTGTACTGTTCATTTTCCTAAATTCAGTTCATCAGCTATCATTCGGACAGTTTTTCGACGATCGGTAAGAACAAGGGACCGCACACGATCAATGTTGTCGTCAACACAGGTGGTTTAGGGTCGTCCCGGCCTTGATCATCCATGGCGTCTTGTCGACCATCTTTAAAACGCTTAATCCATTTGAAAGCGGATGTTTTCTTTGGACCATTATCACCGTAAAAGGCTCTCAACATTTCAGTAATTTCTTGGTAACTTTTACCGCACTTCACCAAAAAACTCGATGTTGATTCGTTGCTCCGTGATTTCGTCAATTTCCATTTTCCACAAACAGTAAAAACAAGGACAGCAGAAACTAACATGACTTGCACCATACGCACAGCTCGACGATCCGCTAAGCAAAGACGGCTCATTGGGCCTCAGGCAAATAGCGCCGCTAGTGGGCGGGGCTATAGTCCGCGTCATGGCCGCCAGATTGCACCAGTTTGCGTATTTATTGGGCAGACTACGCACATGTTCTCTGCAAAATCTGTGGTCGGTTTACTTCCTATTTTACTTGCGCCGTCTTCTTGTTTCAACTTCTGAAAAGAAACAAGCACGCTTTCTGCCACCGAATACCTTATCATTTCTAAGGAATCACTTTGATATTTTCATGTTTACATTTTCTGATGGAGCTCATATCACCACTTAACATCCCACCGCCATTTCGTAGTTAAATATTTTTCGACAAACAACCGTTCTCTTTCTTTGGGCCAAACATTCGCGATTTTGGATTTTAAAACCAAGGCGTCCATTTGCACAACAATACTTGGCGAGCCCCAGGGGAAATCTCAATCACGCTATCGCAATCTGTTACATAAAGGAACGAAACAAATACGAGAAAACCTGTGAAGATATGGGGACCTATGTAAGGAATCGCGAGAGATAAGACGAGTTTCCGTATCGGAATTCGATGCCTTCGGGCTAAGAACGAAAGGGAAGATGAGGAATAAGAATTGGCTTCCCCTTAAGCAAGAGATAACTTCAGGGAAACTTGGACCACGGCCAATGAAACCAAATATCGGATATGTGGGAAAAATCAAAAGCGCCTCGGAGGCATGAAATGTGCTTGAATTCTCGTGGAGACCGTCTATTTAAAGTCGCAGACGTTCATTCTTTACTTAGGGGATGAAGGGGGACGACTGGTTTTTCCAAAATGGGAAAGATATAGATATATATTTTATATACCCTGGAATTAAAAGATTTAATGCAAAAATATTCATATTTTTCATCCACTGTCATTAAAAATAATAGGGCATTATAACGACAGTAATGAATGATCATTCTGGTAAGTAAGTGCTGCTTGTAATTGTAGCTAAACCAAGAACTGATTCATAGCAAATTAAAACAAAAATTACGCTAAGGGAGAGATTCTCCTGCACGGCAAGGAAAACTTTATACTTTTCAAAATCCCATTGACAAACTAGCAAACGAAAGAAATTTCCTATCAGTTAATTAAAATATAAATTGTATTAAGCATTGAAGCTAGAGTTTTTGAGTCTTAATCGCTGCTGTCATGCAGAGTCAAGAGTCATGCTGAATTTTATGCAACCGTTTAACTTTTAAAAAAATTACCACTCAACCCCAAAGGTATGCAATGGTCTCTCATTCAGTATGTTAGTTTACTTATTATTTATTATCCCAGCGAAAAGAGTAGTCTCTTAGCTATTGAGTATTCTACAAGTGATTTATTTGGCATACCCAGGTTTCACTATTATATATTTCAGTCCTCCGACTTAAATTTAAATAGCTATTTTTTTATGTCATTGATGAGCATTTTTTAAAAATATTGTGACACTTGAAGATTGGTAGGTAAGCAAAGATTAGAGAGGTAAACAAAAAACCCAAGACGCGGATCGAGCTGAAGAAAGTACTATATAATCAATATTCAATGAACCGTTAATATCACCAATTTAAACTTGTAATTATGATAGCGATATGAGGCGTTCTTATTTCTGAGAGCCGATTAGATTTTGATGTTCATAACGCCAGCAATTATTTTATCAAACGTTGAATAGACACACTCATCCGTAAGTAAATTTGCCGGTCGACGATATTTGTTATCCAATCACTATACTCCTTAGGTTTCAGCCACTTACGTTTCACACCGGGTACTTAGTACTAATCAAATACATATCCCTAAGTGGTCCGCTAAGGGCTCCTGTCCAGCGCGTTTTTCTCGGTCGGACTCTCATCACCCGCAAACATTTCCAACTCGCCGCAAAAAAAAACAATTTGTTGGCATGAAGCCTGATGAAAAGTATGAGGTATCAACCTTTCTCTATCCATTTATTTCCTTGGGAGCTCGCATTCATTTCCCGACCCGTGAATTCTTCATTTGACTGTCGGGAAAGCCCGGGCCCCCATCGCAGGAGTTCCATTCACGAGGTGGAGTGTGTGTGTGTGTGGGGGGGGGGGGGAGAATGAGGCGACAGCCTTCCCACGTACGGGGTGGGTACCGGAGGCCGGGGATCACGCGGAAAAAAAACAAAGCCAGCAGCGCCGGGGCCGGGACGGCTGCGGGTGGTGTTCTTTTTGCCCCGGGACTCGAAATACGAGAAGAAAACCGCCCGCGAGGACGAAGGAATGAGGCAGGCATTCCGTCGCTCTCTTCAGCCCCGACATGCCGCTGCGGCCCACTTTATTTATCCCCATTTTATTTTGCTCTTGCCGCTCCGCTTGCCCGTGCAACAGCGCGGCCCCCACGCCCCCAACCTCCCCCTCCCAACCCCCTTAGCCCCCCGCCTTGCCACCCCCCTTCACCCTCCCAACGCGGAGGAGGATCAGGCGATAACAATGCCTTTTCACCGCGGCCATTTTGGCCTCGCCCGCCCGACTTCGTGTGGCAATTAGTATGGGACACACACATAATAATGCACTCTTTCCCTCGGGAAGTGGTGATTCATAGCGAGCGCTCTTCGTGGTTTTATGTCCCGGCGACAGGAATAAAATGACTAATTTCGCCGGGTGAGTGCTGACCGTTTCTGCTCGTTATTCATCCAGGGCGCAGTGGTCGGTAAAAAAGAGCATTAATTGACAAAAAAAGATGATGATGAGGAAAAACTTCCAAGCATGGAAGGTGTGATGAAATTTTATTAAGTATTATTAACAATATCGATAAATTGAAGGTTTTGTCTGGTTTAATTCAATATGATAGCGAATTCTATAGGACAAATTCATGCTTCTTAAATGAGTACAGGGAAAGAATTTGATTTCATTCGGAAAAGAAAATACTTTGCTCTTCCACACATATATTCAAAATACACAATATATGTGGAAGAACGAAGTATTTTCTTTTCTGATATGAATCGCTTCCACAAAGTGACGCCTCAAACCATTCTATTGATTTTATTCTCCGTAGAAGGACGGCACTAACGGCTGAAGTCACGAATACCTCTGAAATGATGGAAGATCGTCTTTGGTGTGTAATTTTAGTTGCCTTAGGGCAGGTACTACGACCATATGTTAGTGTCGCTGCCAAGATTTAACTACCAGAGAGGCCTGGAAAATATATTACCACGCTTTTTATGGCCCTAGATATGTACATCAAACCACATAGTTTATTTATTTTAGGATGAAATCTCTGGTAAGGACTAAACTTTTAGGGTTAAGTATGAAGTTCATCTAGCAATTTGACTATGTTTTTTTGCTGTTAAGGTAAATATGTTGTTAAAAAGTAAACATTAACAATTTTTTACGAAGTCGACCATTAAAGTTTGTAATACTTCATTTTGTCCATTAGATGTATATATTTTGGCCGTAATATATTACGATTATAGTGATGATTCTCGTCAATTAGATTGATTAATCTAATCAAAATCATTGATCTTTTCACACTCCCGCAAACTAAATGCCAATGAATTCTCTCTGCTGTTATGAAATAACCTTTGAATCACACATTTGAAGGGCTCTCAAATAGCAGGGCTCTTTTCCTGTGGCTTGTCGCATCTGGAGACATCCGGGCGTTAACATATGAACTCGCTCGCTCGTTATGTGCAAGTGTTTTTGAAATTTGCTGACGCTGACTGAATAGCATCCATTCCATTGGGGTATTTTTTAATCTCATTGAAGTAATGTTTAATCTCATACCTTTACAGACTCTCCACCGCCATTGATTTTGTGAGACTTTACTGACACTGAAATGAGGGAATTCTGAAATATTTGGAGATATTATGAATGATTTGAACATATAATGTCAGAGCGTCTGCACTTGATAGTCCAATTGCCAGAGCGTCTGAACATTGTCCAACTTCGAGAGGCTTCTCTCGCGCGAATAAATTGCATCACTAACTCTTTGTTTTTGAGTCATATAGGAGAGCACAGGGGGATCGGGATGGTCGGATGGCTAACGTAAAAGCTTCCCACCGTGAAGGCCCGGGATCGAATTCTGGAGGCAGAAAATATTATTCATTGGTATTCCGATCTTTACTTGAGGTGCTTCGTGAAGATCACTCATCACGCCGTCCGTCGGATGGGACGTTAAGCTGCGAACCCCTTGGCGCCTTTCCTTATTAAGAGTAAGCGAATGCCGACGACGCCGGGTTTCTCTCCACCCTTACTCCATCACCCCTCCACCCCCCACCCATCCATCCCCAATGGCGCAAATAACCTTAGCTGTCAGTCGCCTCCCATAAAACTACTTCTAGCTAGAGCACAGTAATTAAACAGTTAGTAAAGACTAACACTATAAACTTTCCTGTGTTAACACACACATCTTTTTTCACAGTTTACATTTATCTTAATTGTTTTTTCTTAATGTCTATTCACTCTTTTTATGAAAATAATTTATTTTCATTGCTTTTATCTTTAAAAGTAGTGGACGTTCATTAGTCTATCTCAACTAATGAACACTCAAAGGACTTATGAGAACTATTCAAGACAGCTTTCCCCTGTACTATTGCCTACTTTATCATCTCATAATCTCTATCGCGTCCACCACGCACGCAACTTATACGAATGTCTGATTTGCACATTCACAATTATCATCCTTTAATTTGCAAAAATATCAAAATTTGCCGATTTGTCATAAACGCGTTTAATCACCACTCATTTGTTCTTCCACCAGTCCTAAGTATTCATCACATTCGTTTTTTCTTCTTTCGTTTTTCTGCCGCTTCATGCAGCTAGATTTTTCAATCATTGTTCGCATGCATTTTGGTAGAATGTAAGGTTTTTTGCGAACTATCGAAGTAGCGCAACCCCCCTGCACCTCCCGGCGGCCGCCATCGCCAGCCGAGCTCACTCCTACGACACCGACAATCCCCAATTCGCCCTCGGGAAAAACGCGTGCGGTTTCCCGCGTGCCCCCCCCCCCCACACTCCGCTCTCCCCTCCAGCCCCAAGCGCTTATTCGCCCCCCCTGGGCGCGAATAATACTTGCAGCCGGTGCAGGGTTTTGCTCGACGCGGGACGTGTTTACGGTGGGATCCGTGATCTGTTGAGACTGCGAGACTGGGCCTTGTTACGATACAAATAAACAAGTGAGGTGAGGAGTGCGCAGTCGACAGGTATGACGAAAACTGCTCGAAAGGCTTACGTGAAAATAGTTGGTGCTAATGATCTTTTACCCTGCGTTTGTCAATATTTTCCGGTTTAAAAGTTAGGTTTTAGGTTAGGTTAGTTCCGGTTTAAAGTGTCAAATACTTAATCTCTTCCGGTGTGTTCCTTAAACTTAGCTCTCAGTTAATTTGTAACTATCGGCAAATATCAAAATCTGTGCGCGCAAGTGATATGTTCTCATGCAAATTCTTTTGTTTCAATGCGAATAAGTTGGTCACCTAGAAGAAATACCTCATTTTCAGAAATTTACGATCAACCTATCTGAATTTGACATTTTATCACCTTTATTATTTCATTTATCAGTTAAAAAACATATTAAAAGGCTGCTGACATAAAAAAGACAATACTGCCTGTAAATACTGAATTCTCGCCTCTGGCCTCCCTGAGACTGGATCTCACCTAATACTAAGCCTTTAACGATGCGCGAAACTTGCAAATGGGAATTAAGGGTCCGGTTACTTTACCGGCGCCGCCTGGGGTTACCTAGGAAGATCTGGTTCCCAAAAAGTCACTCAGCTATGGTCAAACTAATGGTGCAAAGATGAATCGCCCGAAATCGAACCCGGTCCCTCCGGCGGGTAGCTCGTCTCTCCCTACCCACTGAATCACCAGGCTTTACGTACTCGTAGATGTTTATTTGATAAAAGGACGAGAGTAACGTTTTTCAAAAGTCAATAACATTATGGAATCGTAGATTTTTTTTCGCGGCGTTCAGATGAAAGACTCTCCATTCTCGGGATGTCACCGCGTAGGTTGTTTTTCTGACAAGAGTTTCACCCGTGTTTCAACGAGTGTCTTCAGGTTGAAGACCGAAACATCCCGAGAATGGAGAGTCTTTCAGTCATTAACATTATTTATTAATAATACCTACGATATATGCCAAGCCATACTATGCGTAGATAATTCATAAATCATATTCGCGTGAATATTGTGCAAAAATATAATTTTTTCATTGATGGCTCAGTGCGTAATGTATAGGCGGCACAGGTTTCATCGACATGACTCCTATGCTGCATCGGTGGCAGCTGCTGCAATTTGAAACATGTTCAGTTCACTTACTGCATCGTTGGTGGTAAATTAATAGACAGCGATAGTGCAGTAAATAGAATTTTTTTCGGCTGAACAGTTCGTCAGCCAAAGTTTATGTGATGGAAATTTTTAAAGGCATATATTTCAAAGGAAGGTGGAGCGGAGCTCCAGTCTCTCTTACGAGAGCAAACATTTACGCTTCTACCGCCTTTGTGAGAGATGGTCATGGAATAGTTTTCAGATAACTTTAAAAAATAACTAAAATTTCATTCGGTACTACCATTACATAGGTGGTATAAAAAATTGCACAAGAAACGTGTTCGTTTTGGTGTGGGTCCGGAGACTGCTGATATTAAAAAAAAACGAAATGCTCGCGATCAGATTTGTTCGCAGTCGAAGATAAGGTTAAAGGAAGATGACGAGTACATATATTTCAAAGATTATCACTTCATGATGGTAAATATGGCTGTACCCTTTTGACCCTGATATGAAATATCAAAGATCATCGTGGAAATATCAAGCATCAGTAACCTCAAAAAAGTCGGAGTTATGGATTATGCTGTGACATTATGGTCATATCAATCTTCCATATTCCGGAAATGGTGTATATGCATGCAGAAATAGCTGGCACACCTGTTAATGATTGGATGTTCTCAAAATTTTCTAAGACCATATTAATCGCAAAATCCACATTTCAAAACACCAAATTGAATTCCGAGCACTCTAATGCACATCACAAATATTGCTATCGAAGATTTTGCGAAAATCAATGTGAGATGTGTTCCTCATCCCCCATATAGTCCAATCTCAGTCCCATGTGACGCTTTCTATTTTCATTTCTTTTTCTACATTTACATGTATACATATGTACGAGGGTGGTCTGAAAAGTTTCCGACCACCCATGTGCAAACACACAAACACACACACACACACACACACACACACACACACACACACACACACACACACACACACATATATATATATATATATATATATATATATATATATATATATATATATATATATATATATATATATATATGCATCCCTCCCCGGACTACAACCTTGACGTGGTGGAAGGGCTTGTGCGTTCCGATGACCCCTAGAGCTGTGCTGGCGGGAGTAATAATTATTGCTCCTGGTAGGGTCACCCATGCCAGATAGGTCGAAGGTTAGGAGCCAGACGAAAGGTAGTCCACGCAGCGTCTGTTCCTCAGTGAGGCGGTTGCAATGGCGTCTGACCCCAGTGGGGCGGTCATTAAGTGATGGTGTCACGTTGAAAACACTATTAAGGAAGGCAACGGGAAACCACCTCAATTATCATTCCCAAGATTAACATGATGGACTATACGGAGATTAACATGATATATATATATATATATATATATATATATATATATATATATATATATATATATATATATATATATATATATATATAATTGGCTGACACAACATAACACAAATAGAAAAGAATAGACACATATAAAAGAACACTTACACGGTAAATTGTTCGAGCTTTCGGCCCTCTCAGGGGCCTTCTTCAAGAGAGACTGAAAATATGCTATGGAACAGGAGAGGGGAAAGAGTTATGGGCGTGGAGGGGAGGTGTGGAGGGGAATGCTGGGAGGGAAATTAAATATGGCGGTTAAGGGTGGGAATTTTAAAGGAACGGAAGGATAGTATGTAGGCGGATTCACGAGTTCTCACCTCTATGTTGGTAGCTGAATCAGGTAGGGATTCTAGGATGCTGAGGGAAAAACACTGGTCGAATGAAAGGTTGTGGGAATTGGCGTGTGAAGGGATAGGAAGAGAAGAGAGTGAGGCAGAATTACAGGAGTATCGGTGATTATTCATTCGGATGGATAAGGGGGTAATGCATTCACCTATGTAGAAGGAAGTGCAGTGCTTGCATGATAAAAGATAAATAATATTTTTTGAGAGGCAATTAGCGTGGGAACGAGGTGGGGGGGCTATGAGGGGATGTAGGGAGAGGGGAGTAGGCATAATAAGAGGACAGGTTTTACATCGGGGGCGGTTGCAAGTTGGGGAAATATTGGGAAATTTGTCACGGGGGGGCGCCAAAGGGTTGGTGGATCTCAGAAGGTTTTTGAGATTGGCGGGTCGTCTGTATGCGATAGATGGGCATTGGGGTAGTAAGGATGAGGTCGCGTCATTGTCATGTAGAATTGGGAACAGTTCTTTAAGGAGGGTTTTCAGTCTGTGTGATCCGGGGTAATAGGTGGTGCAAAGGTTGAGTCCTGCGTCAGATGTGGGCTTTTTATTGTGTGGTGTGTGTGGTCGGGTGGAACGGTGGATTTTATTTCGTAGCAACTTTTCTGGGTAACCGCGTTTGAGGAGTGCAAGGTGTAGATTGGCAAGGTATTTGTTGAGAGTGGCTGTGGTGTTGCAAATTCGGTGTCCGCGGATAGAGAGAGAGTTAGGAATCGAGCGTTTTGTGTGTTGAGGATGACAGCTAGTGTGGTGAAGGTATTGCTGATGGTTAGTGGCTTTGATGTGTACTGAAGTAGTGAATTTGTTGTTTTGAAGTGAGATGTCTGTGTCAAGAAAGGTGATAGTGGAGTCTGAAATGGAAGAGGTGAATTTAACCGTGAAAGATGAATTTAAGGCGGATAAGAAGTTGTTGAGAGAGTCAGAGCCATGTGTCCAGAGAATAAAAATATCGTCTATGTAGCGGACCCAGAAAAGAGGTTGAAGGGGTTGCTGTGACAGGAAGGTCTCTTCGAGATGGCCCATGAAGAGATTGGCGTATGATGGTGCCATCCTCGTTCCCATCGCTGTGCCTTTTGTCTGTAGGTAAAAACAATTTTGGAAAGTGAATGCATTTTTTGTAAGGACGAAAGTGGCAAGATTGAGGAGAAATTCCGTTGAGGGGCGCTGGGGTAGGGGGCGCAGAGAAAGATAATGCCGGAGGGAGGATAAACCTTCTGCATGGGGAATAGAAGTGTAGAGTGAGGTAACGTCGATGGTGGCCATAAGTAGGTTGGGTGTGGAGGGAATAGAGACGGAATTTAGACGGTCGAGGAAGTGGTACGTGTCTTTCGTGAAGGAGGGCAAGGAGAGTACAAGTGGTTGTAGGTGGTGGTCAAGGAATGCGGAGATTCTTTCGGTGGGAGAATTGTAACTGGAAACTATAGGACGACAGGGGATGTTGGGTTTGTGTATTTTTGGGAGGAGATAAAACTGGGGTGTTCTGGGGTTTGGGGGTGAAAGTAGGGATATGTCTTGGGAGGTGAGGCCTTCTTCTGGTCCGGAGTGGAGGAGAAAAGACCGAATTTCGGTTTGGAAAGTTTGTGTTGGGTTTTTGGTTAGAGTGGTATAGGTGGATGTATCATTCAGGTGAGCGAGGGCTTTGGAAATATAATCTTTGGTGTTTAGAATTACAACAGAGGAGCCTTTGTCGGCGGAGGTAACAACGATGTTAGGATTGGACTGTAGGGTTTTTAGGGCATGACGTTCGTTCATGGAGAGGTTCAATATTTCCCCAACTTGCAACCGCCCCCGATGTAAAACCTGTCCTCTTATTATGCCTACTCCCCTCTCCCTACATCCCCTCATAGCCCCCCCACCTCGTTCCCACGCTAATTGCCTCTCAAAAAATATTATTTATCTTTTATCATGCAAGCATTGCACTTCCTTCTACATAGGTGAATGCATTACCCCCTTATCCATCCGAATGAATAATCACCGATACTCCTGTAATTCTGCCTCACTCTCTTCTCTTCCTATCCCTTCACACGCCAATTCCCACAACCTTTCATTCGACCAGTGTTTTTCCCTCAGCATCCTAGAATCCCTACCTGATTCAGCTACCAACATAGAGGTGAGAACTCGTGAATCCGCCTACATACTATCCTTCCGTTCCTTTAAAATTCCCACCCTTAACCGCCATATTTAATTTCCCTCCCAGCATTCCCCTCCACACCTCCCCTCCACACCTCCCCTCCACGCCCATAACTCTTTCCCCTCTCCTGTTCCATAGCATATTTTCAGTCTCTCTTGAAGAAGGCCCCTGAGAGGGCCGAAAGCTCGAACAATTTACCGTGTAAGTGTTCTTTTATATGTGTCTATTCTTTTCTATTTGTGTTATGTTGTGTCAGCCAATTATTGTGCCGCTCGTATGAGTTTTTCCGTACAATCGTGGTATATATATATGCAAAGGGGAATGGAACAGGCCCCCTACCCTGATGTGTGAATTTCAAACGCCGTCGGGCTTAGTACTGGGTGCACTCTATCCACACCTACCAAACCGACCTTCGAGTTGATTACTGTGTTTATGGTTATTATATATATATATATATATATATATATATATATATATTTTAAACATTTATCTAAACTAGGAAACATAGGGAAAGGGCACTCACATATAGTACACGTGAACAGATAAACTACATATTCGTTTGCAAGGTGTGTGAGTGTAATTTTTCTCTTTTTCTGTCTGTTTAGATAAGTGTTTTAATCAAAATTTTTATAAATTTGTGTCGTCACTGAAGGGTGCTCGTATTAGAAAAAAATTATGTAAATTGTTTTCGAAAAAAATATGCACAAATTTATTTTAAGTGTCTATGGATTGAAACAAAGGATATCGGTGGCAAGATAGTTATTGCGAAAGACAAATGTTTATTGCATGGTCTGTGAGAAACAGAAAGTTACACATTGAAAGAAAAATGAGCAATCTTGAGCACTCCAAAGAAAAGAAAAGAGTTCATTTTAAGATATCGCATTTTTTAAGGACTTACATGTATAGGTAAGACAACGAGTAATGGAACTAAAAGCATACGGTAGGATTCTTCAATGAACGTCGGGGGCAAACACAAAGGCCAAATAGAGGGAGAATAACGGACGGCTACAGTCCTCATGTCTTCGGAATGAAATACTGAGAATGACAACGTTGGGTGCCATTTCTATTTGCGCAGTTTTCTCGAGTTGGTCGCTTGTGATTCGTGCACTTGCCTTCATACTGGTCCAACAAACTCTAGTGTACGTGAAAATTAAAAAAACATACCAATGAAAATAATAAATCCAGGCATACGTTAATCGTCTCCATTCTCCATCGCAATAGTTAAATAAATCTATAAAAGCCTATTCCTGCCCCATCAAACCCGCATCAACTGACCCTGAAGGCATCTAACCACATCGCCTGACCCTGAAGGCATCTAACCACATTCACATATTGGATGCCATGTAGGGTTTGCATCCTTCGGTTTAGGTATTTGGCGAGTCGTATTGTCTTCCCACCTCTGCGCACTCCATTCCCGTTTCGTTTGCTTTTCTTGTTTGGTCAAACTCCAAACTCGCTGCCTGGACCAAGCCAAATGGTCCATTTCCTCCGATACGAAATCATTATTTTTTTCCCCCTTTGCCGTATAAGCGAAAGTCATCCAAAGAGGAAAAATCAAAACTCCCTATTTGCCCTTATCTCGTTGGATTCCGACGAAGCTATATGTTGTTTAAACAACTCAACTTTACAAACTCGCCGCCTGTTTCGTCAAAGTTGAGCCCCGGGATGTGAATTCTCTTCCCATAGGAGCAGTTTATTGGCATGTCACTCACTAAGATCTAGTCAAATGATAAGCGAGAGAGTTATAGGATAGAAGGAGACCAATGGCAATTCATCACACATTCAAATACTTGTGATTTTGGGATCTCGCATTCCCCCATTCCTATCAATATTTCATTTCCACCCCACCAATTATTCCATTTTGAATTGATTGCGGCTTTTTGTTTAAAATCTTCTCCTGATAATAAGAAAAATGATGCAAGAATTTAAAGTATGGTGATTTAATAAGTGGGATTTGAACTTTTGGTGGTGAGGTTTAGCATCTGGAAATGGGGCTGGCTTCACATAAGCATATCTCTATGGGATGTGTATTATTGAATCCCTGGTTTCTGTAAGCTATTATGTATTTGTATACAGTGATAGATTAATAGCCTGATTACAAAATTGAAATACATGTGGTTCTCTATCGATAATCTTTCATTATCCCCTAATCTTCATAGTTTTAATCTTCATTTTATGAAACTTTTTAAAAAGATAAGACTATTCGTTAGGTTACTCTGTCAACTTTGAAAAAAATGGAAGTTTCGTGAAAATTTATGAACGAAATTGAAGTTTTAAAGTTAGTTTCTAATAATAGGAGACGAAGCAGAAGAAAATAAAATGAAAATTGGAATTAGACATGGAGATTTGTGGAGCCCACTCTAATTCAACCATTCAAGAGCATATTATAGCAAGTAGGCATTTTGCAGTTGATTCTTCAAAACATAGTCTCTAAAATATTGTTCTGATTAGTGATTATATATGCTGTGGATACCGGGAAGAAATTGCGAGAACAGCAGGTTTCTTGAATGTGAATAAAATAATAATCATTCGAATGACTCAAGTAAAGAAACAAAAAGAGATTTGAAAAATAAAAAAGAGCAGAGTGAAATTACGGTCATATATAAATTTATGAGAAATTGATGCAAGTATCGGCACAAACAAATAAACATATTGCAACTACAACCTATACGGCTAATAAACCGAGTAAAAGCAAAATATTCAAAAGATGAAATAAGAAGACCACATACCCATTAAGGGAAAGCTGCTCACCGTCATCTCTCAACCTTATTTGAAAACGGGCTGTTAAGTTTACAACAAAGACGAGAAGAAGATTCAACAGATATATATTTTTAATTAAGAAAATGGAAGAGTAAGAGCCCTTACAACACCTAGATTTAATCAGGAAAATTTAGTCACATTTTTAGGTAATTTTAATAAAATGCTACGAAAGGTTCCTATTGGGCTAAAAATATTTTAAATTTATACTGTACAAGAAATTCGCGAGTTATTTTTTTATTTTATAATTGGCAACTTCCGTGCCTAGTTGAACACATCTCCTTACCTCCTCTGATTTCTTCGGTGAAATTCGTAGTAATTGGCAGACGTAGAACTATAAAGCTCACTTTACTTTTCCCTCTGACGTTCTCCTCACGCACCACTCCGTTGCATGTCCTTTCAAACTGTTCCACGCCCCTCTGGCCAACCCCACACCGCCTATGCGCCTATATTGATAAAATGTACACCTGTGGCCATCATCAGAATCTATCGGTTTCGGGCAGAACGCAGGGCAAAGGCCGACATCCGTCCATATTTTTTAACGCTTTGAATTTAACATCAGCAATAATTCCGCCGGCATTTTTCAGCATATAATTTAAGGAAACATTAAGAGTGGAACAGGAAGAATAATTAAGTATAGGCAAAGAGATAATTAAGTATATTTTATAGGATTGCCTTTTTTCCAAATATAAGACAATTTTCTTATGTTAAAAAATTGTGCACAAAATAATCTTAAGTGGAAATGGTCATTACATCAAAAAGCGTAGAAAACCATAGGATAACTATGCACGTATCTTAGATAATCTCATTCACTTTATTACTATGATTTCAAATTACTAATTCATTCAAGGTAATGTATATATTTTAATGTATGAGTGGGTTTTCGACGGATCCTAAGGGCTATTTCCATATAAGTATTTTAAGGAATTCCATTTTCTCTGCTCTATAATATTTCCATTCTTCATTTCGTCTTACCTTCTGCCTGTCTTCAAGATGCATACATACTCTCTCTTCCACAACAACGCTGACACAACCTTTTTCCTTCTATTACGGGATCCATCGTCACGCTAACTTTTACAATTACCTCCTTCCATTTTCTCTTGGTTGAATTCTCCCCAGCAAATTCGTCTCTACACTCATTCTATTTTTAAAACCTGTGTTCGCCTTCTCTAGTGTTCACATTTTTTTCCAATCTCCGCTACATCCATATCTCATCAGTTTCCAATATAAGCTCACCCAAATAACGGGTTTTTTCAAACCGAATGCACTTATTTTTTTATTGCTTTCACTATTTCTCCAATCTAAGGATAATATCTGCAATTTTGTATGACATACTATTCTTGATCAATGGACAGGTTATATGAATGAGTTAAATTCTTAGATAAGGGCATAGCAATATAATTTGAATTGGCAGGTGTTAAATTATCTTAGTTTATTTTAGTAAATGAATATTAAGGCAACCGTTGATGGAATAATGTTCCCGTTAGTTGACATGTTAGCAATACAGGAGTAGAATCAAATATTATATTATATATTGTAACGAAATGTGTTAAAAAATTCTGGTGAATAGAGAATAACGTCTTAATGTAGACAAAAAAAAGGTTGTATATAGAATCGATAAGTTTGCAAATTTTTTTCCGTTTCCTAGTTCTCTAAGACATGCATTGTGTTTATGTTAAAAAATAAATTTAAGAATACAAGATATCATCGCATCAAGAGCGTGAATCGTCTGTTCAGAGTGTGGCTCAACTATGAGTTTGCTATGTGTATTCGCTTTATGGTCATTCCATTTGGGAATGAGTACTCAAATGAACACATGAATCCCTTAGTGGATTTTTGAGTATTTGGATGCGTACATTGGAGTCTTAAAGAGAGCCAACATGTACACATAAGCACCTGAGGGGATACCTGGGTACTTGCTTGAATATTTGGATAATAGAAAATACTCTGATACCTCAGTACTCCGAACAAACGCCCGAGAACCCAAATGCATACCCGAAAGACAAGTAAATACTCAAATTCTCGGAGTATCCAACTGAATGCAACACATGACCATGTGTGCGAGGTAAAATCGTCCACAATCCGTTGCAAAAATTTGACAAAAGTGGAGGTATTTGGTTTTAATAATTGACGACTCGAATGAATTTTAAAGAACATAAATGAATCATTCATATAAAAACGTGAATACCCACAAGGTCCATCCATTCTAATATTTCCGAAAAGTTTTATTTGATTTTTAAGTATTCATTCGAATAAGCATTCATCGTTCATATCTCTGCTTATTAACTTAAAAATCTGAAAATTTTCACAGTTGTTTACCCCCTTAACGTTTTTGTTTATGCATTTTAATGCATTTTAATATCATAAAAATGATGTGAATTTGAAAGCATTACGGTTGAATTAACTGAAAATATATTATTTTTTTTCAAAAACAGAAACTCATATTTAATTAAAATGTAGCATATGTTCTTCACAAAATACGCCTATACTAGATTTGCCTTAAATATTAAGCTCTTAAAGATTCCTGTTAATACTTGTTTATTACTTAATACTAAAATAAAATTAATTCATAAATATCATTGTAAATAATCATTAATGCAAAAGCGTAATTAAGTACGAGGGTAGGCTGAAAACGAATGCACACATGCTTGTAGACCACAAACAAAATAACCTTCAGAAGCTGTCCTGGTCCTTGCATTCATCCAGTGTATTTTGAGAAGCGGAAGTATGGAGACGTGTTCTAGTGCTGTTAACGCGAGTTTAACAGCGTGCTGTTATCAAATTTTTAACTGCTGGAAAAAGGCTTCTACTGAGATTCATCGTCGTTTAATGGCTTTTTATGCTGATAATTCTGCTGAAAGGCCTATTGTAAATCGATGGGTACTAAAATTTCGTGGTTGCGAGCCTGGAAAAGCTATATTTGTTCATGAAACACGCAGCGGACGTCCGATAACTGCCACAGACGATAAACATCGCAAACTTGTCGAAGATTTGATTCAAAATGACCGGCAAATCGCTCAAAAGTGTATCAAAACTATATTGGAATGCTGAAGGAACGTGTTGGCTTCATTATTGAACAATTGGGATACCATAAAATGTATGCACGATGGGTACCACGCCATCTCACAGACGAGAACAAACAAAACCCTCCTTATTCCCCCGATCTTGCGCCTTGCGAGTTTTGTTCCTCAACTCAAAAGACACCTCAATGGTAACCATTACACCTCGGACGATGAGGTGAAGGCAAAAATTCGGTAACAGCACGCTGTTTAACTCGCGTTGACATTGCACTAGAACACATCTCCATACTTCCGCTTCTCAAAATATACTGAATGAATATAACGACCCCAAACCTGCGCATGAGTATTGAGGGGGATTGTTGCATAAACATGCCAGCAGAAGTGCTTCTGAAGGTCATTTTTTTTGTGGTCTACAAAGCATGTGTGCTTGAGTTTTCAGCCAACCCTTGTATGTTGGCCAGAAGGGAGGATTAACGAGGAAATATTTGATAAAGAATGAGAGATGGGAGCATGGTGTATGGAGAGCATCGAAAATAGCAGAAGGCGTGAGTGGAGGAGATGCTGAGAACAAATAAGATATTGGAGACCGTATTAGAGAGCAGAATATTAGATAAAAGGAGAAAAGAATGTAAAAGACTTTGCTCTTTGAACAGCTTGTAGACTGATATTCAGTTTGATGATATAGAAAGCAAATAATGCAAGGCAAAGACTGGTGTGTCCAACGTGATACGAAATAACAGAACGATAAGTAAAGCAGCGATAATACCCCAAGACACACATTTGCAAACGCGGTTAATAGTCCACTTCTTGAAAAATTTGGAGGCAAATATTAAGAGTATTCATGTATATCGGTTGATTTGGTTGTAAGCATTCTCCCAAGGATTTTATTATTTAATTTGTCGTTTAGAATATTCACCGCATGCACTCAAAGTGAAAATAGATGTAGATTCTCCGATTAACCTATGGCAAAATACATGCCATTTTTAACCACGTCAAATCCTTTTAGCGGAACAGAGTCAGGGGTACAAGCTGTGCAGGATAATCTTCTTGAACCCGAGATAGTCAAAGGACTACTTTTGGAAATGTTGCATTCATTCCCCGTATGCCAATAAGTCTTACAGATTTACCTTTCAAGTTCTAAAGGGCATACACTCCTTCAATACGTCCAATATTCTTCCCATTATCATGTTCATCCTAGCCTGATCAGAAACTTTTTCCGTGTTTAACTGAAACAGGTGAATCCGAGGGTGGGGTTTCAAAATGAGCAGTCATGCTGTTCCAAAGCCATAGTTAACCGCCCTATTCCCATATTTTTCATTCCGCATTCTCTCTCTGCACAACTTGTCAGCACTGCCCAAATCCGATCTATTACCTTGTACTCCTCCAGCAATTTAAATCACCAAATGAATTGCAAACTTTGCCTGCTCCTCCAACACTGAGCATTGCAACACACCTTTCAATACCCTTGTAAACGATAACCGAGCCTCCCTCACCACTTCTTCCACATCATCCTGTCAACCCATCAACAAATAGGCTTTCCTCAATACTTTACAATACAATGTCTATACTTTACAATACAATGTCAATACTTTACAATACAATGTCTTTCAATGATATTTTGGGGTCGTAAATACTTTGAGTCCTTTCTGCATATGCTTAGCACTATCGTCACTCCTGTGACAGTGCTATAAAGTTCCCTCTATGCATAATATTGACTATACTTATGCATCGTCATTTGCTTTCATAAATGTTCAATAATAATTGTGATATTTCATCCTGAATTCCTTTAATTTGCTACTAAACGCACATTGAATTCAGATAGGTTTATTTTTCTCTTTCTCGGAAGAAAATCTTCTGTGACTGAAAATTACCCGGGATACAGTCAGGAAGCCATTTGCTGCCTCTCCTGGAGTTTCACCGTAATGATTCCCGCTCTCCTTCCACGTTTTGTTCGCCAGTGAATTACTCGTTTAGGGGCGTATGGTGCTACCGACGATGTGCGCCGCTGTTCCGTGGAGATCTCTCTCCCTTTCTTCCCTTTCCCTCTTCCTCTCTCCCTCGCTCCCTTTCTCAATTCTGAGGAAACAGCCGACTCCCGACCGGTTCAAAGATCAGGGTCACGTTGTGGGAATACGCGTATGACATGTAGGAGCCTCTCAAGCATCGCCTCTTCCCCGACGTGCACTGCCTTCGACAGCGTCTGTTCTTTTTTCGTCAACGAGCGTTTGCGCCGCTTTCATTTGCATCCCCTTCCTTCCCATGCCTCCTTACGCCATTCCTGCATCGCGGTTGCCGCACTTACCGCAGTTCTTGGCCTTTCCTGAAGAGAGGATTTGTATGATAAGCAAAATCGCCGGAAATTTGATTTTTGTCGCCAGATGTGCCCCTCATTCCTCCATCAATGTTTTTTCCTAAAGTATGATATAAAAAAATGTCCTTATGTTGCATCAACATTATTGGATCTTTTTTCATACTCGTTTTAAGTTGAACTATACAATGTTCACGACAGGAATATGATGCAAAATTGTTGCGCAGATAAAGTTTGTTATATCGTATACGAAATATTTTGCAACTAGTTTGTTTGGATATTTTAGCAAGGGGATAATAGCTTCGGATAATACTGTGTTAATACAGATTAGTTTCAAGTTTAAATCTGTGGTATTTATAAGAATATAAATGGTGTAGTTCAGTTCTAAAATAACTTACTAAAAATATTCAATGATGCTTAACAGATGGAACCTTTTGCATAAAATATAAGGTCTTAATCAAGCTAAAATAGTATTATTCCGTAGACATCTTGCACGGACAATTTCAATTTATTCTAGGTGCTCCTCTGAAATTAT
This sequence comes from Hetaerina americana, assembly GCF_022747635.1. Classification (NCBI taxonomy): domain Eukaryota; kingdom Metazoa; phylum Arthropoda; class Insecta; order Odonata; family Calopterygidae; genus Hetaerina; species Hetaerina americana. Next base: position 256,179 of record NW_027286823.1, read on the forward strand.
TTCCTTCTATATCTCCTTCAATCATTATTTTCAGTAAACCATTGTCTTTAGTTCTGTTTTCGCTGGTAGCTGCTTCTTCCATTAAAATGATTTCTTCGCCAATAATAACCTGATTATTCGTATCCCTCATGTTTTTTCCATCACTCTTTCACTTGACCCAGTATGTCTTTTTCTAGTCTTGGAGATTATATATCCTAATTCCACTGCAGACCAATGCCTAAATTTTCATCCTGCTTATCTTGGAGTTGCACTTTTCCATTCACTGGTATCCTCAGCTTGTTAGGCATTCCTTCACCTTTGCCAATATATCTATATCATCCGCAAATTGCACCACACTTACCCTATCTCCTTGAATATATATTACACTTCTTATTTTTCCCTTGATATCATAAATTGTGTAATCAATATATGACATAAACATCAATGGTAATAATGAGAAACTCAGAAATTTGCATTAATTTTTTATTTATTTCAGTAACTTCCCTGCTTTCACCTTATCTGATTACTGCTTCCTTGATTTTTATATAGAGCATGTATCAATCTGCTTCCGCTGTAGCACATTACTATTTTCTTTGGGATTAATATTCAATTCATTAAAAGTGAAAGATAAAATCGGTCAGCTGTTGCTCTTCATGGTGGTAGTGTGGTGGTTTCCTAATGCCTTCCACATTGTAGTTCAGCAGCCATTAATTTACTTTTTACCATACCTGCAATGAGATGAGCGTCACTGCACTGACCACTTTGGTCTCCATTGTCTTTCATACATATTCATAAAGAAGGGCTGCTGACCTCTCTGTGTTGTTGACGGCCTATTGTTTGGAGGCAGCCACTCGCCAAGCTACAACACCTTCATAAGTTTTCGTGGACTTTCTAGGCCATCTTACCCCAAGCATTGTTTCATCCATCCTCACACTACCGTCTCTATTTTCCACGACTGCTTATTCGTCGAGAGCACTTATATAAATCTCAATTCCTGCAGTTGTCCAACCATCTCATCCCCAAACCCTCTCTCCCGAGTGGACACAGCCGATGACTTAAAGCTGAGCTACGATACTAAGAAATTTTGTTTTGCTTTCAATATGTAACTTGAGCATGCACATAGCTAGTCAAATGGTTCAGTATATATAAATAAATAGGTGAATATATAATACATATATTCTACAGCATGTGTGTGTTTGTATGTATATATATATATATACATACATATATATATATACATACATATATATATATATATATATATATACATATACATATATATATATATATATATATACATACATATATATATACACACTATATATATATATATATATATATATATATATATATATATATATATATATATGTATATATATATACACAAGGGCAGGGTCGTGGTAGTCCAGTGGGTAGAGCGTTGGACTGCTGACCGGAGGGTCCCGGTCCTGGGAGGGCACCTGCAGCTCCACCCAAGGCATGTGATTTTTCGGGTACCAGGTCTAACAGGCACAGGGAAAAGAACTGGCCCCCCTACCCTGATGTGTGAATTTCACACGCCGTCGGGCTTAGTACTGGGTGAACTCTACCATCTACAACCAAACCGACCTTCGGGTTGATTACTGTGTTTATGGTTTTATGGTTATATATACAAGGTTTGTATAAAAAGGATCAGAAATAATTTTTTTCCTGACCTGTGTAAGTGCTGAATTCAGATCGTCGTTAAAGTGCGCGCATGATTGCAGATCGTATGGGCATCGGTAAGATGACAGTTCACACCATGATCACTGCAAATTTTGCGGTACAAAAGATCTGCGATAAACTCGTACCGAAGGTCTTGACGGGCGACCAGGAGTAAAGCTGAGTTTCTGCTTAGGTAGACTTCCTGAAACGGCATCGCAAAGAATCTCCAACCACCTCACAGTCCCCACTTGACACCAGCAGACTATTACCTGTTCCCAACAATGAAATCCTTCCTCAAAGGACAGCACATTGGAACCCTTTAATGTTGTTAAAGAAGCTTCCACACCTATCCTTACCGAACTTCCGAAATTCGCTTGCCAGAGAGCGTTAAGTCGTGGAAAAGCCGCTGGCAAGAGTTTGTCAACGTTCAAGGGATGTACTTTGGACTTTGAGGCATAGTGGCAGTATCTATAGATCTACTTTGCGAACCTTTTCCAGATACATATATATAAACCATGTATACATATAAAACACAAACACACATACATATATATCAAAAGGAGCCCTTCGTCCCTTAGGTCTCGTAAATTAGAAAAAACGGAAATAAAAAAAAACATTGGAAAGATTGACGTGAAAGCCACCGCTTCGTTGATGGACGTTTCGGGGCGCGGGGAAGCAGACGAAGAATCTTAATTCTTCTTCTGCTGGTGGCAGACCAGCCTTCTGCACAAAAAACACCCTCAAATTGTGAATTTCACTACAAACGTTCTTGCTATCAGCCTTGTACCAGGGAGGAGATGGTGGTATCGAAAGAAAAGGTAGGAAGAAGCTTAGTAACCGTAGAGTAGGTAAGTGATAGAAAATTATTGGTGAAATTAAATCTGAACCAATGAACTTGGTCGTTATTCATGTCTTCATGCCAAAAAGTAAACATTGAGAGAAAGAAATAGACGAGTTATTTAATCAATTAGAGGGAATAGTTTCCTGTGTCCCTGGAAGAAGAGATTTCCAAGAAACTGCGGGAGATGCCGCAGCAATAACTTTTAACGGAATCATCCGCTAATATGCATTTCAATGTAATGATTTCAGGGTGTAAAAATATTAGCCTTGACCGGGATTCGAAACCGGATCCCTCGATCCCGGATCCGGCCGACTGCATTAGCCAGTTAAGCTATCGAGGACGTTGCGATAGCTTAACTGACTAAAGCACTCGGCCGGACATCGAGGGATCCGGTTTCGAATCCCGGTCAAAGTTAATAATTTTTACACTATGAAACTGTTGCAAGGAAAGAGTTGACAGAAATGTTTAGGAACAAGAAATGATGGCGGGAAGGAAACAATAGTATCATTCGTATAAATGCAGTATAAATTGTTTAATCATAGCAGTCACTCATTAAAGACCAGAATATAGACATTGGAATACGAGCAAAATGCCTGGGGATTGACAGGGATATCACTTAAACTAAATTATATTAATGCATAGATTTGTTTAAAGCGAGATTCATTTGCAAAGGCTCACAGGAGAGGATGCATGTATAGATTATTATTTAGGTATAATGAAGTGTCATGAGACTCAAGAGAATAAAACGGGCAGGCGGATGAGGCAATGGAATGTAGAAGTGTAGTTTTATTTAGTAACCTATGATTCACCACTAGGGTGCGTGGCGGGGGAGTGATTACACACCAGACTACCCTTGAGCCAAAACACCCAGCATGATATGGCACGAACAGAAATGATTGAAATGAGCCAATGGAAAAGTTGATAAGAGAGTACAGGGGGATAGATGCAGTCGAAAGTAGATCCGAAATGTCAAGAGGACCCGTTTTGTGCAAATGTTAACCATTGTGCATTACCCTATGGTCTGCATGCATGAAATGTTCCAGCGGAACATGCAGTTTGGGTGGGAGAATTATCATAAGAAAACCAATTCGGCTCTTTAGCCAAAGGAAGTGAATCGGGGTATCCGTCTAAAAACTTCCACCTCCTCTTTGGTTGGGTGTCGTAAATTATGATTGCGAGGCTCTAGAAAGGCCTTTTGGCTGCTTGGAGTTAAGCCCTCAGTGGAGTGTGGCGGAGGGGCAGGCGGTGCTTGGGTGGGGAGGAGTCGGGAATGAGCACCACTGTCCCCTCCGCATGTGATAAGTCATTGTCTGTACATTCGCTGCACTCAGAGGAGCCGCCAGGTACCGGCCCTGCAAACACCACTTCTCTCTCCCCCGGCGACAACGCCTCTGCGGCACTTCTGCAAAAGGGAAGGAAAATGAATACGTGACAACTTCGCATGATAGATTTCACTTTTCCACTCTTTGAAGAAGAAATAATCCCTCTGTTTTTTAGTTTTAATGGTGTTACGATGAACTTTACGAAATTCCGTCAACAGAAGAATGTTAAAAAATATCCAAAATACTTCTCTCCGACGCATTTATCTATATAATAACCAAAAATAATTCCTAGAGTTTTTTTTGCGAAGGATGTTAAAATGCCAGGTGTATTCAGTACAATGAGATTTTATTAAAACATAATTTTTTTAATGAAGGTGGAGAAAGCAACAGAAATATTATTCATTATAAAACTTATAGCATGTATTTTTCTATATATTTTCCTAAACATAGTACGGTGCATGCTGCGGTACTATTACCATAATACGAGGAGTTAAACCGTTAACACCGTTTTACAAATCTAGTTCTCTACGCTGCACGCGATCCAATTCGGCAATTAATCCAACTTCGTGAGGATGCCATATACTTGCTATGACCAATGACCGATAACATTTCTCTTCGACCCATTCATCACATTTGCCAAGTACTCTTCTAATAATTCCTACTTTTTTGTTAGCTTGTGCACATATTCCCAGTATGTATTTCACCCAAGAGAGGTCGTAAGTTAGGGTAACGCCTTGGTATTTAATTAAGTCTACACATTCCATTTCGTTATTCCCGATAAAGCAGGTTTTCAGGACAGAATTGTTTTTTTTGCCAAAAATTCATCACTGCGGACTTTTTTAAGTTTAAATCCAATTGCCATTTGTCTCACCAGTGCTCGATAGAATTAAAGTCATCTGACAAAGCTACTGCATCCTCAGGATCACGGGTATCACGGTAAACATCGCATCGTCGGCAAATAAACGTATCTTACCATTGACTACGGAGCCAATGTCGTTAACGTAAAGTTGGAATAAAAGAGTTCAGATAAAAGTTCCCTGGGGAATACCTGAAATAACTTCTACCGTATTTGAACACACTCCATCTATGACTACACTTTGCACCCGACCATTCACAAAGTCTTTAATTCATTCCCGGTGGTTTTTACCTATACCATATGCTTCTAGTTTTGCATATAGTTTACTATGCGGTACTTTGTCGAAGTATTTCTTTAAATTTGGAGCGATTGCGTCCACTGGAACATTGCTCTCTCCCGAAACCAGGATGTCAAGAACAAAAAGGGCAAATTGTGTCTCTCAGGATCTACCTTTTGGGAAACCGTGCTGATTTTTCATTATACCTCCTGATTATCGAGGTGTCTCACGATCGAACTAGCAACTTTATGCTCCATAACCTGACCGAAATAGATGTGAGGGAAATAGCTCTGCAATTACTCGGTTTCTCCTGGTCTCCATTTTTAAATATTGGTGCTACGTTAGCCGTTTTCCAATCTCTAGGAACCTTGTGATCTACAAGTGACTTCTTAAATCTATTTCTATATACGTTGCAATTTCCGGCAAAAGATTCTTAAATATACGAGGAAAAATTTCATCGGGCCCGGAGGATTTGTTAGGCTTAATATTTTTCAGCAAACGTTCTATTTCATTATATAAGATTTCAATGTTGGACATCGGTTTGCCCGCACGATTTGGTAAGCTATCGGAGACATTTGGTGAGACATTGGTGAAGACTTTTTAAAAGAAGGATTCTAATAAGTAAGCCTTTTCCAAACTGCTGGTTACTTTTATCATTTTTCAGTGAATTAACAATTGAATTATTTCCCTGAACTTCCCTGACGTACAACCAGAGTGCTTTAGGATTCTCTTTCTAAGTTTCAGCTAACCTTTTTCTTTTGAATTCCACTAATGCTTTCCAAAATTCATTCTTGGCATTCGCCATGGATATCTTGAAATCATTATTGATCTCATTCTTTTTGTCGCTGGTGTTATCATCCCCAATATTTTTCATTCTGGCGTGACATAGCTTTTGACGTCGTAACTTTAAAGGGAATATTCGTTGCTAATAAATCAAGAATATTATCGCCCTTTGTTTGTTGAATTGACAAGTTGATGCAAGAAGTTCAGCGTAAAAGAATTCGATAGCGATTCGCAGATATCTTTGTCTTTATCCCCCGATTGAAAACTATATTTGCTCCAGTCAATAAATGACATATTGAAATGTCCACCGACCATAACGTAGCGATTATTGTGATGAAGTAAGAAACCTTTGATATGTTGATGAAATTCTAGTATTGAATTAGTCTCAGTCGACCGGCGGTCTGTGTAAAATACGCATGCATAAATAATTTTGGATTGAGGACTTAAAATTGAGCACCAAACGCTTTCCAAGCCATTACTTAAATTACCTCAGCCCTCTAGATGCAAGAATATTTAACTGCAATAAAGATACTGGCGTTGATTCTATTTATTCTGTCATTTCTGTGTATGGAAAAGAATTTTGGGAAAATTTCACCCTCGGCAATCTCAGTGGATACTCACCTTTCTGTTCCAAGAATTGTATCTGCGCATATAATTTGAATAACGCGATGACATTTTATGACTTTGTTTTGTATAATTCGGCAATTAACTACCAATACAGATATTTTTTTGAGACCACAGTTTTTGAATTTTAAACGAAGATCGTCTTCTTTATTATATTGACTCCCTGATAAAATCTTCCGATCGATGCTATCTGAGTCGTGTCAAATAGCACTGAACCTCACACTTCATTTAAAGCTACATAATTTGGCAAAGAAGACTTAAGAGACCCACTGATTGATCTACACGCTGACCTACACTTTTATCTAAAAAAGCCCAGCAGTGCTCGAATATCCTACCCGCTGCCCACCTGGCGGCCTCAGACGTGTAGTGAACACCAGAACGCTTCAGGGGGTTCCTACATTGGATCGCCGGCTAAAGGTCGCTGAAGGACGATATCTCTAGAGAAAGCACGTAACCTCTGATTGATGCCTTCCACTTCGCACCATTAGCCCACGATCAATCCGCAAGGGGAAAAGGCTGCAGATCAGGAGCGTCACAATAACCTCCTCGACACCACCCGCCCGCTTCACTTTCGAGTTCTATTCACTGAAGGAATCCTGAATTAAGTGAGCACATTATCACAGATCGTATTGACATTGCTAATATGATAGTACACTACATTATCACTGAAAATTCGGCGATGCGAAAGATATGCATAAAACTCTTCCCGGGAGAAATTTAGCACCTGAGGCTTCAAAGTAACCGACTACCTGACGAAAAACGGGACGAGTCCCCAATATCCTTACAGTCCACACTTGGCAACAGCAAACTTTTACCAATTCCCAAAATTGAAACACTTTCCCAAAGAACACTACCATGGGACTTCAGGACGTCAAAGAAGCTTGCACGCTTACCCTTAAGGGCTTAATCTTTAAGGAATCCGCCTATCAAAGAGTATCGAGTCGTGGAAAAGCCGCTTCCCAATGTTTTTCGACTCTTTGCACTTTGAATAATTTTGGGCAGAAATATCGTATTATCAGAAAGAATGCATTTTCCGAAACGTGTTCCGATACATTTCATAGAAAACTTGTAAGAGGAATGAGTGCCTGTTGAAGACTGCGTCGGAAGGATGATAGAGGGGAGGAGAGGGCTAGGGAGGAAGAGGAATATGATGATGGACATGGTTAAGATTGGCGTAAATTATGAACAAACCAATAGAACGGGTCAGGACAGGGAAACATGGAAGCCAACCATGAGGGAACCTGCCAATCGGTAGAGCAAACAATGATGATATCGATGAAATACAGCAGAAACTTGTATGTTATAGTGCCCACGAGAGGAGCATTAGACGTATTTCCTTGTATCTTGGAAGTAAAGAGTTAAGTCAGAGCACAAGAGTAATAACATAGCTCGTGCGTATTAATTTTGTAAAAATAATGCTGGAAAGATTTCGATTGAATCTGTTGTGTGTGTGAATCTTGACGCATGCAATACAATGGGGACAATATAAGGCATTACCGTGGCTCTATTAGTTTATAAGTCTTTCATACATCAGTTAATAAATTGTGCGCATCTCAAACACTCGAAAGAATGAGTAAATATGTATAAATGCTAATAATGAGTTGTCAGTTTAAAATTATATGACTTAATAACGGCAGACCAAGTATTATACCTAGGAATCCACCGCTTTCAATAGACCTAAGATTGAGTAACTCGCATTAGGAGCATCTGCTGAGCAGAATTAAGGAAACTAGGACTCATCTAACAACTAATGGGGAAATATTCCAATATAAATATTGAGGAAAGGTAGACTTCGAATTAGTTAAACTACACCTTGAATACGTGTCAATTATTTGGTGCCTTCTTCAAAAGGAATTGATTACTAAATACACAGGATAAGAAGAAAAGTTGCCCGTTTCGTGAAAACTCATAATAAGGGAACAGAAAGTATCCCATATAAGGGACATTTTGGGAAACTTTGGGATTGCAAAAATTATAAGCACGACTTTATCTTTTAGATAAGTACATACTATTCAATTAAATTTAACGCTGACACAAGGGGAATAATCCTACAATCGTAAGATTACATAGGTTAGGAGTTGAATACGAGACGAGAGTAATTAGTTAAGCGAAATTGACTTTAGAATAGATCGCTTTTAGGAATCATTTGATCCCTCAACTATTCAAGATTACAACATCAGGAAATATGATTGATGAAAAATCAGTCAATAAAAACTTCAATGGTGAACCTATATTTTATTTGAAGGGATGAGATGTAGATGTGGGTGTAGATAGTATTAGTTTTTGTAATATTCTACCGGCCTAGGGTTGGTTTTTGATGGTCTTGGAACCGCACGCTACTCCAAAGCCAATAACGACACAGAATATCTATTGAATTCATATAAGAGTAACTCACCCTTTAGCTCCATACTACCTTAATCAAAACGTTCCCGGAATAACCACCGTGTGGCGCTCCCATCGTTCCGATTTGAGTTCTGTTGTTTTTGTTAAATTGGTACATCTGTTGTTGATATTCCCTTTAAATCTTAGTGTCATAACTTGACATTTGCAAAAGTTACGTAGCCAAGAGTACATCTATCTCTGTGTGTGTTGGCGATTTTTTACAATTTAAGAAATGGATTTAAATTTGCAACAACGAACTTGTATTAAATTTTGCGTAAAAACGGATTTAGTGGCGCACGGACGTTGGAAATGTTGGAAAAGTGTTTCGGCAACGATTCTCTAAAAAAAACGGTCGTTTACCAGTGGCACGAGCGGTTCAGAAGTGGTCGTGAGTCAATCGAAGATGATGAACGCAGTGGCAGACCATCGACATCGAAAGTCGGTGAAAAAATTGATAAAGTAAAAGAAATGTTGGTCAATAACCGCAAATTAACCATCAGAGAAATAGCGGAGGACTTGAACATTGCCTATGGATCCGCCCAAGACATTGTGGTTAATGATTTGGGTTTCCGTCGTGTAGCAGCAAAGTTGGTGCCAAAAGACCTCAATTTCATGCAAAAAAGAGACCGTGTTGACGTTAGTTAGTATACTTCCGGCGTCACCTAAGTTCACCAAAAATGCCTTTCCTCCTTCGCTCTACCTCGCTTTTATTCTTTCCTCCATCACAGTCTTAGGCTACTCTTTGCCTCTCAGTATCTTCTCCACACCCTTCTTATTCGGAATTTCTTTTAATCTTTTGCCATGCCTAGAACTTCGTTTGTTCGTAACTATCTTGCCCATTTTATTTTGTTCTATTCTTCTCCAGACTCGCATCTTAAATGCCTCCAATCTACGCTCGTCCTCCTGCCTTACTGATCAATTTCCAAAACCACACTCATTTCTAAGCACTTTCTTCACAGAAGGGGTCCGTCGTCAAGTCACATTTATTTCGCTTTGCAGCGCTTCTCAACCCATGGCATTTCCCTTGTCATACAAACCACGTCCCCACCACTCTGCTCATCCTCTTCGGAATCATTCCCCAAGCCATGAACCCTTCCACCATTTCCCGTTCATTTCCTTTGCATAGAATAACTATCATGGTCTTTAACCTTCTTGGTAATTTCATTGCCTCGTTTTCTTAATGCTTATTCTCATACCATACCAATCATACTGGTAATGAAATGCAATGACCAATGATTGTAATGCTTTGACTGCAATATAAACTGATCGTTGATCATTCGCAAATCTAGCTTATTTGAAGAATTCCCTACCTACTTTTATTCCAAACTCGGCCCTATGCATGCCTACCCTACCATTTCCCCCGCATGCATTTAAGGCGGAACCTTCATTTTAAGTATGCCCAGTTTTCTACTCTGAATTGAAAATACCACATTGAATACGATTTCAGCTATCCAATAATTTTCATATATTATTTAGCCATTGGCCTTATAATGAATATATGTCAGTTCTGATAAAAAGCTCGAATTTCACTTCAATTTACGCAACCCTAATGAGAGAACGATGACCAGCTCTCACATGCATATTTTTTCGCATACATACATATTATATGGCCCGATTATTGCTGCTCAAGAACTCCAAACGAACTAACATAATTCTATGATAAAGTATGGAACATATTTTTGCACCTTAGGTATTCGATGTTAATATAACTCACAATGTTAAGTTTAAAGAATACACGTAACGTTTTTATCAAGTTAAAATGCCACCGTATGAGGTAAATTTGGCAGCTTTGCCCGGAGATAACTTCTTGGAAAGAAAATATTAAGAATTGCATAGCATTGGGATAAGGTGAGATTATTTTAATTCTTATATTGTTTTCAAACATTCAAGTTTGAATTTTACAAATGGAAAATTAAACTATATTTCATGTAATTGAATTTTCAGTACATCTGCGGTGTATGGATATCGCGAAGTATTTTTCTTCATTTGCCAATAATTTATTTCAATGTTTTATATGATTTGATAATTTTTTTGGGGATTTGGTTTATCTTATAAAATCGAAGATTACAATTATTCTAAAAATCTCGTGATCACTCGTGGGTACACCCGCTCCTTAGGTACTAATGCAACGTTTGCCAAATGATGGCATATAAATTGCTGGAAGAATATACTCGAATGAAATGCAACTGGAATGAATTATAGTTAATCTAAGGAATTATAAGATATTCAAAACATTCAAGGCCGACGACTTGAAAAATTTGATAACAAATTGCAGAACATCAGTGAGTTCTTTCTGTTGCATCAAATCGCTTGTTCCCGCCACGGTGCCTTTTCTCGCAGCTTTTAGCCTATACGTAGAATGATCATTAATATTAAAATGTAATGCATAATGTTATACTTTAAAATTAAAACCTGTTCACTGGTACTTAATATTTCCATACATTAAATTTAACTGATATTGCAATAAATGCTGGACTCGATACAAATAATGATTCATAAAAGGTACCCTAACTCAAATTTTACATTTTCTTCATAGAATGTTACCCAAAAGAACACTTGCTAAGTATTTAAAGTTGTGAAGTCATTTAATAAAAATGGCAATAATTAACCTAAATCCAATCCATAGCCAGCCATGATATAATGCCAATGAATTTAGTGCTTAAGAGCGCAGGTTTAATCCTAACGAGCGAAGGTGATTGTGGCGAAGGATTTTCCTCGATAGCGACGGCCAAACAAAAGCGTTAGATGATGCGTGCGATGTTCGTTATAAAGGTGTTCTTCCTGTGCGCATGTGCAGCGAGCATGTGGAGTATGCGTGACTACGCTCTGTCGCTCACTCTCCCATTCGACGCCTCTTATCTCGAGGCGTTCATATTCCCCAGTCAGCGTTGCCGCAGCCGCGGCTTCCTCGCGCTGTCGTGAGGCTGGTGCTTGTTTACTTCCCGCCGCCCCGTCCCCGGGGAAGGGAGCCGAGTGGCGCATATCGCCCGCCTGTTTAATGTCCCACTCCCGGCTGCCGAAAGGCGTCTTGCCCCCTTACGCCGCCCGACACTCTCCCGACGAATAATAGCATTTACTTTTATATGTGTCTGCCATTACTCTGCCAGAAAAATATCATCAGAATACCGAATGGTCCGTAAGGAAAATAATATAGTTGATTCTACGTGGTCTACCCAAAAAAAACGCGAACTGGTGAAATCTGGCGGCCATGACGCGGACGCCCACTAGTGGCACTAGTTGCCTGACATCTAATGAGCCGTCTGGGCTTGGCGGATCGTCGAGCTGTGCGTATGGTGCCAGTTATGTTAGTTTCTGTTATCCTTGTTTTTACTGTTTTTCGAGAATGGAAATTGATGAAATCAACGAATCAACATCAAGTTTTTTGGTGAAGTGCGGTAAAAGGTACCAAGAAGTTACTGAAATGTTGACAGCAGCTGTTTAACAGTGATAACACTCAGAAGAAAACATCCATTTTCAAGTTGATTGGGTATTTTAAAGATGACCAATAAGGAGGCCACGGATGATGTAATGCCGGGACGACCTTCAACCACCTGTGTTGACGACAACATTGATCGTGTGCGGTCCCTTACCCTAACCGTAAATGCTGAGTTCCACCTTACAGTTCCCAAGCGTTTGAGAGATCGCGTGCGTCGTGTGCGACCAAATTTGACTCAAGGCCATTGATGGATCCTTCACCATGACAATGCACCCGCACATTCAGCATTGATTGTTCGCCAGTTTCTGGCGAAAAATTCAATCACCATCCTTGATCTTCCCCCCTATTCGCAAGATCTCGCCCCCTACGAATGTTTTCCTATTTTCAAAATGCAAAATGGTGATGGGTGGACACAATAATGCAAGAAACGACGAGAAAACTAAACATCCTAACTGCCGAGGACTTCCAGGGCTGCTTTAAACAGTGGGAAAGAAGAAGATGGAATAAGTGCATAGGAACGAATGGAGAGTATATAACTTGAAGGGGACAAAATCGATGTAGACTAATTTTTACAAAATAAAGTTTTATGGCCTCATTCCGCGTATTTATTGGACAGACCTGGTATGGATTCAATGTTCCATTTCATCATCATTCACGATTCCTTATCCTTCAACAACCAATCTTACCAACATGTCAAAGATTGTACCTTGGGAAGTAGTGCTATTTAGTCCATCCTATGTCAACCTTAAAGTCGGTCATTTTAAAGAACAATTCCTCCACAATTGATCCTCGTAACAATTAAAACCATTCTGTCTGCTGCGATTCAACGATGACATTTCCTTCTCAGGTCAAATGGCGCAGAATCCCTAAGCTCCGTCAAGTCCGCCTCCAACGGCTCCTCCGCTCATTTCCTCGCCTCTACCGTTCTTTCCTCTTGTATACGTTTATCTGGTTCAGGACATCTTCAAAACCGAAAAACTTCACATTTCTGGCCACGTGCATCATAATGAGTACGCTTATTCTTCATTTGCTTCGCTTTGTCCGCTCAACCGGTGAAATAACGACGCATAATGCACTCCATTTATTGTTTGTCTTTATCTTCAAGTAGCGATGGAGATGATTCCGAGGCCTCCCCAACAGGCCGGGGCCATCGCCGATTTCTCTGTCTTCGGCTTCTTTGAAAGCGGATCACCTTTATAAACCGATTATTTATAATTTTCCTTTGCAGTGGCATATCTTTATTTTCTCCACAGTTATATATACACGAAGACACTCGACAGAACTACGACGGAAAAGCAAAAGCAACAGAAAAGATTTTTTCAAGTAGAAGTCCCGAACTATGCTAATAATTGTTCGGCGAAATTTAAAATCATTTCCATCAGAAGGAGTCGCAAGCACCGGGGGGGGGGGGGGGGGGCATGACATTCATTCAACTTGACTTTGATCTCTTTCGGGGTTAAGCCTTTCAAACAGAAGGGTTTAATCACCGGACTGCACTCATTTTTTCCATTTTCCTAAATACAAAGTAGTTTGTTGCTTTAATCGGTAGTGAAACGAAACCCAGGGATGAATAAAATTGAAACTTTGGATGAGTAGGATGTTTAAATACGTCACATTGTCAAAAATGATGATGACCTGATTATGATTTTGTAAGTGGAAACATAGGTCGTCAATAATAAAATATATATGGAAGAACGATGAATTTCCTTTTCCGAGAGCTGAAACCTCAGCAGAACTCTAGTGAGATAAGAGAAAAAGCAAAGCATGAAGCAAACCTTTTCCGATACTAAGGGACGCGAATTATTTACAACCCACGTAATTATTTTCCTGGGGAACAGTTCCTTAAATATATTACTTCCCGGATATTGATTTTGTACATATATAATATATAACATATAACGTACAATATATAATATACAATATATAATATATATAATATATTATATATAATATATAATATATATAATATATTATATATAATATATTATAAATTATATATTACATATAATATATACTGATAAATAATATATAATGTATGTATAATTTATAAAAAATTATTATTATTAGGTAATCTACTTGTTAAGGTAGGTTTTTGGATAGAAAAAACTCCTAAGTAAATATTTTGTGGTCCTAGCAAAATATCATTATCAGGTCCCTCTTCATCTCTGAGTACCTTCTTCCTCCCTTGATCCCGTCCAACATCCCTATCCTGTTCCTTCCCTTTCCTCGTTTGTCCAACAGTCTCCCCTCTATCACAGTCTTCAACATCCCGCTTCCGGTCAATACCCCCTTCACCCACTTTTCCTGCCTCCATAGGATTTCTCCCAACAAACCCCTCTCTTCGCTCACCGTACCAAGTACTTCCTCATTTGTTTTATTCTCTGTTCATTTCACCTATATCATTCTTCTCCACACCCACATTTCAAAATCCATCTAATTTTAATAATATTGATTCTCATCCCATACCTGTCACACTGAATTTCAAATTCACTAAGCAATGCTTGCCACCCCTTGGCTGACTGACAAACTAAAGCTTGGTCATCAGCAAACATAACTGAATTTACGAATTCCCAGCTCACTTTCATTCCTACCTTCATGTTCTGCCCATGCCTTTTTAATCATTTCCTCTGCATACAGGTTGAACAGCAACGGTGATAATAGGCAACCCTGCCTTACACCTCTTCCTAACACTGTCCATCCGGACTCCCCGTTTCCCACTCGCACCTGGGCAGTCTGAGACATGTACAAGTTGCAGATTAGTCTCCTTTCCCTCCAATCTATTCCTAATTTCTGCAATATACTCATTAGTTTTTCCCAATTCACTCTATCAAACGCTTTTTCGAAATCTACGTAACAGGCAAATACTTCCTTGTTGTGTTCTATATTCCTCTCGATTAGTAGTCTCATTACTGCAATGGCATCACGCGTATCTCTCCCCTTCCTAAGCCCAAACTGATCATCCCCTAAGTAATCAATTGCCCTACTCTATCTTTTTTTTATGGTCCTGAGAACAACCTTAGCTGCGTGGGATATCAAACTTATCGTCCTGTAGTCCTCACATGATGTAGCCTTTACCTTTTTCGGAATAGGAACTAAAACTGATCTCACAAAGTCTTCCGGCCAGATTCCTTCCTCATAAATACTACGGATCAGCCGATATAGCCCCTTCCTGCCACATTTTCCTAAACATTTCAATAGTTACGCGCGAATGTTATCCACCCCCACGGCCTTATTTAGTTTCATCTCCCTTAATGCCCTTTCTATCTCATTGTCTAGTATGCCTGGACCTAAGCTATCTTCCTCTACGTCATGTTCCTTTTCAATGTCTAACTTTGTTGGTCTAAGCTCTTTACTATACAGTTCTTCTATATATTATTTCCATCTCTCTAGGATCTTCCCTGCGTCAACTATTACCTTACCCGCCTTATCTCTAACTGCTATCGTTTATCTCCCTTTCTTACTTCCCAATAAAGATTTAACTTTGCTGTACAGCGCACCGATTTCACCCTTCCTTTGCAGACTTTCCATATCCTCGCACTGCATCTTCCACCATGCTTCTTTTGCTTTATTTGTTGCCCCCCTCAATTTATGGTTTAATTCTTTGTACTTCATTTTGCCTAATTCTGTATTTACATTCTTCCATTTTGGCCGCTCATCCATCTTTGTAATCATCTCATCCGTGATCTATGGTTTCCTAGTCCTTTTAGCGTTAACGGTTCCAATAGTGTCTTTTGCGGCTTTAGACAACCCTGTCTTGATACTTTCCCAATTGTTTTCGATAGTACTTAGCTCTATACCATCCTCCATGATATCCTCCACCGCCTGTTTGTACTCAAACCTTTTCAAACCATTTAATGCTTCTATATTCGATTTTCTACCTCGCCGCCCCTGCCTTATCTTTTTGAAACGGACGCTACATTTCATAACAACTAAATTGTGGTCCGAGTCCGCATTCCCTCCCAGGAAGCTGTGCGACTTTATCACACTGTTCCTAAACCTATGTCTAACCAGAATATAATCTAGCTAATACCTCTCTGAGTCACCTAGCATTTTTCCTGTATACCTTCGTCTTGTGTGGTGTCTAAACCATGTGTTGGTGATGACTAACGCCGGTCTCCTGCAGAACTCAACTGCTTTCTCCCCACGGTCATTCCTCGTGCCTAAACCGTGGTTCCCCACCTCATCACAATCTCTTCCTTCGCCTACGGTCGCATTCCAATCCCCCATCAGTATAAAATGTTTCCCTTCAGGAACACACGCGAATATGTACATTCTAGCGACCTGCGAGAGGTCGATAGAATATACTGATCGTATATTCTATCGACCTCTTCTCTCTTATGGTTGCTCGGACGCATGTATACCTGAACAAAAACCAAGTTCGTCGGTTCTGCTTTTATCTCTACTAGTAATAATCTATCCATTACCTGCTCTATGTCGACTACGCTTCTTCCTACCTCTTCATTTAATACTATGGCAATCCCTTGTAGGCTCTCGTCCCCGCCGCTGTACATTATTCTATACTGATCACTCCAGTAATCCCCGCTATCCTTCCATCTCACCTCGCATAGGCCTAAAATATCTATTTTTCCCCTTTCCATTTATCGCTTAATATTCTTCAGTTTCCCTGTCCTCAATACTGTCCTAACATTCCACGCTGCTATTCTAATTAATTTGGTCTTCTTCTCCTGCGTCTTCTGTCCTGCTGCTGCCGGTTTTCCCTTGCAAGGGTTTCGTGGGATGACGACCGCGGAAGCCTTGCTTCCCCCGCTGCCGGGCACGACACACGGCCGATTGGGCCGAGCCCCGTAGTTGCCAGGAATCAAAATCCCTTTTTTTTCCATCTTTTAAATCTTGGAAATGGTAATTGAGGTGGGTTCCAAATGCCTTTCTCAATAGTGTTTTTAACGTGACACCATCACTTACTGGCCGCCCAACTGGGATCAGACGCTTTTGCAGCCACCTCACTGAGGAACAGACGATGCGTGGACTACCTTTCGTCTGGCTCCTAACCTTCGACCTATCCGGCATGGGTGACCCTACCAGGAGCAATTTTTATTACTCCCTCCAGCACAGCTCTAGGGGTAACCTGTGTCTAAACAGAATATAATATAGTTGATACCTTTCTGAGTCACCTGGCATTTTCCATGTATACCTGAGTCTTTTGTGGTGTCTAAACCAAGTTTAGTGATGACTAACCCCTGTCTCCTGCAGAATTCAACTGCTTTCTCCCCCTTTCATTCCTCGTGCCTAAACCGTAGTCCCCCACCTGATCACCATCTCTACCTTCGCCTACCGTTGTATTCCAATCCCCCATCACTATCCCTGCAGGAACACACCCTATTATGTCATTTAACTTATCATATGTCCTATCGAACTCTACCTCTTGCTTGTATTCCCATGCCTAAACAATGACGAAGTTCATTGGTCCTTCTTTAATCTTTACTGCGTAGTAATATTCAATGCTTGCCTGTTCTATGTTAGTAACACTTCTTCTTACCTTTTTATTCAATATTATGGCAATCCCTTGCCGGATTTCGTCCCTGGCGCTTTATATTATTCTATAACTGTCACTTCACTAATCCCTGCTACCCTTCCATCTCACCCCGCATAGACCTCAAATATCTATATTTCCTATGGTCATCTTTCGCTTAATATTCTCTAATTTTTCTCTTCTCAACATGGTCCTAATAAATTTGATATATAAATATATTCAAACATGAAATCCTGTCAATTGGCGAACAAATATTAATTCGCATGGAAATAGATATAAGGAAAAAGGTTAGGAACACATACAGGACGAGCACAAGAGAGTTTGGGAAGAAGGAATCGAGCAGATCACAGGTGCAAAAATATTTCCTGGACTGAAACTTGAAACCCGATTCTTTCGACTTTTCGGGCCAATGCTCCAACCACTTGAGCTATCGAGGAAGCGTAGTTCTCGCTGAAATCTTTGGGGGATTTATGCAACCAAGAACCCTGACTCTTTGGCCAGGAGATGGCGGGTATAAAACGATTGTTGGAAATCAAGGGCAAAGTTGAAGTGCAGGTGATAAAAAATGAGCAATAAATAGAACATGTTATTTATCTCATGAGTTTAAAAAATGCACTGGTTCACGCCTAGCCGTCATACACGGTAAAAATGGAATTTGTCTTACTTGCATCGAGTGTTCTTTAGTTTCGTCCTTGGGTGAAGCTTTTCGGAAGCTACTACGGTTTGACAACTAAGAATCTGGAAACACCGCAATTGGCGCCAAAATACGGGTTTCTCTGAAAACCCAAGGCCTAAGTTTCTGTATGTCCTTGCCAACCTAGAGGCCACGGGTGCGATTCTCTATTTGGTGGGTAACCCTCCGCTTGGGTGCATTCTATTGTCTTTAATGTTGTGCTAAGTAGTTAGGTAGAGAAAGGGACTACATTATCTCAACCTTAATTCAATAAGTAGAAGGACATCAAATAAAAGAAATGAATAAAAATAATCAAATAATATATAGATATTATGTATGTGTGTATATATATATTTATA
The DNA here is from genome assembly GCF_022747635.1 of Hetaerina americana. Taxonomy (NCBI): domain Eukaryota; kingdom Metazoa; phylum Arthropoda; class Insecta; order Odonata; family Calopterygidae; genus Hetaerina; species Hetaerina americana. Next base: position 274,885 of record NW_027286823.1, read on the forward strand.
TGATGTATATATATATATCTAAAAGTCATCTAAAGGTAGATATTTGTGTCTTAAATTACTTCTTCCTTTACCTTTAAAACCGTGCTGATATATTTGCCAATTCAAATACCCATTGATTTTAATCAATACAGGGTTCGTCCGGAAAATAAGTGTACTGAGCTCAGGAAAAAAAATTTATTACACTTTTACATATCTTAAGCTAATATTCCTCAAAATAGGACCCTTGTGAGTCGATACACTTGTTCCAGCGGCGTTCCCATTCCTGGAACGCTCCCTCGAAGGCATCATCGGGAACCTCTCGAAGACACGTCGTCACGGCCTCTTTGACGGCGTCCAAAGTCCCGTATCACGTTCCTTTCAAACTCCTCTTTATCTTCGGGAACAGAAAGAAGTCCGGTGGTGCCAAGTCCGGGCTGAAGGGCGGGTGCGGCAGCGTTGCCACGCCGTGCTTGGCCAAGAAGTCCGACACGACAAGCGCGGTGTAAGACGGCGCATTGTCGTGATGCAGCCGCCAGATGTTTTTGATCGCTCGCCAGATGTTTTTAATCTCGTGCACTATTGTTTTTGGCACATTACACTGCTCTGCTATCATCCGAACACTAAGACGACGATCAGAGTTTAGCACATCGCGAACTTTTCGCACATTTTCGTCGGTGAGTGTCGTTGATGGGCGTCCAGGCCGTGGTTCGTCGTTGACCTCTTCTCTGCCCTCCACGAACATCTTGTGCCACCGAAAGATCATGTTTCTGGACATGGCTGACTCCCCGTAAGCCTGGTTAATCATACCGACAGTTTCGGTAGACGATTTCCCAAGCTTTACCGCAAATTTTGATGAAATAACGCTGCTCCAAAAACTTCGGCATCGCGTTCCGTGACGTGGGTCGAGCGTGGAGGTTCGCGTTAACAGAGCTCCTCACTACACCACAGCTCAGAGCCGACTGCCTTTTTCAGCGTCGCTTGCCAACATACCCCCTCCAATCGCAGCCCGTCAGAGCGGTGCTGGGCGCACCTGGAGCGGCGGGAAAAAATCAGTACACTTATTTTCCGGACGAACCCTGTAGCTTTTCATCACCAAATGACGATTGTATTTGTTAGGCAGTAAAGAAATTTTCTTTTTCACATTCGTGAGTCCTTAATCATATTTAAAACTCAAGCGTCGTATTTTAGTTGCAGGATTTTTATTGTTCATATAGCATTCAAACATTCTTTGCAGAAACAAATTAAGGTGTAAGGAAGGAAGATAGGTAGAGAAAACATTTTTATTTTTAAGGTACCTAGAGCCAAGGTTCTGGCGAGCTGCAAGGCCGTCCTTTAACCCAAAGGACATGTGTTCCAAGTCCGCTTTCGGTATGGGTGATGTAACACTCGGGCGATTCAGCCTCCAAGGTCTCATGAATCGCTAAGTGTAACCTAGTTTCAGTCTCGGTGGCCGGGGGACACTGTTGCACTCTATAAATCAAAAATGTTGCCAACAATCTCGGTCTGAACGTGTAAATGGTTCAAATATGAGTGGTTTTATCACATTAATTTCTTGAAATAGTTGTATAAAGATTTTAACTAAATTTCCTAAAATACTCTTTGGAAAACAAACAATTCATCTTAATTTGAGCCTTGAAACTATTGAATGTCTAAATGCTTCTAAGTAAATTACTTCCTCCTCTGCATAACTGTGGTCAATTTTCAAAGCCTTTGGGTTGAAAAATTCTATATCTAATGAATATAAACTAAAAAATAAGGCGTAGATTTAGTTATGCATTTTAGGAATTTACTCAATACATATTTCAGTTTCAAGACGTTACAATCAAGTTACTTTGCTTCCTGATATGGGTATGATAAACATCGAGAAACATTCTTGTGATTAATTAAGAAGCTAAATTTTTAATGATAATACCATTGTAAAATTTTGCACCCATACTCTCAGTGGCTCGTCATTTTATTCTGATTTCACTAGGCAATACATAGTGCCAAAATATGAAAATATCATTGTTCACATCACTTACTAAGCCACCGTCGAATTATTTTCTTCAAATCGAGCACCAAAAATCCTTACCTTGAAATTAATTCAGCAAAGCAAAAATAATTTTGAATTAAATTGGAATTCAGTTACTCAGTGACATAGGAACATAAAAGTTTTGGGTCTATAGTACTATTTGTACTACTAAATTAGTACAAATAAATCCCTAAAATATTCAAAACCTTGAGAATATGTTAAAGGATTAATGGTTTCTATAATTCATATTTTCTGAAAGAGACTATAGCACTCTGGCGCAAAGCATTATTTCTAAAATTTCTTCTTGAGCACCTAGGATACCTACTTCTTTTCCTTCCAAATTCATTCATATCGGCTAGTGCTTATTAAACTAAATCATGTTATTATGCAAAATTGGGCTCAATAGAAGATAATTTGTACGTACTCCGGCATGATTATCGTGAAAATCAAGGTACCATATGCAAAAAAATTCATAATTTTCAAACTAGTTGGTTATTTCAAAAATTTTGTGCGCTATCGCTTAGTGACTAAAATAAATTTGAAGTAGTAATACACTTTTTTATAATAACTTGAAGTGCAAAAGCTATCTTTTATTTCTTCTCCGGTTTAATCCCACCGCACATAAACTATTTTTAAAACAATATTGAATCAAGTGGTTGTGAAAAGTATCTATGAGCAATTAATGATAGAAATTTCAAAAACTCAAGAGCGACATGCCATGGGAATTCCGATAAAAGACAAGAATGCATTTTTGGCATGAATATGTGGTTCATATTTTACTACCACAGTTAAAAAATCATAAACATGTTTTTAGATATGATTCCGTGTTTAAAATAGAACATTTTCCTTCGTATCCTTAATTCCAATCCAATGTTTTGTTTTTTCAATTATTGACATATATTCATGGCTTAAAAAATAAAATGAAGAATAAAGCCGTTACAGCTTGTACGGAGACGCGGGGAGAGGTGAGCAACTATTCTATGGAATAAGTCCGTCTCTCTTTAATGTTTTCATGACGCGCTTCAATTAAACGGTTTCAAAACGATTTGTTGTTTGCTACCGACCGAAAATGCCATTCGCTTGCCTTCACATCTGGCATTAACAGTCGCTCCCTTTGTCTCTAAATCCCCCTTTGAACTTTTCGTCTTCTATTACAGAAATCCCTTGAATCCTTGCAATCCACGCCGACTTTCTGGTCATGACAAAGCGCTCGGCATTTCTCTCATTACCCACTTCGCAGACGACGGCAGTAGAGGAGACGATTGCGGGACCATCCTCTGAAATCTTTGTGAATAGCTCTCCGAAAAGTGCTTTCTCCGTAAAGTGGACGCCTTTGCTCTCTGTCCTAAGAGAAGAGTCTTGAAAAAAATAAAATTACATCTGTTATGAAGAAAGACGGGGGACTTAAATCCAAACTCTTTATTTTCGTGATGATTCTTGCCACGATATCAAAATGTAGAGGAATCGATGTTGAGCTGGGTCTTCAGCCCTGAATAATATTTTTCTCTTACTGATTGCTTCAAGTAAACTTTTGGAACCAAAATATCGATTTACTTTGCATCCTAAAATCGATGAGTGATCATTTATTTATTTTACCAACATTATACCTTGCGGGCCTTCGGGTGGACTGGTAGTCAGCGGTTAAGGCGCTGGCGCCTTACGCCTCGTAACTGCTTGCTACCAGTCCGTCCTTGCCTGCAGATGAAACGATCTTCGCCTTCTTTGGAGCCGGTTCTCCCTTGTTTATCCATTGTTTTGATTGCTCTTTTGTCTCGGGGGTAAAGTAATGGACCCTTGTTTCATCCATGGTTATGAAACGGCGCAAAATGTCTGCATTGTCGCCGTGAAACTTTGCTATACACTCAATTGAAACATCTTCACGACAATGGTTTTGCTCGAGTATGAGCAAACGCGGCACCCATCTTGCACACAGCTTTCTCATGTCCAAATGTTCATTTAATATGCGATGTACCGCACTTTTTCAAATGCCTACTATGTCTGCTATCTCGCGCACTTTCAGTCGACGATCATCCAGTATCACTTTGTGGATTTTCTTCACCGTTTCTGGAGTCGTTACCTCATTTGGTCGGCCAATGCGGTGCTCATCTTGACAGCTCGTAGGGCTTTGTTCAAACTCTGCTACCCAATATTTCACTGCTGTAAACGAAGGAGCAGACTCAACCAGAGTAGAATCCAGTTCGGCTTTTATATTGATTGGGCTGAGGTCTTTCAAATAAAAGTATTGTACCACGTAACAATGACCAATTTTCACAAATTCACTGAAAACGTTCACTATTGATGGCTGCCAAACAAATACTAAACGACGTGGCGTCTTCAAACTTGAAACACATGCTTTACAGATTGCATACTTTCTAATACAGAGATATTTCTTCAAACAACTGCCGCCATCTCTAGGTCGGGCCTGGTACTTCGGGCCACCTAATGTTTAACAGTGTAATTAATGGAAATGATAACAAATTAAAATACTCGTTAGGAATAATTGATAGCATAGAGATCTTTTCATCGCAACTGTGGAGATCTAGTGACATAATTGAAATTTCAATTATGAAAGAAAAAAGGGGGAGAAAGATCTACTTTACGGGATTCCTTATTTTCCGCGGATTCTTCTTTATTAAATGTATGCCATATGGTCCGAGACCTCAATAATTTCCTTTTAGATGAGAGAAAACAAATAAAATTTAATTATCCGATATTTTTTATAATTATTTATAGCCTCTTTCACACTCTTCTTATTGTAAAGTTGTAATTTTTCTCCAAGTTTGCAGATTTTAATTTCACAATTATCCGAGTTAATGTTCTTTAAAAATTGAATATAACTGTCTAGAATTCTTCAAAATATATCTAATACCTTAATCTTTTTGCATCAGTGAGTCCAAATTATTATTACCTCACGTAGAACTATAACCCTGGCATGGTGGAAAGGTTTGTGCGTCCCGTTTTAGGGAAGAGATGGAAGAATGTAAACAAAAAATTAGGCAAAATAGAGTTAAATGATAACCTGATGCTGCTAATGAATAGATCAAAAGAAGCTTAGCGGAAGTCACATTGCGTGAATATAGAGGGTTACAGATGATGGGTGAAATGGATATGCTGAAAAAGAAATCAGAACCACTGTCCAGAAACAGGAAGCGAAACGCCATTTTGATAAGGCAGAAATATTAATGATTGCCTAAGGAAGGAGACAAGATGAACACATTATATAAAGGATCTAGTTTGTGGTTACTACATCAGGATAGCATATTCATATGCGAAAAAATATTGTTTCTATGAGGGTAGCCAGGGTCTAAATGTACTACAGTGCAAACATCAAAGTCATCATGAATCGTAGCATTTTTCCACTTGATAAAATTTATTTTACGACCGGGTTTCGCTGAGTTAAATCTATTACATGCATGATACATCGATACATGTATCACATAAATGTATCATATAATACAGTGCTACTCAAGCCACTCAATTTGATCAAAGGCATCAATGTGGTTTTAATCAAAAAAGTCCAAGGGGATAGATAAAATCACCCAAAGAGGAAGTAAGAGTTTTCATCGTTTGACTCGTAGCATTTATTTGAGAGGATTGTGGCTGTAAGAATTCTTCTGATCACTGTACCCGTAAATCCCGTTACAAAAAAGGGTTGGGTGAGGTATATGAAGACTATGGCACATCAGTGTGATTTTGCACGTGAGATCGTGCACAGGATAATAATCATGAACTCGGTATACATAGGAGATAGCTATCGATTGCATAGGGATAGCAATGACAGATGTTGCGACTCCTCTGGTGACAAATGCAATTCTAAATGTTTGAAAAATTCCCTCTATGAAAACTCAGTGTTGCAATAAAAAACAAAACTTAGGGTGGATTTATCAACAGCAATGTGTACATTTTATAGCAGAATAATGTGCGTAGTCTGCACAACAAATACGCGAACTGTTGCAACCTGGCGGCCATGACGCGGACTATAGCCCCGCCCACTAGCGGCGCTAGTTGCCTGAGACCCAATGAGTCGTCTGTGCTTGGCGGATCGTCGAGCTGTGCGTATGGTGCCAGTTATGTTAGTTTCCGTTGTCCTTGTTTTTAACGTTTGTTGAAAATGGAAATTGACGAAATTACGGAGCATCGAATCAACATCAAGTTTTTGGTGAACTGCGGTAAAAGTTATCAAGAAATTATTGAAATGTTGACAGCTGTTTATGGTGATAATGATCCAAAGAAAACATCCGTTTTCAAGTGGATTAAGCGTTTTAAAGATGGTCGACAAGACGCCACGGATGATTCAAGGCCGGGACGACCTTCAACCACCTGTGTTGACGACAACATTGATCGTGTGCGGTCCCTTGTCCTTACCGATCGTCGAAAAACTGTCCGAATGACAGCTGATGAACCGAATTCAGGAAAATCAACAGTAAACACTATTTTAACCAAACATGATGGATAGATCCTTCACCATGACAATGCACCTGCACATTCAACATTAGTTTTTCGCCAGTTTCTGGCAAAAACATTTAATCACCTTGATCCTTGATCAACCTCCTTATTCGCCAGATCTCGCCCTCTGCGACTTTTTCCTATTCCCAAAATGCTAAAATGTGATGATTGGACATCACTGGGAAGATGATGTACAATAAAGCAAGAAACGACGAGAAAATTAAAAAGTCTGACTAACGATGACTGCCAAGGGTGCTTTAAACAGTGGAAAAGAAGATGGAATAAGTGCATAGCAACGAATGGAGAGTACTTTGAAGGGGACGAAATCGATGCAGACTAAATTTTGCAAAACGAAGTTTTATGACCTCAGTTTCCATATCTATTGGACACACCTCGTATAACTAGGCAGCTAAAATTTCTAACAAAACACTAAGGCGTTATTAGTTGACAGAATAGTGATAAACTGTTAAAATGACTTTTTATCGTTTATTACTTTTATATTAAAGTTTTTCTTGGCGCAGTAAGTTTGCTGCGCTTAATAGACCATATCCCAACAAAATCACATTGAATTCCATATATTGCCACCATCCCCATCGATATAATTCGAATTCGTCTAGAGTTTAGCCCTGGTATGTAAATCTTCCTTTCAATCCCTCGTCCCTCTCCGCGGGGGGAAATTCCTGCTACCTGCAACGTTGGGTCGCATTCCATTCCCTTTACAGACTCTTTGGGGGTAGAGTGTTTTGTGGCGCATTTTCATGTGGTAGTGATGTTTCAATTTCTTGCTTGTTGTGTCCTGGCTTCCGTGTTGTAGGATGGCTTTCGTGCTGCATCATGGGGTGCAGTTTTTTAGTTGTTTTGCGGTATATGAGTTTGCATGAGTATTGGATGAAGGGATTTTTGCATGAGTGCGTGCGCTGCTGTGGGTGTAATTTTCCGTGTTGTTTTTTTGCATGTGGTATTTTTCCTTTTTACGGTTGGTGACCTTACACCCCCCGCCACACGCCCTTGCGGCGGCTTGCGGGGTATTATGTAGATGTAGATGTAGATGTAAAGAGAGCACGGAAGGCTGACACTGCTGTGCTTTCTGTTAGTATTAAAGGAGTCTTGAGTTTGCCGGCCCTCGTGGTCTTCGCTCTCTGATGGGGGCAAAGCTGACTTCGATCGCCGAAACAATCGAATTTAACTTCCCTGCAAACTTCTGGTTTGGTAATGAGGAAACGAAAGGCGTGCATCCACGGATCTGTGCCCTAGGCGCTGTGAGGCCCTTTGTAGCAGGCAGCCAATGGCGTGCGCCACTCGCGGCAATTCACTGTGTCCAACCGGAGTTGGCAAAATACAGAGTCGGGTTCCAAAGTGACGGTACAACTAACTGCAATCTGTGTTGTCTAAGTTAAACCTTAGCGTGATTCCCTGTGCCAATCCTACCTGTATCGTACCATTGTCTTTAAGGATACAAACTATTTTTAAAATCTAGTATTTTAGATCTCATTTTAAGAAAAACACTCATAGGTTTGCTACAAAATACAGCTGCGGATTATTTTTCTGACCCTCCCGGCTAGACATATTATTGCCCCTAGAAATTAAAAAGGAGAGGAATTGATAGTAAAATGAATTTTATGCTCATTTCAGTGATGAATTTTAGATTAAATTTAAGTTATTTGGTACGAAGAATCAGGATGATGGTCTCCAAAAGCATTTTTGTGAGTTTTCGCTTGAGACTACACAATGAAACATTTTATCAAAAAATGTTTTTCTTGGAAGAAAAAATCTGGTTATATGGTTTATTCATATAGTCTGAAGAGTTCAAAGAAAGGGATATTCTGCAACAGTCACTATTAACGGAATCATCCGCTAATATGCATTTCAATGCAACAATTTCAGAGTGTATCGAAATTTCAGAGTTTAAGAGGATGACTCGATAGCTTAACTGGCTAAAGCACTCGGCCAGACGTTGAGGGATCCGAGTTCGAATCCCGGTCATAGGCGAATGATTTTCACACTCTGAAATTGTTGCACAGTCTGAAGAGGTTAGCATGATTCATGAAATGTACTTCTTGACAAGAGCTACACCTTACTTGAAATCCTTCTACGGTCGTAAATGATACTGTGGAGTTTCCATTCACAGCGTCCAAGTCGTCTTTGATTTTCGTAGGCCTTTCAAAACACATACTTAATGATAGCTCGATGCTCAAAGTTTTTCATTTTCACAAAAATCCTAACAATGACTCACTGAAACGATTGCCAAACAAAAACTGATCAACCAAAATGACTGAAATTGAGATGAGTACCTCGCAACGCATGCGCAAACATTCTCCCCGCTATTTTTGAAGAGTGCAGCCATCTTCATGCTGATGGCGGACACTTTTCAGGCAACTCTTGTGTTTTACTAGGATAAAATTTGAAACCTATTTTAACACCAGTAAATATTTTCCACTCTTCTGTGAAATCTTATATTTTTCAAAATTCTATGCGCCCTGAAAATATATTAAAACCACCGTGAATTTATTGCAACGATAAAATGTCGCAAAAAAGACCTATTCAGAATGAATGAATAAGTTAAAAAACTGACCTTTATTTGCTGTTGTAATAAATACTCATTAAAAGCATTTTTTATATTCCTGATGTCGGCAAAGTTAATTCCGTGGATAAACTAACTAGGATTGAGAATCGCCTAGGGGGTCCCTTGAAATCCTCGTCGTGATGGAAACCTGGCGAAAAATCGTTATGCCGGTCGTTGCCGACGGATTATATCGCAAGCGACCGTTTTTTCAACAAGCTATAAAGAACACGTCATGAGACAATGTGAAGCCGGAAACGAAGATAGATCCGAGCAGACCTTTCAGTTCTCAAGGTCACTGTCCCCGTATAATCGCCGCACAAGTTTTAGCGGAAGCACGTTTATCGCCAAAGCCATGTGCTTCCAAGAGCGACTTCATGTCCACAGCAAAGGGAAACGGCAGAGGTGTAGACAGCTTCCTCTTTCTTCTCTGTTTGTCCGTGTTCCTCCTGGATCACATTTTAAATGCGCCAGGCTATATTCCATGCTTTTTTGAAATGGTGTTAAATCTCTACCAGCAAAGTCGAAAACCGCTCCTTAGATACCACGTTGCGAGAGTGTGCGATTAATACTCCCTGTGTGCATAGAAATGGAAAAAATCGACAATGGTGAACTACGAACAATATATATATATATATATATATATATATATATATATATATATATATATATATATATATATATATATATATGCATTATATATATATATATATGCATTATATATATATATATGCATTATATATATATATGCATTTTATATATATATATATATATATATATATATATATATATATATATATATATATATATATATAAATGTATAACCACACACACACATATATACAGGTATATATATTTGTCTCGGTGAAGACATTTTATATTTGACACATTCCTTGTATACATTACTCTGCATGAATCTGTTCATAACAGTGATATGGATATGAATATTTCATTCCCCCCCCTCATTGTACTCTGGTTGGAGGGATCATGCCAGTAAAATCAGAGCGATTTAGTCTAGAACAGACAGATTTAAGATATCATTTTTACCACGAACGATAGGGGATGTAGGGATTCTGGTGGTAATTCACCCCCTGCCACACACCATATCGGTGGTTTGCACGGTAGTAAAATAAACCTTCTCAGTATTTGAATATGTGTTGTGACATCGTAACTATAATTCATACAGTTTAAATACAGGAAGAGTGTAATGGCATAAACGTACAATCAATCTCGCGATGTGTTCAGGTTGAGCTTGTTAATAGCAACAAGCCCAATTCCAAGTTAACGATCGTTAATTATTACAAATCATTTGAAAAATTAAAATATCTTCTTCTTCTTTGGTTACCGTGATTTTCAAAATTATGTATTAATTTTTAAATATGAATTGCTAACATTTAATAAAGAAGTAAAATGCTTACTTTTCATGGGGAAATACGATTGAGTACCTTATTTAACGAGTGAATGGATGTTATCTTCCCAAAATTCCTAATTGTTCACAGTTCCTAATAAAAACATTTGGAAGATATGAGAAATTCAAAGGAATCGTTTCTTTGAAATGTGTTCATAAAATTGAGCTTCAAATTACTACGGAAGGATATTTATTTTACTATTTTACGAAGTCTTCCGGAGCACCATGTATATCAGATAATGAAACGGTGGAATATTCATCAAAAGCCCCAATGAATTCCAATGAAGTTTACTCTCAGAGTTCAAATTTCCCATTGATCCAATTCAATGGTTACCTCTTTCAGGTCTGTAATATGAAAGGACCAAGGGAAGGAGCTTTAGAACGTGAGTTTGACATTGAAAAATCTTTTTACTCATTTATTTTGCAGAGAGGAAATATTCGGTAAAAATTTTAGCATTAAAAAAAACTTTTAAAAACGTTACTTCGGCTTTGAGGTAAAGCAATATCCACCGAAATAATATCTTCTTCGTTCCAATGGAGATACGCCGCTCGTCTCGCTTTAAAGCTAATGCATGCGTAGTTACTTGTTGCGCTTGTTACTATAATTAGGGCTTTGGCAAGAGATAAAATCCGATGGATATTTACCTATCAGTTAACCAGACAGTTGCCCTATAACACTACAAATTTTGAATGCACTTGGTAAAAACAATAATTATCATGACAGAGTCCTTTTTACAAATTAACATAACAGACATAACAATAGAGACCTTACATAGACATAACAACGAAAGAGACCGAAATATTAAATTTAGAAAAAGCTCGTCAGTTTAATTTTTTATTTATATAATTTATCTTGCAGGGATAACCCTCACGGTGGACGTGATCACAAGATAAAATAATGAATGTGAATTCAATGATGCCCGAAATATGCAAATGCGTATTTTTGCAATAATGCGATTTGTCTGATGAGCAGTTTATGAACGCCTCATGTTCTCAAGCGTCACATCGAGATCGTGGGTTATTTATTCAGGTTTTTCGAGTGGATGTTGATATGTCACCGTATACAGTGTTTAAAACCTAGCAAATATAATTTAATTTATTATAATCAGAGCTCAAGCGATCATGCTCACCAATGCAAGACCAACACCACAGCGTTAATACCCTCGGAGGCAATTCGTCTCATAATTTTTATACTTTGAGTCGATGGTGCCTTACAAATGCTATTTCCAAGATGCGTCGTCGGGACCAAAGGTATGATTTCTGCCTACTTGAAGACATCCGTTGAAGCGCGCAAAAAATAGACCCGATTTTTCTCATCATGGAAGGACTTGATAGCGTTTCTTATCTCAAAGAAGAACGTGTTTTACGAGAACCCGAACGTGGACACACTTTTTAAGCCACAACATGATTTTCCAACACTACCTCCTTGGATTCCGAAGACGGCATGCCTTATCCCCAAGAGAGAGGAGTATTGTACTGTTTGATTCCCAACTCCCTTGTCCTAACTATTCCAGTAGCGAGCGGGGTCGAGGGTGGCGGACGAGGGCACCACCCTCTGCACGCATGCCGTCCAGCGCCTCCGTCAAATTCACTCCCCTGCGCCCTTCCCCGACAGGTGTGGGCGTGCGGGGTTGTGGCGGAGCCGAGAGGGAGGGAGGGGGTCGGGGAAAAGGAGATTCCCGGAGCGGGAGGTTTCATTCGCCCGCCGGGAAGGCATGGGTTTCGGGGCCGAGTGAAGGCCAGAGAGGTGGAGGTTTTTTTTTGGTCACCAAGGGGGTGAACGGCACCACTTTGCCTCGTGTCTGGGTTGCGCGGAAGGAAGGGGGAGCGCATGCTTGTGCGTGTGTATGGTCGTATCGTGTGTGTGGTGTTTTAAGTGTGTGTGATGGCCATGCGTCCCTCCATGCCACCCCTGCCCCACCCCCCGCCAAAGCAGCAACCCCCCACTGCCGGACTCACTCCTACGATTTCTCCCCGCCTGGCGCCGCCACGGTCGCAGTGTGCGTTTGGATCGGGAGGCCCCGCCGCAGTTAGCACGAGGCCTCCCCCGGAGCAACAACCCCTCCTCTCTCTCTCTCTCTATCTCTCTCTGTTCTTTTCTCTCCCTTTCTCTCCCGTCTCTTCGAGTGACCACTATATGCTCGCAGAAATTCGCTCTTTCTCTCTCAAAAACACTCGGCGTGCGAGCCTAACAAGGCCTCTTTTTTTATCTTCCGCCTTGCCTCTCACGACTGACAGTGACGCTCCCCATTTTAACCTCATCGCGGCGAGCGCAATCGTTCCGCTTCCTCTTCCCACGACGGGAAGTCTTACGCCGTCGAACCGAGTGGAGCCCGTCCGCTGGTGAAGGAACGTGATTCCTCCCGGACGTGTGCTCCCTGCCCTGACCCCTCCCCTTCCCTTCCGAGACCGCGTTTGACCCCCTACGCCGCCCTGCGGAGAGGCGCCTCCCGGCCGCTTTGATTCACGGCCCTCCGCCCCGAACTAGTCGTGTGAGTGAGCTGCCAGGAAGAGGGTTTCGTTTCGAGGAGCTTCTCTCTGCCCAGAGAAGGACGCGTTCGCCGCTCTCTGGGCGTCCTTGCCCGTCCACGCCCCCTGTGTTCTTTATGACGAGGTGCTGCCCCTTACCCCCGCATGTCCCGCTCCCCTCGACCGCGCACTTAGCAAGCGACCCTCAACCCTCTGCCTTTGCCAGATTGAGTGTGTGTATTGCATATGTGTGTGTGTGAGTAGGACTTTGCTTAGTCAACCACCCCCTCTCACTGTCGTTTCCGCCCCATTGTCCCGCACACGGAAAGAGATTCGCGAACAATTGCGCAAGCACGCGATTTTGGATGGAAAAAAAATGTTGCCTTCGCTCTCTCGTCTCGAATGGGCCAGTAACAGGATCGTATAGGAAGGCAGAATAAATCGCACTGCCTAAATAAGTCCATTTTTAAATAATAGAAGAAAATGTTTTAGAAAAATGTAATGGCCTATAGCAAATTAAAAATACACTCTTTTATGCGTAGATCTCGCTGGATTGTGTAAAAGATAAACAAAATTGAACTAGTGAATTTCATGCTGTAAAATCGAAAGCTGCAGGGAAAATAGATTAATTTACAATATTTATTTCTTAAGAGCTACCTCGATATTCCCTAACCGACTTCCATCGGCCACTGTTTCCTCAACGCATTGCTCCCAGATTAATATTTTTTTCCTAAACCACCGTGGCCATGAATCCGGTAGGCGAGTGACTAAGCTATCACAGGAACTACACGGTAGCGTGAGTTCATAATCGAGTATAAACACATCGTATTCCAACGAGTGTGAGTGTGGAGTGTGTGATCGCCATAGACTGGGGAGCCCTCGATTCGGTTTCACTGGGGCAGCTGGGAGTCCGGTCGCAGGGAAGGAGACAAAGGCCGCTGCTATCAAGCCGGAGGACGTCTGGGGGTAGTCTTCGCTAGAGGGTAGAGAGGAGGAGTTTTCGGAGGGGGGTGAGCGAGGGTGGGAAGGGGACGGGTGGGGGGAATTCGGAGACCCCTGTCTCGCGCGTGGCGCATCAAACCGCGTGGAGAGGGAAACATTCACCCCGCCAGCGGGTCTCGCACCCCACGCCCTCCCAAATACTGCCCGAGACAGAGGTCTGGAGGAGTGTCGTTCGCGCCGTCGACTTGGGACGGTCCCGCGGCTCGGCCCGCTGTCCCGGACTGCAATAAAAAACCCGGCTGCCCGGTTACGGAGTGGAGATCCATTTGAAAGAAACCATCCCGAGGGGAAGAAGACCCTGTGACGTAGTGTGTCCGAGTCCCAGGGGGGGAGGGGGTCGACGGAGAGAAGGGGGAGATCTGAGGGGCGATAGGGGAAGTGAGGGCGGGGAGGGGACGGATCGTGCGAGGAGCTAGGGAGCAGGTTATATTGGAGAAGGTGTTGGGAAGCCGTTCTTTAAGTTCTTTAAGCAACCGCGTGAGCTGTATCTCGGCGAACGGGCGATCGAGCGAGCGGCGGCCGGCGGCATCGCTCCCCCAAATCGGCCAAACACGTCATGGAAGCTCCGGCTGGCTACGCGTACGGGTGCTCGTGGTGCTGATGCCGTGAGAAGGGTGGCCGAGCGATGGGGCGCGGTTTTTGCGACGGCTTTTGGCGCTACAGTCGTCAAGTGAGTGAGAAACTCTGCGTCGATCTGGTGCGGTAGCCCCAAGTTCGTGTGGTGCCCTGGAATCAGAGATATTATCGGTAATAACAGTACGAAGTAAAGGAGTGTTTCCTGAGGAAGAATTAAGGGAAGAGCTTCGCGGAGGGCGGTTACGGTCGCACGGATTATACTTGTGGGGTGAAAATTGAAGGATAAAGTGGGGATATTAAAATGTGCATGTGAGTGAAAACAATCTTTCTCGTGTGGATTCCATCTGGATTAATACCCTTATTTTCGCGCAAAAGATAAAAGAGGTGGAGGATCACGCAAGTCGGCAGCTCTTTTTTTAAGTTTATTTGTTTGTAACAATTTGAAATTCGTGTGTGCATTTCCCCCGCTTTGTTTAAATATTTATTTTTCAATCTCGGTTTTTGTTTTTGGTTTTCGTTTTAAGTGGATCGAGAGGGAGGGGAAAGAGTGAGAAGAAAGTTTGTTGCAGTTTGATTTTTCTTCTTCTTCTTCTTGTTATTATTAATATTTCTCTATTTTGAGAGTTCTTGAGAATAGTTCAAAAGAAAAAAAATCGTGATGGGTGCTTTCGGTGTGAGCCGTATAATCGCCCCCTCAGTGCTTGGGTTGGAGGCTGGGGGGAGGAGGAGGGCCAGGAGGTGGTGGGGCTCTTGGTGCTACCCGGCTCTCGTGTTCTTGGTTGCCCACCATATAGCATCATGCATGGGCATCACCTCCGACTCACCGATCCACCATCAACGTGCCGCGAAGGCAAACCAGACGGCTTGCCCCGATGGCCTGATTATCCCTGCGTGGAACCCTCAGGAAAACCTTAGCGTTGGCGATAGGGTCTCCAGAGGCTTGGTGTACTTCATAACATTGGCTTACCTGTTCATAGGAGTGTCCATCATAGCAGATAGATTCATGGCCTCCATCGAAGTGATAACTTCGCAAGAGAAAGAGGTGACCGTCAGCGTAGGGTCTTCGGGAGAGACGCAAATAGTGGTGGTGAGGGTTTGGAACGAAACAGTGGCCAATTTGACTCTTATGGCCTTGGGCTCCTCGGCCCCCGAGATCCTGTTGTCCATCATTGAAATAGGGGCGAAGAACTTCGAAGCCGGAGACCTAGGCCCTGGCACGATCGTGGGTTCCGCGGCCTTCAACCTGTTCGTCATCATTTCTTACTGCGTCTACGTCATACCTGACGGGGAGGTCAGGAAGATCAAGCATCTTCGGGTGTTCTTCGTGACGGCGACTTGGTCCGTCTTCGCTTACGTCTGGTTGTACCTCATCTTGGCGGTTATTTCCGAAGGCGAAGTGGAAGTATGGGAGGGTGCGGTCACCTTTCTGTTTTTCCCTCTCACCGTGATAACGGCCTACATCGCCGACAGGCGCCTCCTGATATACAAATACCTGAACAAGAGGTATAGGATTAACCGCAGGGGGGTCGTCGTGGAAGCCGAGGGCGACGTCGAAATGGGTCCGGCCGGAGCGTCGAAGGACGGCGCGTCGAACCACGTAGGCGGTCCCAGGAGGTCGGTCGACGGTCTGAAACACTTCGAGGAAGAGGATGCCAGTGAGGAGGTGAGGGACTTCGAGCAGAGCAGAAGGGAGTTCATCAGGGTATTGAGGGAACTAAGGCAGAAACACCCAAATCTCGACATGGAGACTTTGGAGAGCATGGCCAGAGAGGAAGCATTGTCCAGAGGACCCAAGTCTCGCGCCTTCTACAGGATGCAGGCGACTAGGAAAATGGTAGGGAGCGGAAACTTGATGAAGAAGATGCAGGAAAAGGTGAACAAGGAGTCCAGCGTAAAGTCCACGGAAAGAATCGCCATAGATGATGATACCACCAAGTCTGACAGCAATGTAATCAAGATATTCTTCGATCCAGGGCACTACACGGTTATGGAGAACGTCGGGGATTTCGAAGTCAGGGTCGCTAGGGAGGGAGGAAACCCTGAGCAAGCCGTCCTCGTGGACTACGAAACCGAAGACGGCACCGCGAACGCCGGCAGCGATTACGTGGCCGCGAGGGGCACCCTCCTGTTGGGACCCGGCCGTGAGACTGCCAGCATCAATCTGCAAGTACTCGATGACGACGTGTTTGAGGAGGACGAGCATTTTTACGTGCGACTGAGCAACCTTCGGCTGGCCAATCCGGACGGCACACCGCTTCCCGGGCCTCCGGCCGCCAACGGGGGCACGAGGGGAGCCGGCAGCCCTGCGTCGCCCACCGACTCGGAGGCAGCGGTGCAGCTCGTGTCCCCGGCGCTGGCCACCGTCATGATCTTGGACGACGACCACGGAGGTATATTCGCGTTTCCGGAGAGGGACGTGGAGATCGTGGAGTCGGCCGGTCAGTTGGAGTTGAAGGTGTCGCGGTGGAGCGGTGCGAGGGGGAAGGTGGCCCTTCCTTATCAAACGGAGGACGGCACTGCCAAGGGCGGGAAGGAGTTCGAGGCGGTCCAAGGGGAAATCATCTTCGAGAACAATGAGACAGAGTGAGTTTACTGATGAACTATTTTGATTTTTTTCCTCCTTTTTTGCAAACAATCTCTCGCTGACTACAATGTATTTTGCGAAACCTATTAATTAGTCCAATGGAATATTTTCAATTTTAAGCCCTTTTAGTTTATACTAGTTGTCTCTTGTGAATCAGTTCCAAATTATGTGCGTTTACTGATGCTTTATCATTACTTGTTGCGCTAGTAAAACTGTAGCCTTTAATGACCCAATTCTTTTTAATTTTATGAGGATCAGCTTAATTAAATAGGAAAGATTTTGATATTAAAGTTTGTACCAGTTTTCCAGAAATTTCTTTGTTAATCGAGGAACAATGCAATAGTTTTTTTTCATTGTGTTCTTATTTTTTGGTGAGGTATATCGTTTCGAGGATTGGTAAGTGTGAAAAAAATATTTCAATATCATATTTGAAATTATCACTCGGCTAAATTGTTTAGTTGCTTGGCAAACAAGAAATGGCACTAGGTGTAGATAAAAGATAGCAATGCGTAGTCAGGGCCGAAAGTGATAAGCTCAGCGCTGGTCAGTTACTGTCACTCAATTTGTTATGGACTAACTTTCAATTGCCAAATACTAATTTATGGACGCATTTCGTTGCACGAAGTGAGCTTATGATATGGACAACTTTTATGGCGATACTTCTAAGTTAACAAAGAAATATCAATTATAGAAATTAAAAGCCTTCGCATAATGAATGGCGTTACCTTAATAAAAGAAAAATATCGATAAGAAATTACTTGATGGTTAAAATGAATCAGAAGCAACACTTTTTCAAAAAGTCAATATTATGTTAAGTATCAGCCGTCTAAAAATCGCAATTCCCAAAATATTTTATATTTGTCGCATATTTATTTACTTCAATGGATCACGGATGCATTTTATCATTCACCGGAGCGAAGAATAACAATTGAAATAACAGATTACTTTACTAATTTGTGCTTATAATTTATATAAAACTTTATTTTTATCCTGAGGAAATTTATCCCATATTTCATGAGTGGGAATAGTATGTTTTTGCTCTTTTCCTACTCAAAGGAGCGGTGCAAAAATGTTTTTTAAATTCCAGTTTTTGATTTCATTGAATCAAGGAGATATTTTTCCTAGCGAGAAATTTACTTGTCCTCATGTGTTTAGTTAACCTGCATTTTAAAGTATATAAACAACGGAAATAACATTGGCATCTCGGCATTGAATTCACTCTAGATCGATAGTAGTTAACCTAGTCAAGAGCACACCATTCAAGCTAAACTTTCGCCCCTATAGATGTAGAGGTGATCCACAATTTTCACAATCAATTCAGGTGCAATGAAGTTGATTTCTATTGCAGTTGCTCGTAACGGACAGTTTTTATATAAAATATGATTATATGTAACCACAATACTATATATTGGGAAAATTCCTTTTGAATATTGGTAGTATAATAGCAGTTACTTTACATTAGTTCCATTATATTTAACTAAAATGCCATTGATGTCCTTGTGAAATCACTGTTAGTATCACCAATGTTATGAGAATTCGCCTCCAGATATCTGAATTTTAGCTTTATATGAAAAAAGGATATTTTTGCTAATGTATTGCAGACGAATTTTGTTTCGCTATATTTCGAAATAGAGAAAATCATTGTGTGAACTCCGTCCATTGCTGATTTCCGAGGGATATGTTAATTAGCAAATGCTTTGAAGAGGGCAATGTAGTAGCGTAATATAACAAGGTACAAATTTGCCCCAGAGTTTTAAGAGAGAATCAATGGGTTTGTTGGAAAAATACGGGTTAATTTTCTGTTACTCTTTAGTTCATTCGGTCTATCATTCTTCATTGATATTCGAGTTTATATTTCAGAGGTATCTCGATCCCTACTTGAGGTGCTTTGTGGAGGGCACTTTGAGTGAGTACGGCGTCTGTCGGATGGGACGTTAAGCTGCGGACCCCTTGGCGCCTTTCGTAAAGAGTAGGCTAATGCCGACGCCGGGTTTCTCTCCACCCTTCATCCTTTCCTGTCCATCCCCTATGGCGCAAATGACCTTAGCTGTCGGTCGCCTCCCCTAAAAACTACTACTCGAGTTTATAACTCTTTCCCGTACCATAAATTTGAATGAAACCATCCCTTTCTCTGTGATAAAACGACGCGCGTGGCCTTGATGGCATTTAAACTTTCAACATCCCACCTAAATGTAAAGCCGCACTGAGTAAATTTAACCATACATTCGTTTCTTTATTAGTTGAAAATGTGAATGGAATTGTTTTTGAATATCACGAATATTTAGTTGTAGATTATGCATATGAATAGAAGACCAAATGCATTTATTGATATTAGACGTGAAGTATGAGGCATCAGGAAAGGAATAACAATGATGAAATAATGGTATTCCTTTTATTGAAATATGAAATCGACCAAGAGGGGTGGCAGTCTTGTAGATGGGGTGCTGGGCTATTAACAGGGGCTGCTGGGCTCAATTATGGGTGATGCCTTTTCAGCAAACTCTTCCCTCGCCCATCAAGCCAACTATAGGGTTGGTAATTTACCTTTTTTATTCGCGCTGTTTATAAAATCAGAGACGATGACCTTAGGGTCCTCTACTCGCGGGACGATTGTCGCAACACGGTCTCCTGCTGCCCGTGTCCCCGCTCCAAGGGAACGCACTTCCCATCCTCCCTGTCTCCTTATTTTTCATCCACTCCTCTCTTCTTTTCTCTGGGAATCGATCTTCATTCAATAGATTTTATTTCAGCCTTGGGGAAATGGAAGAGATTTTTCGGAAACGTGTCTTGCATTCTAATTATCTTGGCATTCATTCGGATTGTTCAGCAAATAATTTGCCCGAAATGTGGTTACTTTGTACGATGATACGACATAAACAAAACAATTTTATGGGTACATTCTCAGCATGAGTTTTAGAAAATTAGATTCCTTTTATTTTCCCAAGAATATTTGAGGAATTTTTACTTTTGAAACTTCGAAATTGTACCTTTTGAATACTGTATAGCAGTGTTGTACATTAGCAACTACCAACTCGATAAAAATAATTTAATGGTAATATTATTCACAACTCACATATAAAACGATAATTATGTTGAATGAAATTTCACTATTCATACAGAATCATTTTACGTAATTGAAATTCACATTGATTTTCATAATTTTTATTATTTTTCTAAGTTTTTAGTTTACAATGAGAATTTTTAAAATGAGTTATCAACCAGAGGTTTGAGTATATTCTTAGTTTTTAATTTGGAATAAAATGATATATGATGAAAACAAAAGGTATGTGGGAGACATAGGTAAGCGTGGTCAACTTGCATATGTAATTTTCATAAAATAGTACGATATCGGCAAAAACAATTTTACACTACATTAAAGTTATTGCACGCCCAGTTTCGATATGATACTTCGGCTACAGGTGATTGAAACCTTAAGATGGTGCAGTACATTGAAACGAGTCTTGTGTCATATCTTATGCATCGGAAAATTGTTATCACTTGGGCATTATTATGTTCGATTTCCACCTGTAACTATGCAGTTTTCCCGAAAGTGAAAGGCGACTGCGAAGAAGATAGCAGAATTAAGAAGTCGCTTGAAGAAAGAAACTTTTCATATGTACCGAAACAATTATTTTTCTAAAAATCCAAATTCTGTGACGTTTACACCCTTAATTGCAAGCTTTTTTAATTGTAAATAGAGACCTCACATACTTACAAAAACCCCTAAATTCGTGTAATGGGAGGTGGCGCTTTGATGTAATTTCCATAATTTTATATTTGTTCTTAGAGGCATGTGCTACGTGCATCTAAACGGCACAAGTCAATCTTTCTTTCGGAGTTGTAATTATTCGCTGTTGCTCGAGCGAAAAATGCAGTGGATGAGAGGCAACTGGAGTGAGGACCCTTTATCGTGTGTGTTCCCAATGAGTCTTCCGGCTAAATCTCACATTCATTTCAAAGTGGGTGAGTGGTGCATTTTTTTGTTCGACACCGCTACCTTCTCGTGCATTGGAATAGACTCCGCCTCGTTCCCGAGCTCAAACGGCATGAAAGAGGGCAGAGCTGAAAAATAACGTAAAATTTCGTGCAGGAAATCGTCGACAGCGCTCGTATTCACGTCAATTAGTCGATGTAAACGGAAACCACTGCTTTTATTTCCTTCGTCTCATAAATTCGTCCTTGCTTTATATCCTCCGTATTAAATTAATGCTAGTTCGTGTTTGAATAACTAATGAGCATGGAATCAGTAGTGGTTTGAAAGAATGAAAATATGAATGCCTAAAGCTTTCCGACCCTACTTTGTGTGACTTTCAAAGAACGTGCTATTCGCCAGAATCAAATGATACGAACGCGGTCTTTGATAAGCTAGAGGTGACTAGACTAGATAAGCGTCTGAGGTGTAAAGAGTATTTGGTGACATATTATTGATTATTTAAATACAAATAAGCTCATTATTTGTTATTAAAAGAAAGATTCAGGAATGTAATAAATCCTTTTCAAATATATCTTTTACTCTCTATCTGACGTAGCAATATAAATGTAAATATTTTTGTGATAGTGACAATTTGAAGAATATATCCAATTTTCTAAACCTTTATTCCGTAGTATGATGAATTACCTACATCTATTTAGACCATGACGGTGTAAATTGCATTTATCATAGCCATATTAATGTTGGTAATGTTTATTTTGATGAAGATTTATAACTCCGGGATACTCGCGGGAAATCTTCGAAATAATCTCTAATGTCCACTTTTTGATATCTAATGGAGACTTATTCGTGAACATACCTTTTGCAGATATGAGATTTAGATTATAAGGAAATATACCCGTTGAGGTAGGTTTTGGATGGACACAAACTATCAAATAATTCTGTCTCTCCTCACAAAACAAAACTCAACATCCATCAGATAGGTTGGGAGTCACTCAAGGAGCGAAGTTCAAATTACAGATTGAAGCTCTTGCATCCAATGGACGGTCTCTTTAGCAATGATGTTGAAAATGCATTATTACCCCTATCATATTACGGTAGGAGAGATCAGGTCAATAGGCTTAGAGAGATTGTGTTGAACAGATGAATTGACGATGTCATTATTTACTCGAACGATAAGGAATCATAATGTTTTCCGACCGCGGTAGGGACATGTTAGGGTAAAAATTAGTCTAATGTGTATACACCCCTGCCACACACCCTAGCGGTGGCTTGCAGGGTACATGAATAAACAAATATATGGTGAGCCTTTTCTCAACATCATTGCTCATCGTCCCTGTCATCATTTGTCTCCTCCTAGAGAAAGCTTCTTTACCTGACGCAAATCTTTTCCTTAGCCCCTTCTACTTTAATCATTTGGGTATAAAACATATCCGAGATAGGTAAATGTTTCCACCTGCCCTTCTATTTTAATATTTAGCTAAGTGTTCTTCTTTCTGGAAACCGCATAACCATTGTTTTATTTAAATCATTCTTATCCCAAAACTATCGCACTGAATCTCCAACTCACCCAGTAATGCTTGCAACTACCCTTGGCTGGCTGAACAACAAGAGGTTGGTCATCAGCAAACTAGATGTTATGAATTGTCCACCAACTTTCATTGCTACGTCTAGTTCTTCCAGTGTCACTTTTATCATATCCTCCACGAATACGTTGACCAGTTCCGGTGAAAATGGGCAACCCTGCCTTACACCTCTTCCTAACACTGCCCATCCGAACTCTCCGTTCCCCACTCGCACCTGAGCAGTCTGAGACTTTTACAGGTTGCAGAATAACCTCCAGTCCCTCCAATCTACTCCTATTTTCGGTAATATCTTCAATAGTTTTTCCCAATTCACTTTATCAAACTTTATTTCTAAATCGAATTAACAGACAAATACATCCTGATTTTATTGTATATTCCTCTCCGTTTGAGCCATCAATACTCTAATGGCATCACGCATTCCTCTCTCCTTCCTTTACCCAAAACCGTACAGACACCAAGTAAAAATTTGTCCTTTCTATATATACATATGTAAGAACTCATACGAGTTAGGAGTCCTACTTAGTCATTACATGTACTTATTTATAATCAAATTGGAAATGTTTTATAATTTTATAAACGTACAATATATCCATTTTTGAAGTAAAAACACTAAACATAACTCGGCTGAAGTGAATGGAATGGTTTGAGGTGCCATACTGTAAAAGCAATCCATACTGGAAAAGAAAAAACTTTGTTCTTCCACACACGCTTTTACTAAGCACGGCCCAGGCTTCCCCTGATGATGACCTGGTAAGTCGAAACCTAGATCGTGCTTAGTGAAAACGTGTGTGGACGAATCACGCATTTTTTTCCAGTGCTCGTCTGAAGCGGTTATATAGTTTTACATTTTTAAATTGAACAAATTTTCATATCCTAGGCCAAAAATCACAGAAAATTTCTATATTATTCAAATGCGCTTCAAAACATGCTTTTGTGTGATTTTCTCGGCTTATTGGCAGGATTTAATAATTCACCCACGCAAGAGAATGACTTTCAGATGGTAAAACGATGATGCCATGTTTATGGATTCCAACTACTCTCTGAATTTCATGATTAAATAGGTATATAAGCGATTGAACAGGCCGTGGAAGGGGAGGGAAATTTTATTTGACACGACAGGAACGGTGAAAAAAGTCGGCGATTTAAAGTTTCAAATAGTGATTCAATTGGCCAACCAATCACACACCTGTATGGTTGCAGGGCTGAAAAATTCTTGGTACCTTGTCATTGTCACAGTAATTGACTTAAATCCTGTTTAACTCTGAAACAACCGACATAATGCAACTCTTTCTATTATTTCTCTTTCTCGTATTCACTTGCAGTTCCTTTCCAAATATGGTTGGCTCAAGAAAGGTATGATATAGTTTCGGGTGAGGAATTCGTTGTTGTAAGCTTTTTTCTGATTGGTCATAGTTCCCTATCAACAATGAAGCAAGAGGTTTTGGATATATAAAACACCCTCTGTATTCATAAGACAAATAATTGAGAATTTAATAGGTTTTGTTTCGTTTTTACTTCTTAGGGCACAAATCAACATCAAGTCCATTGGAAAAGTACTAAAGTTGGGTTCCTTTTGATAATGAGTTGATAATTCTGAGTGGTATGAGCAAATATGTTTATATTAACTTATTCAGTTATCTTTTATGATACCAAGCAACATAATGTTAATATGATCTTGCTGCTGAAGTACGCAACACGCAACATTTGCTCCAATTATTGCCTCAAAATTTCATTATGTTAAGCAGCAACGGGAAGAACATTAAGATTCTGTTGAAGTTAATAAATAACTGGGAAATCGGCGTTATCTTATGACAGTTTACAGTCGAATTCATCACTAACGGTTGTTCTCTATACTAGAGAGAATTAACATATTCTATTATTCACGATTTTCTCAAACTGACGCGGAGAATGTTTCTCACAATGAGCGTTGCATCCGTTAAATCTCTCTCTTCAAGGCTGCATCGGCTTGAAAAATGACAATAGGAAGGTAAGAGTAGGGAACTCAGTATGGACCAACTCCCAAAGAACATTTTGCCCGGAAGTGGCGATTACTATGCTTTTAGTATCATAATTCATTTATACTACTTAGTAATCAAACCAAATATTTTAACGATGGATCTCGGAGACAATGTCTAAGTGGTATCCAATAAACGGAATTAAAATGGAATAATATTAGATAGATAGATAGAGGTCTTTATTTGGGGTGAAATTGAGACCTAGTGGTCCCTTCTTCCATTTAACCCATCGCGTTATACATACTATATTAGGCATGAAATTTATAACGCACAGATTGGCACATCAAAAAGAAAAGGTATGTAAGATATATATTCGAAGATATATATATATATATATATATATATATATATGTATACATATATAAACATATATATACATATATATATACATATACATATATATACATATATATATATATATATATATATATATATATATATATATATATATATATATATATATATATATATATAAATCCACATTTATAACCATATACGTATATAAATTAAGGATACACCTACGCATGCAAACATACTCAAATTAAATGACAGCGATTAAAGAGAGCAATAAAATAAGGACAGTCTAAGCAAAGAATGAGGTGTGTGTGTATATATATATATATATATACATACATACATATATATATATATATATATTCAATTAAGACAAAGAGAAAAGAATTTTGAAGGAAATGGCAGAATGAGTTAATGGCAGAAAAGCGCCAATCTGGCATATTTTGAGAAAGGTAGGCTATTGGGGTTGCACTCCGCTTAACGGGAAGGCCTTGTTGTAACTTAGACGCAAGATAAATACCGTTCGCAAGTAACGAAATACTGCGATTCTCTCATGTTTTTTTGTCTGTTCTCGATACTTCGAGGAGTACGCGACCGATATTGATTTTAAAACGCCACTTGAAAGGAATCTTCGGCTGTTATCTTGGGGGAATGAAAGAGCGAATTTCCGCTTTTCAGCACCGTGCGAGCCCCGTCCCGTCATTCGCTCGACCTTGATGTGACCTCGCCCATTTCGATTGGCACGTAAAGCTGCCCGTGCGAAACCTGGCGCTCCCCCCGGCAGGCAGAGGGTCGTTTATTTGAACCCTTGACGAACGAAATCCGTTTCAGACGTAACCCCCCTCACCCATCATCGTTATAAAGCCATAGGGGACCATTCCTCTCTTCACCTCGTCAACCTATTTAATGTGGCAGTTCCGCTTCTCTGGATACCCCTGTCTCCCACCTCTAAAGTTATTGCCACAGAATTCAGCATTTAAGAGTCAATTTCCCTTTCCTTTAATCGTGATTATGGGATCGCGAGGCATATCTTCGGACTTGGTCGGAAATGAGATTTTCGTGTCTAATTTCCAGTCTAGATAACGGATCTCATGCCTCGCCGCTTCCGTTCGCGTCGCCCCAAATCAATGGTGTGATCATCGTGGCTTGTGATTGTGGCCGCTCATGATTGCTGCCTTTGTGAAGCTCCTTGTCACGGTTGCCCGGAAGAGTGAAATATTTCGACAAACGTCTCCTCGAAGCAACGGTCGTTATTTTGATAGGATTTAAAACGTCGCTGCATTATATCCTCCCCCAAATACATGTTTGCGTAAAAGTGACATTCGCCATTCATAAATAATCATGTATCCTGATAAATAACCCTATGATATTTTCATTGAATTAGTTAGTTGCAGTTTTATTTTTTGTTCCCTTTATGTTCTGGCGGTTTGACGCGGTGTTTTAATTTTGATATCCTGATTGACTCCAAATTTGCCTGCCCAATCAGGAATATTCTCCCGTTAACGAGTTTGATTAAATTTTGCAGTTGATTTTTTTGAAGTAACCTCAAAAACCGCATTTCACCACCTTTTTAGTGTCCTTCGCTTTTAAAAAAAACCCCGGTGGCATTCACCTTTCGATGGAAAGATGATTTGAACATCTTGAAGTGTTTGAAACATTCTGACACTTAAATTCACTGTGGCATTTATTCACCCCGGAAAATAGATGGTTGGAGACCAAAATCAGAAACTCTGTATACGTTTCTTTATTTTAATTTGTCCTCATCTTGCCTCTCAAGCTGATCATTGTGTGTTTCTGAATGCCCTGTTCTTTGTGGTGCATCATAACATTTTCACCAAAACATTGTGGATTCGCTCAGTTGATGTTATTTTATTCTATATTACATAAACACGCACACGCCCACGCGCAAGACGCAGGATGGGAACGCATCTTACTGACGGCTTGATGTCGAGAGAATAAAGGGGGAAGAACCAATCTTTGTTTTTTTACGGTGAATGTGTTCATAGAGTGTTAGGGCAGGGCCAGATCCAAAGGGGAACCTGCGGCGACCGTGCTCCGACTCCACAATACTTTTAATTTAATAACCTTCAAATCGGCTGATTGGAAGATTGATTTGGATTGAGCATTACCCACGCGAGCTAAACCACACCCCACTGCTAACCAACAGGCACCATCCCCTCCTCTCCACCTCTTCTTATTGTAACACCTCCCATCCTTAACTGACTCCAAGGGATAAACTTTTCTTTTTCTTTTTTTAAACGAGTTTTCTTCCTACCGTTGATAAGGTGGTAGTACTACCGAAATACGAGAATCAAACCAAACCTTGTATTCAAAACCAAAACTTTGAGAGTCTCTTTATTTTGTGTTACCAAGTTTTATATATTATTGCCGCGCTTCTGACTGACCTAATATATATATATATATATATATATATATATATATATATATATATATATATATATATATATATATGTGTATATATATGTATGTATATATATATATATATATATATATATGTGTATATATATGTATATATATATATATATATATATATATATATATGTGTATATATATGTATGTATATATATA
The DNA here is from genome assembly GCF_022747635.1 of Hetaerina americana. Taxonomy (NCBI): domain Eukaryota; kingdom Metazoa; phylum Arthropoda; class Insecta; order Odonata; family Calopterygidae; genus Hetaerina; species Hetaerina americana. The sequence continues at coordinate 302,335 of NW_027286823.1, forward strand.
TATATATATATATATCACATGGAAATAAATATAAGGAAAAGGGATAGGAACACATATAAAGGACGAACACAAGGTGGGGAAGGTGGAATCGAGCAGGTCGCAAGTGCAAAAATATTTGCTCCATTTAATGTAGCTTAGACGCTTGCTTCAATGTAAGCATTTCCTATGGTTATTACAAGATAGTCAATTAATAGCAATATTGAAAACCCTTATCATTTTTTTGATAGATTTCAAACTGAGGCACTGTCATAA